>NC_084798.1:96712775-97061775 GCF_963169125.1 Humulus lupulus | reverse complement strand
TATAGGTTCATCCTAACCTTTCTAAGTAGGTTAGCCTATTATGCTAGACATTCTCATACAATTCTAGAGAGAGAATATGAGAAATGAGACTAAAATTTGGTAGAGTTTTGCTACCTAAAAATTACATTCCAAATGTGACAGAAGAGTCTTTATTTATAGAGGGAGAAAATGACTAAAAAGAAATTAAACAACAAATAAGATTTACAAAATAAATCTGAAATAATAATAATAATAATAAAATATGATTTTGAAAAAACAAATCTTATTATATTAGTGAATGGTCATTTTACCATTTTTTTCTAAATCACCACAAAATGTGAGCTTTAAAGCTAAAAATGGAGGGTTCAATGCCCAAAGGGCACACAAAGTGGGCTGGAAAGTGGCTGGTGGCAGCGGGTGGGTTTGACCCAGCTGTGGCCAATAGAAAAGCGCCACGTGGAGCTCAAAAGCTAAGGGAAATGCTTGGTTTGGCCGGGTCAACACTGGTGGAGCTGGGCTGTTCGCGGGTCGAGGCGCGGGTGCTAGGTCGAGCAGCAAGGCAAGACGCGCGGGCAGGTCTCCGGGTAGATCGCGAGTCACGAACTATTGAGGGACCTGGGAGACGCGTGTTAGGCGCGCGTTGCACCAAGTGGCACATTAGGGTGCTGTGGGCCGCATGGGAGAGAGGCGGGCCTGGGCCTAGTGCCGTTTGGGCTTTTTATTTAAAAAATGTCATTTTTCTATTCTTTTTTTTTTTTTCAGATTTAATTGTTTTCTTTCTCTTCATTTCACAGTGCCAAAATACACTTTATTTTCTGCAAAATATAAATGAATTAAATTAAGATCAGATATTTCCAATGTAAGAATATATCACATTAATTCCATAAAATACTAATTAAAAGTTAATTTATTTTCACAATTAAAATCAACAAATGTGCATTTTTTTTTACCACTAATCAGGTATATTAAATATTTTAAAGGTGTGCTAAAAAGTTTTAGGGATTCTAACTTTTTGGATCTTATGTTTTGTCTTTACTTGTTCGGACCCTATGTTTTGTAAAATGATTCATATAGACCTCTGAACTCGATTTTGGTAAAAAAAAAATTGAACTAAAATCACAAATAATTCACCAAACTAACAATTCAAAACAAAAACACAATCATTCTGCCTAATAACTATGTTGTTGTATTCATCAAGATTGGGTTGAGATGTCTATTTGAACTATTTTATAATATAGAAAGTCCAAAAAGTAATTTGTCAAAACACAAATTCCAAACAAATAATGAGACAAAACACACAGTCTAAAAATGAATAAACAATATTTTAATATTTTATTAGGATAATTATGTTAATTTTTAAATTATATATATTTAATAATAATTAATTAAGGGAAATTTGGAGCGAAAATCATTAAGTAGTCTGAAAAGTTGCACTTAAGTCATTAAGTAGTTTTTTTTTTTTTGCGGCAATAGTCAATAAGTAGGCTGAAATGTTGCACTTAAACCATTAAATAGATTTTTTTGTGGCAAAAGTTAGTAAGTAATTTAAAATATTACACGTAAGTCACTAAGTAGTTTTTTAGTTGCAAAAATCATATTTTATACTAATTTTATCTAAGTTTTAATTGATTAATAAAATCATATAATTCTAACATTGAAAAATTAAATTTTACAAATCAAAAAGTTATAACATGAAAAATTATTTAATTTTGAATAAACTAAGTTTTGATTCAATTTAAGTTGTATTATTTTCTAAAATTTAATTTAACTAATATTGAATAATAATTTTATATTACAAATTTTAAAATTATTTTTTATTTTTAAAAGAGATTCTATTTATTATATTGATTTTATGAATATATATTCTTAGATATTTATTTATTAATTAAAATCCAAATAAAATTTGCGTAAAATGTGACTTTTGCAACAAAACACAACTACTTAATGATTTAAATGCAATATTTTAGACCACTTACTGACTTTTGTCGTCAAAAAAACTACTTAATGACTTAAGTGCAATCTTTCAGATAATTTCTTCACCTTTACCACCAAAAAAACTATTTAGTGATTTCAGTGCAATCTTTTGAACTACATAATGAATTTTGCCGCAAATTTTCCATTAAATAATTAAAAGAGGTGGGGGAGGAAAAAAAAAGTGTTACTATTGACAATCATTGATTATATATAAATGAACAGTTTCTTTCAGATAATCAAAATGAAAACAGAATTTATAATAATAGGTAGCATGTTAGATATTTTAGATATGTGCCCTTTAAGGCAGTATGTTCTTAGGGAATTTTTAAAAAATATGGCTTTTATACTATCAATGTGAAAAAATATGGGAATTATACTTTTCTTAATTGTATAGAAAAATTTATTAAAGGTAATTTTATTTTATTTTTTTCAATTTTTATTTTTTCCTTCATTTTTAATTAACTTTTTCTTTATTTTTTTCCTTGCTTATTTTTTCTTTTTTTCTCTAACAATTTTTTCCTTCATATTTTCTTTCCATTCTTTTTTTTTCTTCTTTTTCTTTTCATTTATCTATTTTTTTCTTTCATATGTATTGTATTTATTATTTTCTCCTTCCATTTTTTTTCCTTTTCACACCTATGAGTTTTTTTTTCTTCTTCCATTTTTTATTTTTTTTTTCATTTTTTTCTACCAATTTTTTCATTCATATTTTTTTTCTTTCTATTTTTCCATTATTTTTCTTCTTCTTTTTATTTTTATTCATTCATCTGTTTTTTTCCTTTATCATTTGTTTTTTTTTTTTTCATATTTTTTTAGTTTTCTTTCCTATGTTTTTTTTCCTTCTTTTTTCTTCTTTTTTATTATATTTATTCTTTTCTCATTCCATTTTTGTTTCCTTTTTTTCACACATATTTTAACATTACATAATTATTTTACTATTTTTTATTATCTTTTATTATTGTAATTTTTTTTATAGTTTTTTTCACTATATGTAAAAAAAAATTAAATCAATTTTTTCAGCATTTTCTTTTTACTGTAACCCTTATAGGAATACCAAATTTTGGAAATAAAACTAATAAAAATATGAAAACGTGAATGGGTAGCTAGTTATCGTGATGAGAACATTCAAATCTAGAAAAAAAAATTATATGAAGGAGGTGGGAAAGAATGGAAAGGGGTGGATCTTATTCTTTTTCTATCTTCAATCTGTGGTAACTGGTTACCTTCCCGTTCTTTGTGTGTATATTTCTGAGGGTAACTGGTTACCTTCATGTTCTGATGTGTGTGTATATTTCTGAGTTCTTTATGGTAATTGGTTGCCTATATTACTAAAATTATAGTTACTTCTTCATTTTTTAATGAAGTGTTCTTTCTCTTTTTCCTTCAAATTTGATGTTTCTTTTCATATTTAATATGAGTAACCTGTCACCCCTTATGGTAACTGGTTACCCCTCTTATGGCAGAAAGTTACTCCTCTCAGGATAATTGATTACCCCTCTTGGTACAGTTATTTAACCTAGCCATAGGATTTTTTTTTACATAACTGTCAATTATCAATAAAGTAACTGGTTACCTTACACAGGATTTGAAAAAAGAAACGTACAATCTAAAAAAATGAAATTTTTGGTTATAATAAATAAAAAATAATTTTAAACACAATTCATATTAAAAAAAAAGAATTTTTTTTTTTGCAAAACAACCAAAAAAAATTTAATATAAAATTAATAATATAAAAAACAAATAAGTTAAAAATATAATCAAATTACAAACATACCCTTCCAAATTAATAAATCTTTATTAAGAGTAAAACTATGATATAAATTAACTTTTATACAAAAATATATGAAAATAAACCCACAAAAGTGAAAATTCTTACAAAAAAAGTCATAGGTAACTTTTTTTTTGAAAAAAAAATCATATTTTTCACACTCCATTCAAAATTTATATAAAATGTAATTTGCTCTGTTATTTACCATAGAAAGGGTGAAGAGCCAGCCAAGGATAAAGCTCTGGTGGAGGTTTGGACCGTAACGTGGCTGTATAAGATTTCGTTCCTACAAGGACCAAACAAAATGAAGAATTTAAGGAGTTTTGTTTTGTATCTACAGGTGCATTTAAGATACAAATTGTTTTGTAGTCCTAAACAAATACAAACAAAACAAAAACACTAGAAGGTTGTATTATAGTCAATTTTTTCTTTCATATTTTCTTGAATACAACTAGAAGAAATTTATTCGAACAAACAAAGTAGCGTTTTTCTAATAGATATTCAAACAATATTAATTTAAAGAGAAATTTACAAAAATACATTAACATTTAAAAAATATATGAAAAATACGGTAGATTACAAAAAATACGGAACTTTTATGAAAAACACGGAGTGGCAAAAGCGTAAATACGGAGTAATAGTGAAATACAACTTTTTTTGTTAATAACCGTTACAAATTCGTAAACATGTGTTACAGATACGTAAACCAGTTACATAAAAATATTTTTGTAAACAACATTTACTAATATATAACTAAGTTTTACATATTTGTAAACAAGTTTTACATTTTTGTAGACAATATTTACAAAATAATTCGTTGTTATTTTTTTTTATTTTGTAACAATGGTTTACATAACTAATTTTATAACTGAAATTTTTTATATTTGTGACTAATATTTTTAAAAGTAAGTTGTGAATTTAGTTAACGTATAACATACAAAAATATATAAAACTAAGTTAAAATGTTAAATTGCATTAAACAAGTAACATATATATATATTTTTTTAAAATTGTAACTAACATTTACGAAAATATTTTATAGTTAAGAAATCATAACTAAAATATACATAAAAATATTATACTTTTTCATATTGTTACAATAATGTACCAAAAAATTACAAGAACCTTCATATTTATGCTATATAACTTAAAAATATAAATTTAAGATATTTATTATTTCTAAAAACACTTTATTAAATATATATATATATATAATGGTGAAATACAATATTTTTTTAAACAAGTTTTACATTTTTATAACAACAGTTTACAAAATTAATTTCACAATCAAAAAATTTATTTTTGTAACTATCATTTACATAAATATTTATAAATTGATTTAACATGATTGTTACAAAAATTTATAAATTTAAGTTTAATTTCAATTAATTCGATATTAACTTGTATAAATATTTATTTATTTTGAGTAATTGTATAAATATTTATTTTAATATTAATAAATATATTCATTTTAAATAAAAATAAATCAATCTACTTTATTGAAGATAGTATTATTATATTATTTGGTACACCTGAATTCTCATTAAGAATTGAGACAAAAAAGCAACAAAAAAAAATAAAAAAGAGATCAGTGAGAAAGAATTTTTTTTATATATATTATATCTTATAATCAAAGCGTATGGATATAAATACATAAATATAATTTAGTTTGAAATTATACATCAACCACACAGAGAAAAGAAGGGCCAACATATATAGGGTTGGGGAGATCCGTAATTTTGTAATTAATGTAATATACCGTATAAAACGAATTTTTTTTTAAATTACAGTGGGACATGTAATTTTTCCTAATTTAAAAAGAAGATGAATTTATTGTTACCATAGGTGGAACAAAGGAATGGCATGTTACATACTTTTATGATAAACACTAGAAAGAGTAACAACAGAATTAGTAGGTCATCTCATTGACACCGATAATGTAGTCAAATTCAACATTGAATAGTTCATCACTTTTGTACTAGTGGCATGGCATTACAAGTTTTTTAAGTTTTAGCCATGATACAATTTAAGGAAATTTTCATATATACATATAATACAAATTAATTACAAAAATACCTTCAAAATTTTTATATACATATATGACGTGTCATGTCAACACCTACATCCCGGAATCCAAACGTATTCATACCTGAATTTGAAAGAATAAGGAAAATATTGAGGGTGTTTGACTCCTTAACTAAAAAACTGTTTTTTGTTTTTAAAAGCTAAAAACTGTTTTTTGAAAACAAGTTGGGGTGTTTGGCGTTGTTTTCATAAAACAATTTTTAAAAACAAAGTTACAAAAAACAGAAAATTTTGAGAACAACAAAAAGTTGTTTTCTGTTGTTCTCAAATTTTTTTTGTCTATATTTTTTTTTCTCACATAACTTTTTTAATTATTATTATCTAACATAATTTATTGTCATATCATTTTCTCTCTCATTAGTTTCTCTCTCTTCACTTTCTCTCTCATCACTTTCTCTCTCCTTATTTTCTCTCTCATCACTTTCTCTCTCCTTACATTTTCTATCTTCACTTTCTCTCTTAATATTTTCTTTTTCATCATTTTCTATCTCCTTATTTTCTCTTGCATCATTTACTATATCATCACTTTCTCTCTCATCACTTAATATTTCTTTATTTTCTCTCTCGCCATTTCCTCTCTCTCTACTCACTTCTCTCTCTTCACTTTCTTTCTCATTACATTCTCTCTTATTTTTTCTTGCATCGATCAATTTCTCTCTTCTCAATTTCTATTTCTTCAAATTTTATCTCCTTACTTTCTCACTCCTTATTTTTCATCATTTTTCTTTCAAATTATTTTATCTCATTATTTATTACAAACTTTTAAAAGATTTTTATCTTTGTAAATATATTTGTTGATTTTTTATTTAAGAGTTAAAAAAAAAACTAAAAAATTGTTTTTAGAAAACATTAACCAAACACCTCTTGTTTTTTAAAAACTACAAAAACTATTTTCTGTTCTCAACTCTGAGAACACAACTTTGAAAACAGAAAACAGAAAACAAAGCCAAACAGGCCCGTTTCCTGAATTTTTTTAGTTATTCTAGGTTTTTAAAAATAACATTTTGGTTACTTACAATGTCAATAAGATACCAATTGATATTTTTTTCATAAAAGAAAACTATAATTTTTTAACCATATTATTAAAAATGTTACTATTTAGTATACCACTTAATAACTTCAAAATGTAAAATTGAAATATACCTTCTATTCAAAAGAAACTAAAATGTTACTTTTGTTTCTGATTATCTTCTCTAGTAACGGCGGAAAAACATATACTTTACACATAATAAAATGACCATCTTAAAAGGTAGGTTGCGATGATTCTATTTGGTATACTACATAGTAATTTTTTTAAAGAAAAATACACGTTTTAGTCACCCATATTTTTTACATGTAAATTATAGAGGTATCTGATTAACTAAGCAAAAAAAAAAAAAAAACTTACAAGTCACTTTAAAATCATAGCAAATAATGTACATTTTTTTACTATTTGATTTCACTTTTACTTAAATAAATTAAAAGGAATCTATAAAGTTATTTTTCATACATAACATAAACCAATCAACCAAAATTTGAAAATAAGCTTGCATGTAATTAACTATTTTTTTATATATAAAAAGTTAACTAATCATTATTTGGTTGCTTACAAATACTAATCAAATAATTATTAGTTAACTTTTGATTTTGGTGACAACGAGAAAATATATTCTTCCAACATATCAAAATGATCACCTTAAATAGTAGGTCGCGATGATACCACTCTTGAGCCCAAACGATCAACATTGTGACCATAATTTTTTTTTGAAGTTATGGAGAAGAGAGAGAAAAGAGATAATTAAATGATTATTAGGTATTTAACATGGCTGTATATGAGGTATGTATTATTTTCATTCTGGTATAAAAATGTTATTTTTGTAATTAAATTTTTTTACGTTAAATTTGTAAATAAAATTAATTATAAGTTGTCACATATAATTTTCTACAATTTTTTAGATCTTCTAATTTTACTAAATACCTAATTAGCATTTTTGTTTTGAAAAAATTTATTTTCGACTTAGTGTTTTGTAATTGGTTCAAAATAACTTCATGCACCTGATTTTAGTCTATAATATTTTTAATATAACCTCATAAAGAGCGATGTTCATCGATGATATATCCATACATTTTCCAAATTAATGATCTTGTAAATAAAGATTCTAGACAAATCTTTTTGACCAAAATTGAGTCCAGATAATTATTTTGAACCAAATTACAAAAGATGAGATCCAACAAAGTATATTTTCAAAATAGAGTATCCAAACAAGCATTTTAAAAAAAAAAGACTTGGAGCATAATAGCCCCCAAACCACTCATTAGTCATTAATTAAATAAATATTTATTTTAAAAAAAAATTAAAAAGAGCCTAGCACAACAAATTACATAACAAAATACTTCGTATACCTAAGGATGGCAAAATGGGGCGGCGGGGCGGGGCGGGGCCCCGACCCGACGGGGCATCTTTGCCCCGGTAAAAACGGGGCGGAATTCGGGGCGAGGCGCCACCCCGCCCCGCCCCGCTATGAATTTAAGCGGGGCGGGGCAGCCCCGACCCGCTAGGAATTTAAACGGGGCGGGGCCGCCCCGCCTCAATTTTTTTTTTTATACTCTAACTCAATTGTCTCATGCTACTTATATACATAGTACGTAAAATTGACATTTTATATGTGGTTTAGAATATTTTTAATTCTATATAGACTAGAAAGAATTATAAATATTGAAAAATATGTTTTATATAATTCATCCTTATTCTTGTATTTATTTTGTAAATGTTAAAATAAAAAAACAAAATATAATATTTGATGGTGTAGTTGATACCAAGTGTAAAATATAAAGATTACAATAAAAAATAATATTTAGGCTTGGGGAAAATTCTAAAATTATAATTTAATGTTTCTTAAAAAAAAAAAAAAGTTAAATGGGGCGGGGCAGACCCGCCCTGATTAAGCCGGGGCGGGGCGACCCGCCCCGCTCCAAGAAACTAATCGGGGCGGGGCAGACCCGCCCCGTTTACATTCCTGCGTATACCCTTACCCTCTTCAACCTTAGGTAAACCCTAATTTTCACATTCAATGATTCATCCTCTCACCTCACACCCGACAACTCAGATGAAGTTTGCCGACCACCTTTGCCGCCAATAACCGAGAGCGAAGCTGTTCACTACCTACACTCTCACCTAACCAAGCTTGTCATTGGCAAAACCTTAAGCTCCAAAGTTAGAGTTACCTCTGCAATTCAAGGTAAACTCACTTGCTTCTTTCCCTCTCCATTCATGTCATCTTCATTGAAATCCATTGTGCTATCTGCCTGAGGTTTTTTGTTCTGTTTCTTAATTGTTTTTTCATTTGTCATTTGAGAAAATTCCACTATTATATTTTAAAAAAATTTCTACCAATTTTTTTTATTTCTCCATTCAACTAAGAATATAAGGTACTTAGATCACTTTGGAATGACAGTCATGTATAATTAAACATCTCATATTTTAGTTATGTTATATTTGTGGTTCATGATATAATTGAACTAAACAACCCCATATTATGTATCTGATGTTTTCTTCAACACTACTATTTTTTGGGCTTTGTGATTTCTTGAAAAATATACAGAATAATTAGCAACTAAAGTCCTTGTTTTTTTTATAAGTGTAACATTTAAGTCTCTTATCTTATTTTTGCTAGCAAAATTCCCTAACATTATAAAATTAATGCATATTTTTCTCAAACTGTTATCGGTTCGTTAAAATAGGAATTAAACATAAACGTTAGAGACTATTGCCGCCAAAAAAAAATAAGATCAGAGACTTAAATCCTTCAATTTTGAAAGAACAAAGATTTTAGCTGTCAATTTCCCTATATATTTTTTCTTCAAAAATATCAAATACTCTATAATTAACATATAAAAATAAATTATTTCTTAGATTTTTTAAGGGGTTATTGGCTGCTCTAAACAAGTTGTGGTTCTACCATTGTATAATCTCATATTAAATTTTTTTAATTACAAAATTAAGATAAAATATTTTTTTTTACATTACGTCATATATCAGTTTCTCTATTTTTTTTCTTTACATTATTTAAATATTATATCTTTAAATATTTTTATTAATTAAAATAATAGAAAAGATTAAATTTGGAGAGAGAATGAAAGAATTGACTGAATATTTTTTTTTTTAAAAATGTTTAAAGGAGCTAAAGAATTAGAAATTATTAAATCATTTATATTAATAATTTTCTTCTCCACATTTGTAGATTTGTAGAGTTCCTTTAAACATTTTTTTAAGTTATTCAATTTTCTCTCTCCAAATTTCTTAGCTTTTATTTTTTTATTTATTTTAATTAATAAATTTTTTTAGAGATATAATATTTAAATGATGTAAAGAAAATATAGAAAAATTAATATATTGTAAAAAAAAATATTTTGTCTTAATTTTGTAATTAGAAAAAATATGAGATTATACAGTGGTAGAACCACAACTTGTCTAAAGTAATCAATAATCTCTTAAAAATGTAAGAAATAAATTTTTTTATATGTTAATTATAGAGCATTTGATCTTCTTGAAAAAAAAACAATTATATGAAAATTAGCTGCTAAAGTCTCCGTTCTTTCAAAATTGAAGCATTTAAGTCCCCGATCTTTTATTTTTTAGGGGCAATAGTCCCTAATATTCATGCTTAGTCCTCATTTTAACGGACTGATAACAGTTTGAGAAAAATGTGCACCAATTATATAATGTTATGGACTTTTGCCAGCAAAAAAGATAAGGGACTTAAATGCTATACTTGTAAAAGAATGTAAAGGGAAATTTGAGTTTTTATGCTTAATGGGGTGGTGTAATTCAAAATAATGCTAGGCATTTTTATCATTTCAAAATGATGCCAAAAGTTTTGACAGTACCCAAAATGCCCCTGTCACAATTCCCCCAAATTTCTTTTGATTCTCCTTTCTCTCTCTCACTCTCTCGGTTCATCTTCCACCCGCCCGACTAACCAAAACCCAGGGAGCATCGAAACCCCGTCGAATTCATCCTGTTGCCACCGTCGAAGCCCCCTGTCCCTCATCTCTCAATCTCGCTCAAAGATTCTCCCTCTCGCCTCTCGCCGTCCCTCGTCCCTTGTCTCCCTCTCGATGTCTCTCGCTCGCCGTCCCTCGGCTCTTAATATCTACCAAAACCCAGGGCCTTTGGGTTCGAGTTTCTCCCTCTCCACGAGCTCATCTCGTCCCTCTCGTTTGACATTACAAAGGTAACCTCTTATTTTTTATTACATTCAATTTGTGTTTGTAGTGTTATATTTTAGGATTGTTTGTGTATTTGTGTCTGGTTTTGGGTTTGAATCTGGTTGGTTAATGTATGGATTAGTGTGGGTATGTTGAGAGTGAAGTCTGGGATTTTTGTGGGTCTGGTAAGGTTGCTCAATGGTGGTTCGACGGGGTTTCGATGATGGTTCGATGCATGCTCGATAGGGGTTTGATAGGTTAAGCCGTTAAGGGTTCCAATTTTAGGCTCGATAAGGTTCGATGCATGCTCGATTGGGTTTGATAGGTTACGTCATTTGGGGTTCCAAGTTTATGCTTCTGTGGGTTTCATGCATGTTCGATGGGGGTTCGATGCATGCTCGATTGGGTTCCATAGGGTAGGCCCATTATGGGTTCCAGGTTTAAGATTGAGGGATTCGATGCATGCTCGATGGGGTTCGATGCATGCTTGATGAGTTGGGTATTTGTTGGGTTCGATGGTGGTCGATGTTGGTTCGATAGGGTAGGCCTTAGGGGTTCAATGTTGGTTCGATAGGGTGGCCCATTATGGGTTCCAGGTTTAAACCTAAGAAATTAGATGCATGTTCGATGGGGGTTCGATGCATGCTCGATGGATTGGGTTTTATGTTGGATTCGATGGTGGTTCGATGCATGCTCTAGGGTTGTTCGATAGGGTGGGTCTTAGGGGTTCGATGGTTCATGTATGTTTATTGATGGGTTTTTCACGCGACTTTGTTTAACTGTATTATTTTTATTTTTTGCAGATGCCGAAGTTTCTTTTTCCCTTGACAGATCACTTTCCTGGTCGAGTCACATATATGGGTAATGGTTACTATTAACCGAGGTTTTCAGTTTCTATATTAATAAATATTATTTAAGGGTAATAATAATAGAAGTAGAAGATTAACACGAGGTTTTTACGTGGTTGGGGCGTTAATGAGCCTTTGTCCACGAGTCTGTAGTATTAGAGCTTGGAAAACCTTTTACAATGGAGTTTCTCTCTGTATTTTGACAGAGTAACTGTATCTTAGTTGAAGAGAGATCCTTCTTTCCAGTGTTCTATAGCCTGTATTTATAGGCTTATGGGAACACTGGGTCTGGGCCGGGTATGACCCGGGCCCATCAGAGATACGGATATTCTTGGCCTTTCTAGTGGAAGCCCAATATATAAGATACAACCTACATGAATTCCAGACCAGCTAAGGCCCAATAAGTTGACTCAAGAGCTATATCTCGCCCGACAAAATGGTGCTTTTGGTCTGGACACTTCGAGTTTCGAGGCAGATTCAAGAGACAAGACCAGTCAGAGTACTTGGCAGCGCAGACCTGAAACAACGGCGTGCAATCCCGAGGTGGCCTTTTTCGCAGGTGAAAAGTGGGGACAACGCCCACGCGGAGTGGGGCGACTTCAGGGTCCTGGACGCTTGGCCCCTCCAACCGGGGACGACGTGATCCGAGTTCGTTTACCTTTGTCCCTCTTCATTTACCACAGGCCCGGACCATACCAGGGGCCGGGACCAGGACGCGCATGTCGTGGGGGGTTCGAACGGTCTGCACGTCTCCTGGATGACTGTCCCGGATGACGGGACCCGGATGACCATGTCGGACCCCCCCTAATGGGCCCAGAAATGCGCCCTGGGTCCGTACCCCCCTCTTGGACACTCCCGTACCAAGAGGCCTTGGGCCGGGCCTGCATGATGAACAACCCCTGACCATGGGCCCGGACGAATGTCTCGGGTCCATGCAGGAAACGTTCGTCCTCTTTATTTTATACCCCCAGACATCGTTCGTCCGGGATAGGACCGGCCTCCGGCTCGGTCCTCTTTATTTTATACCCCCAGACATCGTTTGTTAGGGATGGGACCGTGGGGTTTGCGTCGCCCGGACCTTGGTGGTCCAAGCCGAGACTAGCCTAAGCTTGCGCCCCGCCAGGTGTTTGCTTATACCCGGGATACCCCCCGCAAGTGAGCGGAGACGGGTCTGGGGTCACTTGAGAAAGATTAGCATAGTTTTGCAACATTTCTTTATGACGTTTTGCACACGCCATTTTCATTGTTTGAAAAAGGTTCGCCCTGAGGCATACATTGTTTACAACGAAAATATTAAACTGGGAAACGCTCTCTGACTACTGATAGTATTTACGGAGATGCTCTGCATTCCAGGCTCGCAGGACATCCGAGCCAATGAGCCGCTTTAAGCAGTATGTCCCGGGGCACACCTCATGTTGGATCTCATACGGCCCCTCCTAATTTGGGCCCAGAACCCCCACTCCCGGATCTTGAGTAGCAGGGAATACTCTTCTCAAGACCAAGTCGCCGGTTCCAAACTTATGGCTCTTGACTTTGGAGTTGAAGTGTCGCGCGATCTTGCCTTGGTACATCTTCAGCTGGACCTGCGACTCTTCCCGGATCTCTTCGATTAGATCTAGTGACTCTTGGAGTAAGGCGTGGTTCTAGATGGGGTCATACATGTCTCGTCGGTGGGACGGGACGGTCGTTTCGATCGGGATGACGGCTTCGCATCCGTAGACCATAGAGTAGGGGGTGTGTCCGGTTGACGTCCTCTCGGTCGTCCGGTAAGCCCATAGCACGCGGGGCAGTTCCTCGAGCCATTTCCTCTTACAGGCCTGGAGTTTTTTCTTCAGCGTCCCCTTTAGGATTTTGTTCACGGCTTCTGCCTGCCCGTTTGCCTGGGGCCTGGCAATCACGGAGAAGCTCTTCACTATACCGTGCCTTTCGCAAAAATCCGTGAAGTGGGCGTTGTCGAACTGCTTCCTGTTGTCGAACATGATTTTGTAGGGGAGGCCATACCGACACACTATGTTATTGATGACGAAATCTAAGGCCTTTTTGGAAGTGATTGTGTTCATGGGCTCCGCCTCAACCCACTTCGTGTAATATTCCACGGCCACGATGGCATACTTTACCCCTCCTTTCCCGGTCGGGAGAGATCCGACGAGATCGATCCCCCACACTGCGAAGGGCCAGGGGCTATTCATCAAGGTTATCTCTGTCGGGGGGGCCCGTGGGACCTTCGCGTACCTCTGGCACTGTTCGCACTTGCGGACGTAGTCAATACAGTCTTTCTTCATGGTTGGCCAGAAGTATCCTTGGCGCAGGATCTTCTTGGATAGGCTGGGCCCGGCAGTGTGATCTTCGCAAAAACCTTCGTGCACTTCATGCATGATGGCGCTCAGCTCAGTCCTGGACACACACCTGAGTTAAGGCATGGATAAACCCCGACGATAGAGTTTTCCGTCCATCATGACATATCGGTGGACTTGGTACTGGAGTTTCCTGGCTGCGACCCGGTCGTTTGGAACTTCCCCAGTAGACAGGTAGCGGATGAGCGGTCCCATCCAGGAAGTGGAGTGATCGACAGTGTGGACCGCGGGGGCCTTGATGCTTGGGACGGGGAGATGGTTGACGGGGACCAGTCCGGCCAGCTCTGCCTCGGCGTCGGTGGCCAGTTTCGCTAGTGTATCTGCGAAGCCATTTTGCTCCCGGGGGATCTGGCGGATGGAATGTGTTGTGAATGCCTGTAGCATTTCCCTCGTTTGAGTCACGTAGGCCGCCATTCTCTCTCCTTTAGTCTGATATTCCCCCGAGATTTTTCTGACAACTAGCTGGGAATCGCTGTAGATTTCTAGGTTCGCTGCCCCTACCTCCCGGGCCAAACGCAGCTCGGCTAGGACAGCTTCATGCTCTGCTTTGATATTTGACCCCTTGAACTGGAAACAGAGGGCATTTTGTAATTGGTGCCCCTGCGGTGATACCAAGATGATCCTGGCCCCGGCCCCGTTCTCATTCGAGGCTCCATCCACGAAGACTTTCCATACGGGCGCCGCGGGGGCCTTGGGAATATTGTCTTCTGGAGGCACCCCGGAACATTCAATGATGAAATCGGCCAGGGCCTATCCCTTGATGGACACCATAGGGACATAGGATATATCGAACTGGCTCAGCTCCATGGCCCACTTCCGGAGTCTTCCCGATGACTCGGGCTTCTGTAACACCTGCCGCAGGGGGTGGTTGGTTAGGACCTTTATGGCGTGGGCCTGAAAGTAAGGTCGAAGCTTTCGGGATGCCATCAACAGGCAGGAAGTCAGCTTTTCGATCAATGGGTACCGAGACTCAGCGTCCAGCAATCACTTGCTTACATAGTATACCGGGAGCTGTGCCCTTTCTTCCTCTCGTACCAACGCGGCGCTGATCGCGTGCTCAGTCACGGCCAGGTATAGATACAGGGGCTCCCCTTCTACCGGTTTTGCCAGGATTGGGGCTTGGGCCAAGTGTTCTTTCAGCTTACGAAAGGCCTCTTCGCATTTCGGTGACCATTCGAAATGCTGGCTTCCCCGAAGGACGTTGAAGAACGGGACGCACTTGTCCGTGGCTTTGGAAACGAAGCGGCTCAAGGCGGCTACTCGCCCCGTCAGGATTTGTACATCCTTGTGCTTCCGTGGAGAGGCCATGTCAATCAGTGCCTTGATCTTAACTGGATTGGCTTCTATTCCTCGAAAACTTACTATGAAGCCCAGGAACTTCCCGGAGGCCACGCCAAAAGTTCACTTTTTGGGATTCAGCTTCATCCCGTACTTCCGGATGACTGCGAAAGCCTCCGCCAGGTCATCCGAATGGTTCTGGGACGTCTTGGACTTGACCAGCATATCATCAATGTATACCTCCATGTTTCGCCCTAACTGGGCCCGAAACATTCGATTGACGAGCCTTTGGTAAGTTGCTCCTGCATTCTTCAGTCCGAAAGGCATGACTATGTAGCAGTAGATTCCCTTATCGGTTTGGAAACTGGTGTGCTCTTGATCTGCCACGTGCATAGAGATCTGATTGTAGCCGGAGTAAGCGTCCATGAAGCTCAAGATCTCATACCTAGACGTAGCATCCACCATTTGGTCGATCCAGGGGAGCGGGAAACAATCCTTCGGACAGGCTTTGTTGAGGTCTGTGAAGTCGATGCATGTTCTCCACGTCCCGTTCAATTTCGGCACCAAGACGGGGTTGGCCAGCCACACGAGGTACACAACCTCGCGTATGAAGTTGATGGAAGATAGCTTCTCAACCTACAGCTTAAGGGCCTCGGCCCTCTCCGTCCCCAAAGGCCTGCGTTTTTGGCGGACCGGGGTCGGGTTTGGGTCAATACTTAACGCGTGGCAAATGATATTGCGGTCGATCCCAGTCATGTTTGCGTGAGACCAGGCCAGGATATCCTGGTTTCCTTTAACTTGGGCGATGATGGCGGCCTGAACGTCTGCCGGCAGACTTTTTCCAACTTGGATGATCCGGGACGGATCGGTTTCGCTGATGCACACCTCTTCTATCTCGTCCATTGGTTCCAGGACGCGGTCGTCCCCTATCCGCGGGTCCAGGTCATCTTCTTCCTGGACCACCCTCACAGCAGGCAGGAAGGGAATGGGTTCGACGAAGTCCTCAACGGGCTCTTCCCAGATCATGTATATGGGCCGAGCTGACACATGGTAGCACTTCCGGGCGCTCTTCTGGTCTCCCCGGACAGTCCCTATCCCTCCGCTGTCGCATGGGAACTTCATGCAAAGATGGAGAATGGAGGTGATGGCTCCGAACTCGACCAATGCGGGCTGGCCAAAGATGACGTTGTAAGCAGTGGGGCAGTCCACCACTACAAAGGTGCAGAACTTGAAAGAGTGCTGCAATTCACTCCCCAGCGTAACTGGCAACTGGATCTTTCCCATGGGGAGAAGTGCATCTCCGTTGAAGCCGTAAATCTGGGTCGGGCACGATGCCAGATCCACTTCAGTCAAGCCAATGGCGGTGAAAGCGGGCTTGAACAACAGGTTGAAGGAGCTCCCATCATCCACCAACACGCGGGACACCAACTTGTTGGCGATTTGAGCATCTATGACCAGCAGGTCGTGGTGCGGAAAGTGGACATTGCTGGCGTCGTCCTCCGTGAAGGTGATGGGGAGGTTTATCAACTTAGGGTGCTGAGCTGGAGCCTGGACAAGGGTGCACACCTCCTGATCGTGGTCCAGCTCGCTTAGGTAGTGCTTTTGGTCATTCCTGGATGGCCCTCCCAGGTGAGGTCCGCCCGAGATGGTGGCCACATGTCCGTCAACTCGAGGGGGTGCTGCCCCGGAGGGGTAAGGCATTTCGGGGCCGGGAACCTGCGCGACGGGGGCCCCCTGAAGGGCCTGCGCCGGGGGTCCCTGTGCGTACCCTCCCTGGGGGGGGGGGGGTATGCCCGAGACATTCCCGGGACCGCGGGTTGTCCGGGGCTTGCTGACAGGCCCGGGACTACCACGGGCATCCTTACCCACTGGTGGAGGTGCCCTAGCTTGATGAGATTTTCAATCTCATCCTTGAGCTGCCGGCATTCATCGGTGGTGTGGCCCACATCCTTGTGATAGGCACACCTTTTGCTGGTGTCTCTCGGATTCCTTCCTCCTTTGAACAGGGGGCTAGGCTTCCGGTAATGAACCGCCCTTTCTGTTGCCAGATAGATGTTCTCCCTGGTGTCCACCAGGTTGGTGTATTCTGAATATTGGGGCTCGTAGCCCCTCTTCCCCTTCTTGACCGGCTCGGGCTGGTTCTGGCCTTTGCCCGATCGCTTCCCCCGGGAGGGGTTCACGCTTGCCTCAGTCAGTCCTGTCTGTGACTGCTGGGCCCCGACAGGGGCCATACTGTGTCCTGTCGGCGGAACGCCATAACCAGAGAAGTGGGTGGATTGGGCCGGGGCGTCTGGGGGACGGGATGCAGAGCCGGGGGCCACCCGAAGGCCTGGATCTGGGCTTCCTCCCAGTTGATGAATCCTTGGGCCCTCCTGATGAACTCTTCCAGGGTAGCGGCCTTGCTACGCTGCATGTCATCCCAAAGGGGGGACCCGGCCCTTATCCCGGACTGCAGTGCCACCAGGCGCTGTCCGTCGTCCACTTTCGTCTTCGAGGCTTCTTCAGTAAAGCGTTGGATGTAGGCCCTCAGTGTCTCCGCGGGGAGTTGCTTTATATTTGTGAGAGCGCTGATCTGCATATCCATCCTCATGGCGGCCACGAACTGCTTGTGAAAAGCTGACTGCAGCCCGAACCAGGATTGGATGGATCCTGGCTTAAGTCTCTTCCACCATTCTTCGGCGGGACCGCCCAAAGTGATCAAGAAGCAGAGGCACTTTCCGTCGTCACTGACGTGGGCCACTGTCATGAGCTGGTTGTGTCGGGTCAGATGGTCCCTGGGGTCGGTGTTTCCAGTATAGGCAGTGAGGCTTGGCATCTTGAATCCCTTGGGGAGTACGGCGTCCAGGATGTGCCTTGCGCAGGGCTCTTTATCCTCTTCGTCAGAGTCGGTGTCCGCGCCTTCTTGCTTGCGGACCAGGCGATCCGTGACCTTTTTCAACGCGACCATCTCCTCCATGAGCTGCGTGGCCGTGCCATCTTCTAGGGGGATTCTCTCGTTCCTCCTGTCGTTGATGTTGTTCCTTAGGTCGCCACCTCGGGGGAGGATCTTTTCCTTCTGGGCCCGCTCCTTCCGAGCGTTCAGTCCATCGCGTAAGTCTATCTGGGAAGTGTCTTCCCCTGAACTGAGGGCATGACGTTCCTCGCGGAGAGGCCGTTCTCGACGGTTCTTGTTAACTGAGGCACTTGGGTGCAAAGATATTTCCCGCCCGTCTCGCCCTGAGGCATGCCGAGGTTGTGCGTTCCGCGGCCGCGTCCCCTGCGGATCGATCAGGTGGCCTCGTCCTGGAACGGGGCGTACCTTCTCTTTCCTAGGGAGCGGCTGGGAACGGGTCCCAGCTTTTGCGACGGGGGTGGTCTTTTCTCGGGTCTTTCCACCGGCCTTCTTTTTCTCCCTGTCCGGGTTTCCTGGAGCTAGCTCAGGAAAAGGCTCTGGGGGAGGGGTCGGGCTGGCTCCTTCGGGGACCCCGGCTCGCTCTTGTGGAGCAGGCTGCTGCGCTTCTGGAAGTGGGCTAGTTGTAGGATTGGCTGCCGGACCCTGCGCGGCTATGAGTGCCTGCATGGCTTGGAGAGACTCTTGCATCTGTCGATGCGCCTCCGCTTGCACAGCGATCCTGGCTTCCTGATCCAGAACTTGCTGCCTTAGTCTGGTCACCTCCAAGTCTGGCTGGTCGGGCTCTCCTTCGGGGGTCTCGGGATCCGCAGCTTCGTCGTGGTACTCCCCCTCATTTTTGTAATGCCCTACTTCCTTAGAGCCGTTACGAGGTGGGTTTTAAAACGAAAATGTGCAATGAACTCGCTAACCGAGGTTTTTAAAACAAAAGTGTGACTAAGCAAAAGTTAAGGCTGTAATCTTTAAAAATGCGTTGTTTCATTGAAAACTTCTAGTATTTAACATCTGGGATCCCAAAATAAGATTTGAAAACTATTTACAACTTAAAATAAGTTTACAGTTGATTAATTATTAAAATCACAGATTATTACAGCCATTTCTCAAATAAACCCCCAACCAAAGCAGTCGGGCAGGCCAAACATGTACGCGTCACTTCACGCTCTCCGTACTCATGGCTGGTTGACTCAATCTTTGCCCTTACCTGCAACACAGAGCACCCGTGAGCCGAAGCCCAGCAAGAAAACTCATACAGTACATAACATATGCGATTTATATAGTTAACATATCAGATAATCCACAGATAAACAAGTATTCCATTAGACTAAACAAACACAGCCATGCCGTCCCAGAGGCCTTACCAAAGCCTGGGGTCTCGGTCCTCACCGTAAGGATATCCCCTGTATCCATTGGGGTCCCGCCCTGCCTACAAGCACTTCGCGTGCTAAGTGTTACTTCCAGCCCAGCTGCCGTTCTTGGCCCTTCGCTGTTCTCAGCTCCCTTGCCGTTCTCGGCTCCTTGCTGTTTCGGCTCTTTTGCCGTCCCCGGCTCCGTTGCCGTTCCCGGCTCTGTTGCCATACATTCTTACTATAATCACAAATAGTATAGCGCAAATAACATTCAAACATATATCAATTCAATCAAGTCTGCACCCTAACATATAATGCAATATAGGGCCGTGCCCTGATATCAATCCAATCAAGTCTGCACCCTAACATATAATGCAATATAGGGTCGTGCCCTGCAATCACACTATGGGGCCATGCCCTGTCCTACGGGTGCTATAGTTTTCTTACCTGTCAATTTGATAGCTTTCATCACTTGACTCCTTGAGCACGATCCCACTCGAGCCCTAGCGCACACCTAAACACAGCCATAGGTCAAAGTCATCACCGAACCTCAAGTCCGAAAACCTAGCCTCGGGACCAATCCCGAGCCCTCCGAGAAGTCCTAGATCCACAAAACAAGATGGTGGAATCGAACCCCGAACCCTAGGTCAAAATCCCTTAAAAATAACCCAAAAACCCCTTTCTGGGAACAGGGTAGCGCTACAGCGCTCAAAAGAGAGCGCTATAGCGCTACAACCAGAATCGCACCACCCAGAAACAGGGCCTAGCGCTACAGCGCCCAAAGACTAGCGCTGTAGCGCTAGTTGCAGGCAGGCAACACCAGTTTTCTTTTTCTGCGATTTCTTTGAGCCAATCTCAACCCAAACTTCCCCAAATCTTCACAAAACTCAAAATAAAGCTTCTAAACACTCTCCACTCATCCCAAGCATCCCCAAATCTCAAAACCCAAGCTCATGCATCCCAAATCTCAAGATTCACCAAAGATGAACCCTAAACCCATAAATTCAGTCAAACATCAAGTTAAAGGCTTAGAATTCATATTGTTGATGCAATTTCGACTTTGATTCAACTCCTAGACATCCTAAGCTTGCTCTTCACAAAGCTTGCCCAGAAATTCCCCTAAGATTCCCATCAATCCAGCTTAGATACACAGCCCAAACCAGTCAAAACCCAAAACTGAAAACTCTAAAAAAACTTACCTCAAACATTGATGTGATCTTGCTAATCCCTTGACAAATCTTCAAGCCTAGCTTAGGATCCTTGATGCTCAGCCTATCCTAGCTCTCCACTGAGCTTTGCCCCAAGAAATTTGAAGAGAAATGGTGCTAGAATCCTCAAACCGCCCCTTTTAGGAAAACCCTCTGTTTTTCTCTCTTTTCTTTTTCTTCCTTTTTTCTTTCTTTTCCTTCAGATTTCTCACACTCTCTAACAATCCCACTCACTATATAAAGCCTCATTTAATCTATCTCTAAAAAGACAATTGACCAAAATGCCCTCCCTATTAATTCTAAACCCTTTTGTCCATGTAGGGCCATTTTAGTCATTTTACCCAATTCCCGCTAATTCCTCAAGTGTCTCTAATATTTTCCTGTTGCTTCCCAATACCTGATAAATCACCAAATATGTATTCCTCATTATCAAAATTAATCTCAATATATTCTCTAAATTCCTGTTTATACCCCCAGGCCCGCTCCGAGCCGGGTATAAATTCCCGCCTGGACTTTTCCGCTAATCTGCTCTCTCTGGGATCGTCTCGAGTCACAAATCACAGATACATCCACATCACAATGTGGTCTCAACAATCAGCACATATCAATACAGTTAAGCCCAAAATGGCCAAAATTACAATTATGCCCTTCCAACACAATCAGGGCCTACATGCATACTAATACACATAGTCATGCATCTCAAATAGTCAAATAGTCATATAACATGCTTTAAATCATAACCATGCATTTTACTCAATAAAGTCACACATAAATCCCAATATGCCCTCCAGGCACACTAATCAAGACCCTTAAGCCTTATTAGCGAATTTGGGGTCGTTACAACTATCCCCTTCATAATATTCCCCCTCGTTTTCCTCTTCGTATTCCGTCCCACCCTCGTAGTCTTGTGACTCGTCATGGTGAGATGTTTGAGGAGGCGCTTTCTCGGGTAGATCCTGAGGGAGATGCAGTGAAGGCAGCGGGTCTCTGTTGCCCTTCTCTGGATTGCTAAGGTCGAAGGTTGTGTGTCGTGTGTTCACCATTGTAGTAAAGACCTGACGTTAACACTAGCTTCCTTCAGCTCTCAATGAAAGCACCAAACTGTTAACCGAGGTTTTCGGTTTCTATATTAATAAATATTATTTAAGGGTAATAATAGTAGAAGTAGAAGATTAACACGGGGTTTTTACGTGGTTGGGGCGTTAATGAGCCTTAGTCCACGAGTCTGTAGTATTAGAGCTTGAAAAACCTTTTACAATGGAGTTTCTCTCTGTATTTTGACAGAGTAACTGTATCTTAGTTGAAGAGAGATCCTTCTTTCCAGTGTTCTATAGCCTGTATTTATAGGCTTATGGGAACACTGGGTCTAGGCTGGGTATGACCCGGGCCCATCAGAGATACGGATATTCTTGGCCTTTCTAGTGGAAGCCCAATATAAAAGATACAACCTACATGAATTCCAGACCAGCTAAGGCCCAATAAGTTGACTCAAGAGCTATATCTCGCCCGACAAAATGGTGCTTTTGGTCTGGACACTTCGAGTTACGAGGCAGATTCAGGAGACAAGACCAGTCAGAGTACTTGGCAGCGCAGACCTGAAACAACGGCGTGCAATCCCGAGGTGGCCTTTTCCGCAGGTGAAAAGTGGGGACAACGCCCACGCGGAGTGGGGCGGCTTCAGGGTCCTGGACGCTTGGCCCCTCCAACCGGGGACGACGTGATCCGGGTTCGTTTACCTTTGTCCGTCTTCATTTACCACAGGCCCGGACCGTACCAGGGGCCGGGACCAGGACGCGCATGTCGTGGGGGATACGAACGGTCTGACCATGCCGGACCCCCCCTAATGGGCCCAGAAATGCACCCTGGGCCCGTACCCCCCCTCTTGGACACTCCCGTACCAAGAGGCCTTGGGTCGGGCCCGCATGATGAACAGCCCCTGACCATGGGCCCGGACGAATGTTCTGGGTCCATGCAGGAAACGGGGATAACAGTTACTTTAAAACAATCAAGGACAAGTTTAAGGAGCTCGGGTTGATAGAAAGGGTGAAGGAATCCCCTTTCAAACAATTTTTCGTGGCTAAGAAGTTAGACTTCTCTGCATCTCCCATACATCAATTAATGTTGTGCAAGATCTAGTGCAACAAAGAGAATGAGTTGCATTTTCATTTGGGATCTAGACCCTATAGATTTGGTAGAGGCGAGTTTGCTTTGGTTACGGGGTTGAACTTCAATGTCGGGCCATCTGAGACTGATTTGAAGAAACACTTGACTAGTGACTGCTTAAACAAGGAGTACTTTAATGATGAAGAAACAGTGAAGATAATGCATTTGGAGGCTGCTTTAAAAAACTTCACTGTAGTTGAAGATGCCTACAAGTTGGGCCTATGTTTCTTTGTTGAGGGGGTTTTACTTGCACGAGAGGGCAAGTTAAATGTCTGGATAGATTTCCTGAAGATGGTGGAGGACACTAAGTACTTCTTTACTTACCCATGGGGGAAGGTGTCTTTTAACAAGCTTATGGATGCATTTAAAAAAGACATGCATCATCAGAAGAGGAACTATGAGAAGAAGAAGAAGGAAGTTAAGGGGAAACAGAAAGAAGAAAAATACAGTTTGTATGGTTATGTCCCTGCATTGCAGTATTGGGCATACGAGGCCATCCAACAGTTTGCACGAGAGTATGGTATTAACCATGGAAACCAATTTCTGAGGGTGCTCAATTGGTCGAGCAATAAGGAGCGTCCTATTTCGAAGGCTGACCTTGCACCGATGTTCAAGAAGACGAGTGTAAGTTCTTCTATATTATGTCAAAATACATTATTCTTTGGTGGTTTCAAACTAACTTAATGCTTTATATTTGATGCAGTTGATTGTGTTGTCCATGTTGAAGCCCCGACCTTCGAAGATAGATTATTATAGCGCTCTGACTAAGGGTGATGCTCCCTTGTATCCTGGGTTGGGCCAAGAAGAAGAGGTAGAAACTCCCACTAATTTTGAGAAGGTGCCAGAGATAGCTGCTGAAGGAAGCCAATATTTTTGTTGATGGCCCTGATGATGAGGATACCCCAGTCCCCATCGGCCCCATCGGTACACCCCAGTCTTGATCAACCTGATTTACGGGAGGTGTTGGAGAGGTTGGAGCGAGTCAAGAGTCGTCAGGATACCTTCCTACAGAACTAGGCGGTCATCATGGATGCTGTCAATAAGATCTTGACATTTGTACAAAATCTTCGCAGAGACACGACGGAGAATGATTCTGATTCTGACTCACTTAACCTCCCAGATGATTTTGTCATACATGACATAGGCAATCCTCCCCCGATAGTACTCACAGCAAATCCTGAGACCCCATGTGTTGCTATTATAGAATTTGGGGATGTTGCTGGTGTAGAGTTTGAATTGGCCAAAAGGAAAAGATGCAAACCTAAGAAATTTGAAGACTACACCGACCCAACCAGGAAGAAAGCTCGTGTGGATGCGATTGATGATGTGCCATTAGTCTCGACCCTCTGAAGAAGCCACTTGCTACACAGTACAGGACGGTCGGCAAGTGGTTGCTTGGAGATATTATGAACAAGACGAAGAGGGATGTCCAAACTGGTGTGTATGGTTCAAGTTTGTTTCTGATGCTGAAGACACCACAGTTTTGGATTGATGATGGGGTAAGTAATTTTATTAATATCTTTTATCTGGTTAAACATTGGGTTCGATAGGGTTCGATGGGGTTCGATGGGGAGAGGTAGGTGTTTGGTTCTAGTAGCTTAAATGGGGTTCGACGTGGATTGGATGGGTAGAGGCAGATGGTTTGGTTCTATTAGCTTTAAATTGAGGTCGATGGGGTTCGATGTTGGTTCGATGGGTAGAGGCAGATGGTTTGGTTCTAGTAATTGGATTCTATGGGGTTCGATGGGTAGAGGCAGATGGTTTGGTTCTAGTAACGTTAAATTGGGTTCGATGGGGTTTGATAGAGGTTCGATGGGTAGAAGCAGATGGTTTGGTTCTAGAAGCATTAAATTGGCTTCGATAAGGGTTCAATGTGGATTTGATGGGTAGAGGCAGATGGTTTGGTTCTAGTAGCTTTAAATTGAGGTCGATGGGGTTCGATGGGTAGAGGCAGATGGTTTAACAATTGCTTTCCTATCATTTTTGCAGCATATTGATGCGGCCAAGCATATGCTACATAGGCGTTGACAGTTTTATCCCGGGGCGTATCGGCAAGATACTGTTGTGATGAATATCACAGGACGTGCCATCCACACATATCACAGGACGACAAAATCTGAATCCCCTCCTACAAACTCCAAGGGAAAAGAAGTAATATAGGAAACGACCATCTTCAATGACAAAATCATTAATTGTACCTGGATTCTTTTGCTGCAACATGTGCAAGTAGAATGGTAACTTGCAATATGAATCTTCATATGTTCCCCTAACATACGTAAGTGCCTTCTCTCTACATCTCCATGCATTTTCATAACTCATATGAATACCGAAAATTTTCTTCAATCCTCCTTTATGTTGTTTGCCATGTAACTGGTCCCATCAACTGCGTATTTGTTCTTTATGAGGT
This sequence comes from Humulus lupulus, assembly GCF_963169125.1. Lineage (NCBI taxonomy): Eukaryota > Viridiplantae > Streptophyta > Magnoliopsida > Rosales > Cannabaceae > Humulus > Humulus lupulus. Next base: position 97,036,288 of record NC_084798.1, on the reverse strand, counting down.
GTCCAACGACCCACGGTGCAACTTGACGATGACCTTTTTGTCGCACTTCTAGTGAGCATGTGTGTACGCTCTTGTATACCATGATCTCAAACATGGGGGGCATTGGTAGTTTTTTCCCTCTCAGTCTCCAACAACAGTCAGGATCTTTGCATGTGATATACCACACGTCAGTACCAGACTTTTTCACCATATACTCAAAGTTATTCTTCATTGCAAATAGAGCAGCTTTGGTTTTTAAATCAATCTTGTCCTTAAAAGTCTTCCCAACATATATTTCTCCCATTGGTGCACCAGATGATGAGGAATGAGTTTTAGCAGATGCCTCAATATCTTCTTTTGCAAACATTGGGGCACTCCATCTGGTGTGATATTTTCTTGATACAATTGTCTCCCTCCACCTAGTGTTATCTTCTGTCCTAGCAGGTTGATTACTACTTCTGGCAGGTGTTTGACATCCTTGAGTTGGGAGGTGTGCCTGTGCAAGAGGCAGTCCTGACTCTTCTCCTACTTGTTGGGCTTGGAAAATGTCTAACTTCTCATTTGAAACATCTGCACTATAATACGAGTCATCCTCGGAACCATCATCATTATCTTCAAAGTAATTACGAACTGGATCATCATTCACATAGGGATCGTACTCATATGCCTCAAGCACACCTGTGGGACCTCCTTGTGGTATATCAAGCTGAATAGTAGCCAACGGATCAGTAACTGGAACAAAAGTGCCCACCTCGCTAAGATGCTTATAACTGCTACCTGCAGGAGATGGATCAACATTGTTCGTGTCTTTTTTGTTCACACTAGGAGAAGGATCTAATATGACATTCTTCTTAACTGGAGTCACACATAAGACTATCCGTTCTTTCAAGCTTATTCCTAAGAATACATGAACTTGATGATCATTCCTCAATTGAACTGGTGCAAATGGTTGGTTGCCGCATACGTATGGCACCTCGAGTTTCAATTCATACACCTCTCTATCCACCTGAAATGTCTCGTGCAGTATGTCAAGCAGTTGCAAGTAAGTAACATTATTCTCTACTGGTATCACTTCACCTTCAACATCCTTAAAATACCATTTCCTACCATCTATTTCCCAAACACTGTTGTAAGAAACAAATATGTAGACAGTAGAACCTGAAATAAAAAAAAACACAGATACAATTAGCTGAAAAACAGATGGTAGGAAATGGTATTTTAAGGATGCTGAAAAACATGACCATCGAGCCATCATCGAGTAGGCATCGAATAACCATCGATCATTCATGAAATAGTTAGAATGCACATTACCATCGAGCTTGCATCGAGCACGTATCTAGTAACCATTGAGAAAATATACAACCGTAAAAAATGATGGGGCATCGAGCCTCCATCGAGCATGCATGAAATAGTGAGAATGCACATTACCATTGAGCTTGCATCGAGCAAGTATCGAGTAACAATCGAGCAAGCATGAAACCGTAAAAAATGATGTGCCATCGAGCCTGCAACGAGCATCCATCGAGCATGCACGAAATAGTGAGAATGCACATTACCATCGAGCTTGCATCGAGTAGGTATCGAGTAACCATCGAGCACAACATGCAACCGTAAAAAATGATGTGCCAACGAGCCTGCATCGAGCAGGCATCGAGCATGCATGAAATAGTGAGAATGCACATTACCATCGAGCACCCATCGAGTAGGTATTGAGTAAACATCGAGCACAACATGCAACCGTAAAAAATGATGTGTCATCGAGCCTGCATTGAGCAGGCATCGAGCAACCATCGAGCACAACTCAAACCCAGAAAAATTCCATAAAACGCAGATCGACAAAAAACAAAAAAAAACACAAAAAAATATGTGCAAATATTGCTCAGATCTATTTGAAATGCCCAAAAAGTTTAAAGGAAACATCACTAATCAAAGTATTTAAGAAAAAATTGCTTACCCATAAGATTTTTCTCCAAGATTCGTCAACCCTTACTTTGGTCTTGATCTCTACAAATTACTTCCTTCGTAGGGGGTTGCTCGACTTCCTTTTACCATGGTTCTCTTAGTGACGGTGTGAGGTGAGGTGAGTGAAAGAGAGTGAGGAAGAAACGAGAAGAAGGAAGAGAAGAGGGAAGAGAGGAGGGAAGAGAGGAGAGAGTTGTGACATGGGTATTTTCAGTATGCTAAAAAGAATTGGCATCATTTTGAAATGATAAAAAAATCCTAGTATTATTTTGAATTACACCACCCCATTAAGCATAAAAACTCAAATTTCCCTAAAAGAATAGAGACTTTAACTACTAATTGCCCATATATATATATATATTATAATAAATTTATTTTTGCTATTGTAACTTGATAATAATTCATATTTTTTACCATATCGTTTAAAAACTTGGACTCGTAGTTTGTCAACTCCTACTTGTAAAATTATGCACGGAATCTATTATATAAACGAACACATGTATATATATATATAACACCAAAACTTTGATTAATATTTTTGTACTATTAAAATATACCTTGTAATGATAGTAAAATTCAGTATTATTATTCTATTAAAACTTTTATATATCTTAGTATATATATGTGTTTTATGCTGTAATAACTGAGTTATTATTCTATTTTTTAGAATCATTTATGTTTTACCACTTTTGTTATAGATATGAGATAATTGCTTAAGTATGGTAATTTTTTTAAGTTATGATTGATTATGGTATTAGCTAAAGCCCATATTAAATTTGGATCTAGTAGTTATTTTGGACTAGATTAGTTAGAATAAGAGTCTATTATTTAAGACAATATAAATATAGTGAACATGTCACATATATTAGAATAAATTAAATAGCATTTAAATTTGGTGGTCAAATGTGCAAAATCCTAGCTATGCACGTGTACAAGGATTAGAAAGACAAAATTTGATTTTGAATTAACCATAAGCTAGCCATGAGACATAGAGATACAATGAGAGAAATTTAAACTAAGTTGAAACAACGTTGGTTTGAATTCCTAGACTATAGCATGTAGGCATATGGAGGGAAGACTTTAATAGAATTTAAACATTTAAACTTGAGTGGAAAGACTAGGCAAGGTGGCGTAGACTAGGAACAAAAAAACTAAGTGGACTTGACTTTGTTTTGAACATCAAGCTTGGGTGTGTGACATTAAGGGAGGAAATGTGGGAATTGGTTACACAAAACGAGGGATGGCCGACGCATAGGGAAAAGAAGAGCTTGGAGGGAATTTTTGAATTTTGAAAGGAGATTGATAAATGATGGGAGAGAAACTACGTGGAAGAGTTAAGCTTGGAGCCTATAAATAGATCCTTAAACCATCCATTTTACTTACCATTTCGAACAAGCATATGTGCATAAACACTTTTCATTTTTCATCTTCTATTCTTCTTTGATGGAGATACACTACACCCTACCTCACTATTCCATTATCTCAAATCTGAAATACTACAACTTTACGAACACATTTCTACATTGAAACCCTAGCTCCACAAAGCTGAAAACCTAAGACTCTTTGTGGCCGAAACTTTTTTGTATTTAAGACTTCGAGTGGTAGCAATATTCTTCAAGGTTGCGGGATTCATTCATAGTCCGGGATAGGTTAAGGTATGATTTATTAAGGTGTGAGGTTTGATTAAGATATATGCTAGTTTAGACCCTAATGGTAGTTTATGTAATTTTATGATTTAAGGAACACTTTGAGCTTGTGGTTCTAAAGTTATTGAGGATCTTAGCGCAATCATTCTCATCTCTTATCTCCACTTCCAAGGTAAGGAAATTAGGTAGATATTTACGTTAGAATATATAAGTGTGATATGTATGGCTAACGTTGCAGGAATATGAGGGATATGTAAGTGAGGTAATGTGCCTCTGGTTTGCGTATGTACAATTATCTCTACCCTCATAAATTGTCAGTTTCGTTATTATGTATGTAAGAGTATTATTGGCTCTCTAGGAACCACTTTTGGATTAAGTTTTGATACTGGTAGGATTTATGCATATTTTTGCATGGTTTTGTTTAATAGGTATATGTATATTATATAAGGCTTATTAAGTAAACTTTTGCGTTCACATGTTGATGATCTTAAGGAAGGTTTGTTTATGTAGACTCTGTATGCTAGGAATAATGTGATTGTTATGCTTAAGTATTTGTATGTATTTCTTTACTGGGCTTAGAAGCTCACTCCTTATGGTTATATATGTGCATATCAACCCATGTAGAGCCTTAGACTAATGAGTTGCAAGTTGGTTCCAACCAGCACAGTGTATCAGTGAGGATCATATAGCCGATGGTGATCTAAAGGCACACACGATTTTAGTTTTACCTTTGTTTATTTATTTTAATAAAGAGATTAATAAATGTTGCTTTATTTTTCATTACTTTATGCATTAAAGATTCTAAAGTATGTTTTATTTTGACTGGGTACCCTATTGCCTTGTTTTTAGGGTTATTTTTAGCTGCGGTCCCCATTCTTTACACTTTGTAACACTTAGGTCCCAAAAGTTAATTTTGTACCAGTTAGGTCCCCAACTTTTTCAAATCGTATCATTTAGGTCCCTAACTGCTATTTTTTTCTTTGAAAATACATAATATATATATAAAATAAATAGTGAATCATTCTTAAAATGTTTGGAATTTTAATTTATGACAATAACAAACATGACATGAGAAAAAATTATTTTCATGGCATTTTTAAAAATATTTAATATTTTTATAAATTAAATTAATGTTTTATTTAAAAAAATATCCTTACCTACATCGTTGCTTTATAATTAATATTAATAATTATGTTATCTCGATTATCTTGATATTATCAATTTTTATTATGTTTATGTTTTTTTATTTCATAGATTCTTTTTAAAACTTAATAATAGTGTATATAAAGTTATTTATGTGCATACATATATATAAATATATGATCAGTTATAAGTTGCATTATAGAAAAATTTACAAAATAAAAAATAAATATGTACATTATAAATATTGATAATCTTGTGATAGTTTAATTATTAATATTAAAAATTTATAAGAATTTTTTTTAATAAAAAACTAATTTAATTTATAAAACCATTAAATATTTTTAAAATGTCATGAAAATATATATTTTTTAATGTCATATTTGGTATTGTTATAAATTATGTTGACCCTGATTTTGGCCAACTGACACGGAGTCAAATATGCTTGATGTGGACAAATACGTTGAAATGAATGTGATGAAAAAAACAATAAATAACACAAGAGTTTATAGTGGTTCGGCCCCAGAATCTGGTAACAACCTATGCCACTTGAACTATTATTGATATAGGATTCAAAGGAGTGATCAAAGAACTAGGGTTCAATGAGTTTCACCAACCTCTGAAGAACAAGAAAATATATCAAATAGAATAACTCTAATCTCAGATAATCAAAAAGCAAAAAAGTCTCCCTTCCTTGAGCTATCTTTCTCTATTTATAGGCTCAAGGAAGATTTACATTAATTTGTTACAGATATTCTTTCATAAATAATCGGATACTCAGGAAATCATGGGAGATAATTTCGGATTCGATCATAACTGCATAAGATTTTCTCCGTGTATAGCGTGTATACGACCAGACTAGTCATATATAGAGATTGAACGTTGCGCCAATAGATATCTTCCTGGTCGATAGTCGAGCACGAATTCTGCCAGATGTCAGCCACGTGTATTAAATGTCTGCCATGTCATCCATGCCTGTTTTTTGGATAACATTTGCCCCCCAAGTTTGTTTAGTGCGACCAGCAATAAAGAAACTTTAGGGAAACAACCATTCATATCCCCACGAAATCTGTCAGGATCCCCGTGCGTTTTTGAAAGCCGTGACATAATTATGTCTAATCAAGCCTTTTTAGTTTTCAAGAAAATAATTTGACGGCTTATACACTTCCCCACGTTTCGAAAATGGAAAGTAATGATTGCCACTTTTTGCCATACCTCAGCCCTTATAAGCAACTTCCTTTTCTTCCTTATAATTTTTTACTCACCATCTTTGTCAAGAACCTCAAGAACTTTGCTTCCAGAATACAGAGCTTTGAAACCAGTCAATCGTCTAGCCGAAGGTCTTTCCGACTCGAAGTTTCTACTTTTTTCTGAATTTCCATCTTCGCCCAGGTAATCATTTTGTCTTTTAAACTTTTCATTATGCCATGCATGCCGTTACTATGCTCTGTGATTTCCGTGTTCTTGAGTAGGGTTTTATGAGGATTTTTTGTATAAACCTTCCAATGCTTGGTAAGAGGGCGTCTTTCTGCTTTGTATAAGTTAGGACTTAGTTTGATAGTAAGGATCATAGGCTTAGGGCGTAAGATCGACGTAAAAATTCAATCTTTAAGCTAGGTGAAAAAACTGGGTTTTTTCCCGCCCTTCAGGAGTCGAAAAAGTTCTCTTTCAGAAAACAATTTATTTCCTTTTTTGATCTTTTTTTCAAACCACTAGCGCCGAACTTAGTGTAGGGGTAGGATGCTGTTGGTTATTTAGACGCGAGTAATGTTATCCTAATCTCCCACGCTACTTCGCAGACTGTGTCTTATCTCCTCCATTGTCTGTTTGCAGTTCATATGCAAGAACCTTGGGGAGGAGAAAGACCCATTGAAGACGACCTCTTGGCTCAACTACTTGAAGGCGAAGAAAACCCATCTACTTTGATACCAGAAATCCCTTTTTCTCGCCCTAGCTCAAACCGTCCTCGAGTCCCAACCCAGAGAATGGCCCGAACAAAAACAAAAGCTCAAAAAAGGAAAACCCCTAACTCCTCAGGCCAGCCTTCTGCTGATGCCCCCTTGACCAGTGGTCGGGGTGAATTTGCTCCTGACACCAATGTCCAAAGGCGTGTCCGCCCTCGACATGCTGAACAGCCAGCTGTTGAGTGGCACATCATTCCTCAGAGTAAGGTGACATTGCGGATGATCGCCAACTATTTAAATAAATACAACCTGACGGGGGTGACCTTAGTCAAACCTTCTATCGACCAGCGGGCCAACCTACCAGGCGGAGCTTACAGCGCCTGGTCGAGGTTTCACATTGAGGCAGGTGCCACCCTGCCTCTTCACTCGTTCTTTCAGGGGGTGGCCAATTACTTTGGAGTAGCCCCCTTTCAAATCACCCCAAACGGATATAGAATGCTGGCCGCACTTTATATCCTTTATAAACTCAAAAAATGGCCAGTACCTACCCCCCACGAGGTCAATTTTCTTTTCGACCTTAAGTCCAACCCTAACCAAGATGGCACGGGGTTTTTTCATCTCTGCCACCAAGAAACTGGGCGCACTTTCTTGTCCGACACTACTCATATCTCTAACGCGGGAAGGTATCACCATTAATACTTCCTTACCCCTGATCTAGCTGCAGACAACCTGGCCTTCACTCGAGGATAAAAAATTCTTATGCCATTAGCTTCTTCACTTAGTGTTTTTATGTCGCAATGTCTTGACATTCCATTGTGTTCCAGGCCCATGGTTACGTCCAATCCCTACTCCAGGGATGGAGTCAAGGGCAACACTTTTAGCCAGCATGTCAAATGCTGATAAGAGTGTCAAAAACTTAGTTACTGAGGCTAACCTTAGGTTGGTTGGCCTTTGGAGTTCCCAATCTGCGACGAATGAACCTTCGGCAGGCGGTGTCCAAGCCGAAGTGGAACCCGAGCAGCAACCCCAAGCGTCTCCTCCGCGGAGGAGGCCAACTGGGGTTACGATCAGGGAACCTGCCGTCCCCCATCGAGCGGAGAAACCCTCGGTCCCCGAGGGCAAGGGAAAACAAAAGGCTGCCGAGCCTACTGAACTTTTTGATGATTCTTCGGATGTAAATTGTACAATAATCTTGCTTTTAAATCATTTGCCAATTCCCTCTCATCTATTTGATGGGGACGACAACTTTAGGAATGCTCCCTCTTTAAACTCAGATTTCTTCCAGGAACTAGCTAGTTTAGTAAATAATGCTACGACCAATAATTGTAGCCCGGGTACTTTACTTGTAATCCTTTTACTTTTATCCATGTTCCCTGCATGACCATTTAGTCTTATTGCTCGAGTTGCTTCCTTTTGTACATGTATGGACTCTGAGGACGTTTTCAAGCACTATCAGGCTACCGTTGCCTCTTCTGTCCCAAAGAAGGATAGCAAGAGGACTCGAGGGGAAAGCAGCAAGACCCCCTCGAAGAAGGCTCGAACAGACGATGCTCCAGCCACCGCCCCTTCCAAGGAGAACACAACACCTCTGCCCCTCACCGAGCAGACGACTCCCACACCTGTTAATCCACAGCCTTCTTCTAGGGCCACTGACAAAGAGGCATTGGACAACTTGCCCGAAGGCTCCCTGCCCAGCTTCGTGGTCGGGTCAACCAGAGAGAGGATATACAAACTCTCAAAGCACAGACACAGTTAGGCCGCCATCACTGAAACTGCTTCAATGGATGCTGATAAGGTCGTCAATAGAGGGCTGAACGAGATAGTTAGCGTAAGTCATCTCCTGCTACTTTGCCATTTATGTCTTATTTCTTTCCCTTACTTTGTTTCATTTTTTTTCTTTCAGGGGCTGCCTACTCTAACTGCTGGCTGGCACCGTGTTGGGGCATTGGTTTCTCGTGGAAAGAACTTTGACTCCAGGCTTGCCCAGGCTAAGCAAGCACTTGAGGCTGACAACAACAAGCTGCTCGAGGAGAAAAAGGAGTTGTCCAAACTGAACGAACAACTGTGTGAGGACCAAGCCACTCTCACCCAGGAACTTCTGGATGCTCAAGATGCCTTGAAGAAAGCCAACGAATCCAGAGAAAAATTCAGGGAGAGTGCCAAGCTCGTCACTCAAGAATGTAAGCAGCTTGGACTTGATCTGACCGCCAGCAGGGAGGAGACGGCGAAGCTTGAGAAGTGAGTGCAGGAGCTCGAGGAGGAAGGGGCCAAGAATTTGAAGAAGTACAAGGAAGCCACTCACCTCAGCTTCTATGAATTCTGGAAGCACAACCGGGAGGCCAACTTCAACTACCTGTCTGAGCGGTTGAAGAGGACTCTGATGGTGCAATGTGCCATCCGGTTGGAAGAAGAGGAGAAGGCCAAGGCACCTGCTGCTGACGCTGAAGCTGGTCCTCCTGCCAACCAGGGCACTCCCCCTAATCCTCAAGACCCTCCTGCTCCTCAGTAATTTTCTTTTTCTTTTATTTCGTTTTTATGGCCCACGGGTCGTATTGTAAAGACAATTGGTTTTTATTGCTGCGCGGGTAGCTCTTTTACTTTTAATTAAACAATTACATCCGAGCAATATTGCTCACGGTGTAACAGAATGCTTTTTGATACTATAATATTTTTGTCTATTATAACATCTGTTCGCATGACCGAACTTAGCATAGTACTTTGGTTTGATTCAACAAAATATAAATTTTGAAAAATACTCTAAGTACCGTAGCATGCTTTCACTTATTTTGTTCATGTGTTTACATACTTATTGGTATGCTTTGCTATCGATGTACCATATATGCCCCCCAAGTGATCGAGGAGCTTCTAGGTCCTTGGTCACTTGCCTTGACCACGACTTGTGCGAACATTACTGCTCGATAGGAAACGTAAAACTTATAATACAGCAAAACAACACATGTAATGAACAAATACTTGTAAAAATAAATTTACAAAGGTTGGCAAGAATGATTGGCTGCGCACAGTCCCTTATAATCTCGTATTAAAAATGGACTAAACATGTCTTTACGAGTGATCTTAAAAAGATCTTACACTTATAAGCGATTAGCCATACAACGTGGCTAACCCTTTTTTGAAACTCGTAAAAAGTAAAAATTTATACAAGCCAGTCCTTTAAAAAGGACTGTTTATTGGTAATACTTGCGCAGGTGTTCACCGTTCCAATAGCGTGGAACGAGATCTCCATTTAAGCGTGCAAGTTTGTAGGTGCCCGGGTGAAGGACTTCTTCAATCTGATAAGGTCCTTCCCAGTTTGGTCTGAGCACTCCAGCAGTGGGGTCGTGGGTATTCAAGAAAACTCGTCGTAGCACTAGGTCGCCGACGTTGAATTTCCTTTCTTTCACCTTTGAGTTAAAATACCGGGCGACCTTTTGCTGGTACGCAACAACTCGGAGTTAGGCCCTTTCTCGTATCTCCTCAATTGAGTCTAGGGACTCCATCATCAGTTGGCTATTCTGGCTCTGGTCGTATGTAATGCGTCGGTGTGAGGGGGGATCTAACTCGACAGGTAACATAGCTTCATACCTGTATGCTAAGGAAAACGGGGTGTGACCTGTCGCTGTTCGATGAGAAGTTCTATACGACCAGAGTACTTCTCAGGCAGCTGTTCTGGCCATGCTCCTTTAGCGTCTTCAAGTCATTTCTTTAGGGTGTCCTTGAGCATTTTATTCACTGCTTTGACCTGCCCATTTGCTTGTGGATACGCGACCGAAGAAAAACTTTTAATGATCCCGTGTATTTCGCAGAAGTCTGTGAATAAGTCACTGTCAAACTGGGTGCCGTTGTCTGAGACAATTTTTCGAGGCAAACCATATCGGCAAACAATGTTCTTGATGACAAAGTCAAGAAATTTCTTGGTAGTTATGGTAGCGAGTGGCTCAGCTTCGGCCCATTTGGTGAAGTAGTCAGCTGCTACAACTGCGTACTTCACTCCGCCTTTTCCCATTGGCAGGGATCCAATTAAGTCTATACCCCATACTGCGAAAGGCCAAGGACTCTGCATCTGTTTTAACTCGTTTGGAGCTGTGCGTGGGATTTTGGAAAAGCTCTGACACTTATCGCACTTTCGCACAGACTCCATTGAGTCTTCGTTCATAGTCGGCCAGAAATAGCCCTGCCTCAGAATCTTTTTCGCCAAACTTTTCCCCCCAGCGTGATCCCCGCAGAAGCCTTCATGTACTTCCCTCATCAGCTCCTTAGCTTTCTCTGGTGTAATATGTTGCGAAATTTATAGCTATGCAAGTGCACACAGTCGCAAACTCGTAATAAAATGGTAAAACCAAGTATCGTCCTCAAGGACTGAGTTATCAATTACCAGTCAATTAATTTCTTGTTCTATTTGATGAATTGAAATTAATGATTTTTATAAATTGCAGAAACAATAATTGAAAATTGAATAGAATAACAACTAATAGAAAAACTTTTAATTTAATCACTGAGAAACAATTAGGATATTCAATCTCATCAACTATCCTCCCTATTATTCCCTAATGCAAAGTGTGAATTCTTCTTATTTTTACCTAATTCAATTAACAAGTTGATACAGCAGCCTATAATCATACTATGAATTATAAACTCAACCTAGGTGACAATTTCCTATATCTCTATGGTAAATTGAACCACAAAGGTAGCATTAATCTCAATCAACTTAATAACAGTTACACAATTAATTCAGATACTTTCATTCTAAATTAAAATTATGTCCAATATAACCACAGCATAATTAAATCTCACTTCTCAGATTTTGACTTAATAACATATATATATCTGACTAAAGATGGCCAATCAATAATCAATCTATAAGAACAGGTCATATGGAATTGAAGAAGATTGAAGAAGAAAGAAATTAAAATTGCATTAGGTCATAACAGAGATTCAAGTGATTCAATTGAACATCCTAAACAGAAAATTAGTTCATAGTCATAGTACTAATCACAACAAAAACTAAAGATAACATCAGGAAGAAAAACATGTAAAAATACTCTAAGCTTGAGCCTTCAAAACCAGAACTTCTCCCTTCGTCCGTACGTACGTTTTTCTTCTCCTTTTCGTCATTTAAAACCTAGGATTTCAGATTTTTAAAGAGGCGGGCCGCGGCCCTACATATACTATGCCGCGGCTCGTGTCATAATTCCTGGGCAAAAGATCCTCTCAGTGTCGCGGCCCTCTGAAGCCATGCCGCGGCCCGCATCAATGATTTCTGGGCAGAGTGCCCATCTATGCCGCGGCTCTCCCTAGCCATGCCGCGGCCCGATGATTTCCTTAAAAACATTGCTTCTGTTTCCCACCTAGCCGCGGCTCCACTTTGCTCATGTCGTGGCTCTTAAGGGATTTCTCAATTCTTCAAGTTTTCATCCCAAAATTTCACCAACACTTCCAAATTGTGTTGAGAACCATTCTTTATCAAAATATGATGGAAAACTCGGTTATTTCTTCCCTTTCTTTGGCATTTTCTTCCACATGCTCAATTCTTCCTGACATTCACAAAGACAAACAAACAAAGCATAAACCCGCGCTAAATGAAATAAAAGACTACTAAAAACATCTCCAAAACATGATAAAAACTAGACTCAACATAATACATCTGAGCAGTGGCATGGAATATCCCCTTCGGTATAGAACACCATCGACCAGTATATACCTAGTAGACTGTCTTTGAAGATTTCTAGCTTTGTTTCTATCTGCCGGTAGTAACCCATTTGTAAGATATTCCAATTAAGGCGCCATCCATGTGTCCTCCATCCGGATTTCCATATTAGTCTCATCTGCTCTTATGCTTGGCTCGCATAATCTTTCTACCGGCACAATATTCAAAGTGTCAGCGTCTTTCACCCTCGCAAGTTTGGCTAAGGCATCTGCATTCGAATTCTGATCCCGAGGAATTTGCTGGAGGGTATACTTCTTGAACTGGGCCAACAGATCTCTAGTTTTGTTCAAGTAGGCCACCATTTTGAGGCCTCGCGCTTGATATTCCCCTAGAACCTGATTCACTACCAGCTGTGAATCACTGTAAATATCCAGCACCTTTATACTCATGTCTTTTGCCATTCTTAATCCAGCGAGGAGTGCTTCGTATTCGACTTCATTATTCGACGCTATGAAGTCGAACCTAATGGCGCAGTGAAATCGACGCCCTTCTGGCGTTATCAAAATCACTCCTGCTCCCGCGTGAGATTCGTTGGACGATCCATCTGTGAATAACTTCCACGAAGAAGCTTCATCTTGGGGCTCAGGCGCACTAGGCTTTTCGCACTGCTCGTTGTTTGGGAGCTCGGTGAACTCTGCAATAAGATCAGCCAAGACTTATCCTTTTACTGCTGCTCACAGTGAATATGTAAAATCGAACTGCCCTAGTTCGACTGCCCATTTTAATAAACGCCCAGCCACCTCCGGTTTTTGGAGGACTTGCCGAAGGGGCTAATCAGTTAAAACTTTAATGGGATGGGCTTGGAAGTAAGTACATAGCTTCCTTGAGGCCAAGATTAAACAATAAGCTAACCTTTCGATGGGAGGATATCTCAGTTCTGCTCCGATTAGCCTTTTGCTTACATAGTAAACCGCCTTTTGTACGCCTTCTTCCTCTCGTACTAGTACAGCAACTTCGGTGATCGCCAGGTAGATGAACAAAGTTTCTCCTTCGATAGGCTTTGATAAAATAGGAGGTTGTGCCATATGGGCCTTTAAGGCCTGAAAAGCCTGCTCGCAGTCTCCCGTCCATTCAAACTTCTTGTTGCCCCTAAGTAGATTAAAGAAAGGGACGCATTTATCTGTTGACTTGGAAATGAATCTACATAGGCCGGCAATTCTCCTAGTTAAACTCTGTACATCCTTGATCTTCTCTGGAAATTTCATGTCGATCAGGGCTTTTATTTTTTCGGGGTTGGCCTCGATTCCTCTTGAATTAACGATGAACCCCAAAAAATTTCCTGATCCAACTCCGAAGGAACATTTGAGAGGATTTAGTTTCATCTGGTACTTGTTCAATACATCGAAACATTCTTGTAAATCCTTTACATGTCCCTCTGTTTTTTTCGACTTTACCAGCATGTCATCCACGTACACCTCCATGTTTACTCCGATCAACTCCTTAAACATGTGGTTAACCAATCGCTGGTAAGTCGCACCTGCGTTTTTCAGTCCGAAGGGCATCACTTTATAACAGTATAATCCTGTATCGGTCCGAAAGCTGGTGTGATCCTCGTCAGGGGGATGCATGCTGATCTGATTGTAACCTGAGTATGCATCCATGAAGGAGAGGATCACATGTCCTGCAGTCGCATCGACCAGCTGGTCGATCCTTGGGAGTGGGAAGCAATCATTTAAGTAGGCTTTATTGAGGTCTGTGAAATCCACACAGGTTCGCCATTTGCCGTTAGGTTTGGGAACTAGCACTGGACTAGAGACCCACGATGGATAAAACGCCACCCTGATGAACCCATTCTCCTTTAATCTTTCAACTTCTTCTTTTAAGGCTCTTGATCGATCCTTATCGAGTAGCCTTCTTTTCTGTTGCACGGGTGGAAAACTCTTGTCTATGTTCAGGACATGGCTGATAACTGCAGGATCTATCCTAGCCATGTCTTTGTGCGACCAGGCAAAGACTTCCTGTTTCTTCTGCAAAAACTCCACCAGTGCATGCTTCGTGGTTGGTTCTAAGTTTTTCCCGACCTTCACAACTCTGGTCGGGTCTTTTTCGTCAAGTTGGACCTCTTCCAGGTCCTCGACGGGTCCAACATTTTCCTCAAAATCCTCAAAGCGAGGATCTAAATCTCTATCCTCACTTTGGGCAACACCCTATTTGGTGACTTCATCACCGGATTGGGCTTGTGTATCAATAGCCATCTGCAACCTACCTGGGGGAGTGCTCTTTGACGTTCCCTTCTTCGCCTTCGTGACTGAGGCGTTGTAGCACTCCCTGGCCTCCCTCTGGTTTCCCAACATGCGTCCTACCCCTGCGTCTGTCGGGAATTTTATGGCTAAGTGCCATACTAAGGTGACGGCTCGAAGATAAACCAGTATAGGCCTTCCAATGACCGCATTGTACGCCGAGGGACAATCGACTACTATGAAAAGTAGCGAGTAATGTCCTGGTAGCAAGCGCTGTACCTGCTATCACTGGAAGTCTGATTGACCCCGCCGGGGTCAATGACCGCATTGTACGCCGAAGGACAATCGACTACTATGAAAAGTAGCGAGTCTCTCACCAGATAAGCCGTATATTGTTTGGTTGCAGGACTCCAAGTCATTAACGGACAACCTCATGCGTTCCAACGAAGATTTATATAGGATGTTCACTGAACTTCCTGTGTCAACTAGCACTCTTTTCACCATCATATTGGCCATTTGGATATCCATGATCAGCAGATCGGAATGTGGGAACCGAACATGTTGGGCGTCGCTATTAGAGAAGGTTATTTCGCCCTCTTCTGACTAAGCCTTTTTTGGCGCGCGGTCATCCACAGTCATCATCTCGATGTCCTGATCGTGGTGCAGAGTCCGAGCATATCGTTCTCTGGCCTTTCCGCTGTTTCCCGCGAGGTGCTGGCCTCCACAGATGGTTAACAATGTGTCAGTTACGGGATCAGGTTGCAAAGGTGGCGAGCGTTGGCGCGTGGGCGCTTGCTCATTTCCACCTGGAGCTTCTCGTTGGGAATTTCCAGAGGCCTGTATATACCTTCTCAAGTGTCCTTGTCTAATAAGGAACTCGATCTCATCCTTCAGCTGGTTGCATTCGTTGGTATCATGTCCGTAGTTGTTATGATAACGACAGAACTTGGTAGTATCTCTTCTCGAAATATCCTTTCGAATGGGGGCAGGTTTCTTTTAAGGCACACTAGAACTCGTGGCCTGAAAAACATCTCCCCGAGACTCAATAAGGGCAGTGTAGTTAATGAACCGAGGTTCATAACGATTAGCCTTGGCTCGTTTATTGTCAGAGGTGGAAGGCTCATTGTACGGCCGTTTCCCCCCATTCTTGCCATTGCCATTGCCGTTCCTGTTGCCTTTGCCGTTGGGCTTCGACCCATTGGCCGCTTTGGCGGGCTCAGATGTCCCCTTCTCCTTGCCTGGGGGCTTCCCTTCATTGGCGATGGTATCCTCGAGCTTGATATATCGATCAGCTCGATCCAAAAATTCCTGGGTAGTTCTGACCCCATGTTTTCTGAGGGTGTCCCAGAGAGGCGTGCGGCGCTTAACCCCTGCGGTTATGGCCATCATCTTGCCTTCGTCTCCCACTATTTTCGCCCCAGCGGCTGCTCGCATAAAACACTGGACGTAGTCCTTCAGTGGCTCTCCGTCTTGTTGGCGTATTTCGACCAGCTGATTTGCCTCAGTAGGGTGCACACGACCCACATAGAACTGTCCGTAGAATTCCTTCATGAACATTTCCCAGGAGACTATACTAGTAGGAGGGAATTTGAGAAACCACTCCTGTGCGGCATCAAAAAGTGTTGCAGGAAAGATCCTGCATCGAGCATCTTCGGACACTTTATGAATGTCCATTTGTATCTCAAACTTGTTGACGTGAGATACCGGGTCACCATACCCGTCGAAGTTCGGAAGCGTAGGCATATTAAACTTGCTAGGAGTTTCTGCCATAGCTATCCTCTGGACGAAAGGAGTGCCCTTTCTCCTATCGTGGTCGATATAAGATGTTCTTCCCCCGTCCAGCTGCTGCACTGCCTGGTTGAGGGCATTTATCTGGGCCTGCACGGCGCCAGGAATCCCCGGGGCCTCTAGTGCTGGGGGGACGTACTCGTCGTGCCGCTCCCGGTGATTGTCTAGTACATCTCTTAAATCCTTGTCTCTCCTCCGCTGCTCGCTAGCTCCGAGCCGGTTGAAGATGTTATTTTGTCTGGGCTGCCCCCCAACGTCCCGTCTTTCGGGTTGGTCATCTCTAGGTGGCAGGCTTCTGCCTCCACCTCTTTCTTCATTCCTCCGACCGGTGTTTCCTCTGCCTGAGTCAGCTTTGTTATAACCATGGCCATCTCTGAATCTTGATTGGCTATGATGGGATCGACTGTTCCCTCGGTTGCCTTCCCAGGCTGGAACCTCCTGAGCGTTAGAGGGTGGCCTGCGTTGGTCGGTAGGTCCCCGTCCATTATCATGCCATGGGGGGCCTCGGACCGCAGATCCTGACTCTGAGTTCCTTCTGTTACCAGGAGGATGTTGTCCTCTGCTCGGAGGGTTTGGCTCGTCTCCCCGATGGCGTCTAGGACTGCGAGGCGGCTGCCCGACCCTATTCTGCCTTTGTTGCAGGGGATTGCCGTGACCAGCTTAGGATGGAGGCTACGCCTCAGGGTCCCTCAGCAGGACATCGTCCTGAGGCACTGGTGGCTGCTCGGGCCTTTGGGGGCTCGAGGGCTGGATAGGCAGGCTAGGATTAGGACCCCTTTTTGGTGGCCCATTCGTAGGTTGATCAGGCTGCGAGGCAGGTGCATCCTGGTTCCTAGCAAGTTGTAGGGCTGCTTCGAGGGCTGCCATGGCCTCCCTCTGGCGACGGTCCATCTCCGTCTGTCTTTCACTCAGCTCCAGTCGCTGCCGTTCAATTTCATGTTGCTATCGCGCCATGATTTCGGCAGCACTTTCCTGCCTGGCCCTCAGATTGGCCTGTTCATCCTGCAATACCCCCAGGGTATTCCTTGGCATCTCGGAATCCATTTCTTCCTCTTCGAATTCCAAATGTGGCTCATCCTCAGTCACGTTTGGAGGAGGAAGAGGCGGGTGAGATGGTGCAGCACCAGCCGCCTGTCCAGTTTTCTTGGTAATTTTTGCCATTGATATTTCAACGATACAGTTTCAAGCTCTCAATGAAAGCACCAGAATGTTGACCCTGATTTTGGCCAACTGACACGGAGTCAAATATGCTTGATGTGGACAAATACGTTGAAATGAATGTGATGACAAAAACAATAAAGAACACAAGAGTTTATAGTGGTTCGGCCCCATAATCTGGTAACAACCTACGTCCACTTGAACTGCTATTGATATAGGATTCAAAGGAGTGATCAAAGAACTAGGGTTCAATGAGTTTCACCAACCTCTAAAGAACAAGACAATATATCAAATAGAATAACTCTAATCTCAGATAATCAGAAAGCAAAAAAGTCCCCCTTCCTTGAGCTATCTTTCTCTATTTATAGGCTCAAGGAAGATTTACATTAATTTGTTACAGATATTCTTTCCTAAATAATCGGATACTCAGGAAATCATGGGAGATAATTTCGGATTCGATCATAATTGCATAAGATTTTCTCCGTGTATAGCGTGTATACGACCAGGCTGGTCATATATAGAGATTGAACGTTGCGCCAATAGATATCTTCATGGTCGATAGTCGAGCACAAATTCTGCCAGATGTCAATCACGTGTATTAAATGTCTGCCATGTCATCCATGCCTATTTTTTGGATAACAAATTAAGTGGTCCAATTTTTTTAAAAATTGATTCACCATTTTTTATATTTTATTTATGTATTTTGAAAGAAAAAATAAATAAAAATATCATTTAGGGACCTAAACGATATGATTTGAAAAGATTGGGGACCTAACTGATACAAAATCAACTTTTGGAACCTAAGTGTTACAAAGTGTGAAGAATGGGGACTGCAGCTGAAAACAATTCTTTTTTTTTTTTTTGATCAAGAAATGGAAATTATATTGATAAACCAACAAATACAAACAAAGGCCGGAGCAGATAACTCCCCCTCAATTACATTTTAGAGAAAAAATTTATCATGAGTTTCTCCCTCAAAGTCAGATTTTTACTCCTACGGCAAAGATTATTAACTCTAGCCTTAACTGAATTTCTAATAAGATCATCAACATGGGCTACTGAAAAACAGCAGCTTTCCACCTAGCATTTGTTCCTATTTTGCCAAATAAAGTAGACTGAAGCAACCAATGAAGCTGCAACAAGCCGAGCCAGATCATCTTTACTTGGCTCTTCCAGCCAACAACACCAATTCTGGCACTGCCTAGGCCACATTAGATGTCCCAACCATTTTGCAACTGCCTGAAGCACTTTCCTGGAAAACAAACAGTCAAAAAATAGGTGAGCATGGCTCTCCATTTCAATCTCACAAACCAGGCAGCTTTGAGATATAACTGGTATATTGCAGTGATGTAAAAGATCTCTGGTAAGTAGCTTCTGGTGAAAAGCTTGCCAAAGAATAAACCTGTGTTTAGGCACTGAGAGTTTACACCAAATATTCTTCATACCTTTGCTAAGGGAACCAGAAATAGAGTGCAGATATAGTTTATTTAGCCTTATTTTCCCCTTACAAACAGCAGCATTTATATCAGATTCAGACAGTAACTTGCTCACCTTAACTAGCTTTTTCCAGTACCAGCTAGTATCTTGATGCAAAACATAATCCCAGATCCGGACCCCTTTTAAATAGATGCAATTAACCCATTTGACCCACAAGCTATCATGTTTAGAAGAGATCGCCCAAACATATCTAGCAAGATTAATCTTATTCCAAAGAACACCCTCTTTAAATCCTAAACCACCATAAGATTTAGGCCGGCAAACATGATCCCAAGATGCTAGATGAAATTTACTTCAAAAACCATTGCCACCCCATAAGAAAATTCTGCATAAACAGTCTATTTCTTTGATAACTTTCTGAGGAAGGAGAAATATGCTCATCCAAAAGTTCCTAATCCCTAATAATACCGACTGAATTAGCTGCACACGCCCAGCGTAAGACAAGTTACGGCTGGCCCAACCATGAAGTCTTTGTCTAATTTTCGAAATAATTAGATCGCAATCCATAGCTTTCCACTTAGTAGGCCGCAAAGGCACACCTAGATACATTAGAGGAAACTGCCCTTCTCTCATATTAGATATACACAGAAGTTTCTCCTTCTCAGCTGAAGCAATACCTCCAAAATAAATGCATGACTTGGCTTGATTAATGCTCAAACCTGAAGCTGAAGAAAAAGACTTAAAAACCTACTGCATAATCTGAATAGAGCTGATATGAGCTTTGCAAACTAGCAACAAATCATCTGCAAAACAGAGGTTAGTTATGTTCAAAGTTTTACAAAGCGGATGAAATCTTAAATGCTTATCTTTAGCAGCCCCATGAAGAGCTCGAGTGAGGTAATCCATAACTAGGACAAATAGAAGGGGGGAAATAGGGTCACCTTGCCGCAGCCCCTTTCCTCCCTTAAAATCACCATAGAGCTGACCATTCATAAGTATACTATAGGAAGAACCTCTCAAGCAAACCATAATCCATTTAATGAACCTGCCAGGGAACTTATAAGTATTTAACAAATTTTCAAGGAAATCCCAATCAATAGAATCATAGGCTTTGCTAAGATCGATTTTCATTAAGCACCTAGGTGACACTCTTTTCTTGTTATAACCTTTAAGGAGGTCTTGAAGAATAAGAATATTGTGAGCAATACTTCTATTCTTAACAAAAGCACCTTGGTTCTGATTAATCAACTTGGGAAGGATAGGAATTAACCTGTTACAAAGAATTTTAGATATGCATTTGTATAGTGTATTGCAGCAGGCTATTGGGCGATATTCTGAGGCATTAGAGGGATGAGTGACTTTGGGAATAAGAGCTAATATGGTACTGTTCAGCCTCTTCGGAATGTAGCCTAGATCAAAAAATTCAGTTACTGCTGTAGCCACTTCTTTCCCTATAACAGACCATAAACTCTTATAAAAACCAGCCCCAAATCCGTCCGGTCCCGGGCTCTTTACTGCCTTTATACTGAACATAGCTGTTTTGACTTCCTGGTAAGTGAATGGTTTGATCAGGAATGCTTGGTCTTCAATGCAAAGAGTGGGTCCTGAGAGTACTACTGAGGTTTCGACTAACCCAGTTGCTGCACTTGCTCCTCCTAAAAAAGATTGAAAATGCTGAGTAAAATGACTTATAACCTTTGGATAATCCACTTCAACACTGCTATTTTCATCTACAAGGGGCACAATCCTATTGGGCGCTTTCCGTTTCTTCATACTGGCATAGAACAGAGATGAGTTCTCATCACCTAATCTCAGCCAATCAACCTTACTTTGCTGATACAAAAAACTAGCATAAGCAGCCTCTTTCTTTTTAAAATCCAGGTGAGAAGCTCTCTCTATATCACTCAGGACTTGACTTTTCGGATCAGTAAATAAGTTGTTTTTAGCTTGCTGATACAACACCTTACTTTCCTCATACTCCTTAACAATATCACCAACAACTCTCCAATTAAATCTCTTCAAAACAAACTGAAGACGATGTAATTTCCTCGAGACCTGTTGTAAACCACATCCCTCTGATGATAATGATTTATTCCAGCTAGCCAATACAGTAGGCTTGAAGAGCGGATGACTAGTCCACATGTTGAAAAATCGGAAAGGGCGCAAACCATTTTTGAGAACAGAAATATGCTTCAAAATGATGGCACAGTGATCCGAAACAACCTCCCAACTTGCTATTGCATTGACATTAGGAAACGTATCAATCCAATCCTCATTTATGAACACTCTGTCTAATTTGGAGAAGATGCAATTATTTCCATCTTGGTTATTCGACCAAGTGTAATAAGAGCCCAGCAGTTTCATTTCTTCCATAATCCCAAGATCAAGCCATTTCCTAGCATCCTCTACATCTTTAGGAGAAATGACCTTACCCCCTATACGATCTTCTACATCAAAGACAGAATTAAAGTCGCCAATAACTAACCACGGTTTGACAGGAAGAGAGATTATAGCCAACTCAGACCAAAGAATTTTCCTCAATTCTATCTGATTCAAGCCATAAACCACAGTGAAACAGAAAGTTTGGCCTGTAGCCCAGATCTGAACCTTACAATGGATAAATTGAGCATGATCAACCAGAACATCAACTTTGACCCAGCTGCCCTTCCAGACTAAAAGGATCCTACCTTCCAGAGCCTTACTACTGTAATAATCCCAACTCATAAAGCTAGAGTTCATAACCTCCTTTACTTAATCACCTTTTATTTTTGTTTCCAAGAGAGCCCCAATACCAATCTTATTTATCTTGCAAATATCACCCACAGCTATTTGCTTATTCCTCTTATTCAACCCTCTAACATTCCAGCTCATTATGTTGAAATTGTCCATTCAAATTCAATAATGGAGAAGGATCATGTAGGAACTGTTGCTGTTCTTGAAGAACACTGAAAGCATTTTTTTGTATTCTGACCAATAACAGGGGATTTCGCCTTCATGGTACCTAGTTTTTTCGGTGTAACCCATCCTTGCTCCTTCGGAAGCACCACAATCTGGGAATGCGGTTCCTCTTCAGTTACTGCCTGAGCTGAAATGCCTGTCCTTTGGTTATTCTTACTGCCTGAAGCTTCAATCTTAGTGTGATTTTCTGCAGCATCAACTGGGACCTCTTTTTTCCTCCAGACCAAACCTTCCACTTGCTTGCAAGAAGAAGCTGTGTGCCCTAACTTTTTGCAGTTAGTGCATTTAGTAGGCAACCACTCATAGTCTATCAATTGATCCATTACTTGACATCTCTCATTAATGTAGTTAATGAATTTTGGAAGAGTATCTGATATTTCCATATCAACCAGAATTCGAGCAAACTTAATCATTGATCGATCCTTTGTGACCTTATCTATCATGATTTGTTTTCCAATGGTACTAACCAATGCACTTAAACATTTGGTGCCCCAGTATTGTAAACCCAGATCAGGCAAACGAATCCAAACAGGTGCCGATTTGATCGATTTCAGATTTTCAATGTCAGTCGTCCAAGGTCTCAAGATAACAGGCTTCCTATCAAAATGGATTACCCCTGATTCTAAAACCATATCACGTGTAGCTTCATCTCTGAACTTGACCATCGTAAAGCTAGAGTTTATCCGTGCTACTCGATCAATCCCAAGCTTCCCCCAAATCCTGTTGATAAAACCTTCAAAAACTGGTAATGGTGGATTAGCACCAATGGCAACACAGATCAAGGCCGAATTCCAGAATGATGCTTCAACTTCTATCTCCTCAATATCCAGCTGAGCTATCTTTTGTCCATCCTTCTGAAGAGGCTCCGTAAATTCTAATTTCGAACCCCCCTGAAACGGAAGGGATTCCTTGAAACGTGACCAGGTAGCCTTAGCCTCTTCTTGGAAAGTTTGAGTCTCTACCATTTCCGCCCACGAACTGGACCTATCCTTTGACAATATCAGAGCAATAGGAGAAGAAACTTCCTTCACCTTATCAGGAATCTCAGGGGTCGCAGAGGGCACAGCCTCATCTGCTCTTTTTTTCACACACATGCTCAATCGATGGAGCCTCCGATGGTGAATCTATGGATGAAGGGAGCTCTTGACGTGGGTCAGCCTGAGCAAGCTTCTGCACCACCTTTCGTCGTCGCGCCATGGCAGAGAGAGAAGGAGGAGCTCACGCTTTCGTTTTCTTTAAAAGTTGTTTAGCTGAAAAAAATTCTTGTTCTTAATAAAAAAGACAATATTTATTATTATTTTTCAACTCTTGAATTTATTATGTGGTTTTATTGGGTAAATGCACGCATTACATATGTTGAGTAATGATGTGAATATGTTGTAGAATATGTTTATTATGATGTGGTATATGTGTTTTTTTATATATTATATTAATATTATTATGTATATTTGATTTTTGCAATATAGATGAATAACATATACAATTCCAATAGATCATGAGAAAAGAATAAAGTACAAATTTATGGTAATTTCAAAATTTTAGATGAAGAGATTGGGGCTGAGGCAAAAAGAGTTGTTTAGAAGTTCATTTGGACACTTTCTAGGTATAAAGATCAAATCAATAATTGAAACTAAAAATCACACTCAATATTTTCGTTGATATGTATATATGCTTTGTCATTTAATATATCTTTTGAAAAAAATATGACTTTTTTTCTATCATGTCTAATTAAATATATATATATGAGATATTTGCGGCGAAAGTACTTATATTATTCAAAATATTACATTTAAATGTGTGATTGGTAGGTGATTCAAATCCAATTTTATAGATCCAAAAACTTAAAAAAAAAAAAAAAAAAAAAAAAAGGACCTGCCAGAATTCTTGATTGGCACATCATTTCTGAGAATAAAATCCAAATCAAGATCCAAATTTCACGTTATAAAAGTGGAAACGATAAAATATCATTTTCTCAGTTTTCTAACATTTTATCCAAAAACCAAAATACAAAGGATCAAGCAAAATACAAGGGATCAAGAAGATGGGAGCCTACACGATATTATCTATCTCAGTCTGCCATCACAGTCCACCCAAATCGATCCTTTCTCTCTGGTGATGGCCAACGTTGTAGTCCCCCCTTTCGGCGATATTAGGTTTAGCAGTCACAAGCCTTCGTCATTCTCAGGTACACGTAGTCTCTCTTTGTCTATGTCACCCAATTGAGATCCTATAACCAAACTATTATGGGTTTGAGTTAATTATCTTTGTTTTCTTACTCTCCAGTTTTTCTTGACTAATTCATGTCTTCGGCATTTTGTATATATATATAATTAATATAAATATATATTTTTTCATAAATAATATATTTTAACATGTTATTCTCAACTATAGAATTGCCTTGTATAATTTTAACGATTAATTTTGTTTTGTTTGGGTTCACATATCTACTCCTAATAAGTTAAAGTATATATAGGGAAGACTTCTCAATGGTTACTACCCATAGATGAGTACTAACAATTATGATGATGTGGTCGTTGGGAAAACTTATCCAGGATCTTGTTTATTTTCATGTAAACCTTATATTAAACAAATTAATATGAGACAACCTAGAACATGTTTCTAAAATTGAATTCAAACAGAAATAATGATAAGAACACTTACATTATACACAACGGAATGAATGAATCATTCCTTCAGTTTTTCTAACCCTTGTATCCTTTCTGTCGCATGGCATCACCAAAAATCTGAACCGTTCTTCAATTTTCTTCACAGCCTTCCAAAGTATCTGTTTACCCAAAAAAACAGCTGTTGATGATGTGGCAAGAATTTTCGACATGTGGCCGACACGTGGCAAAGATATTGCTCGCCTATTGACCAGAAATATTTCCACATGCGGAGTTCAAGTTTTATATACGACCAGCCTAGTCGTATACTCCGTTTATTTATGTAAAGATCTGTACAGTTGTAATGATATCCAAGAATATCTCTTCATTATGACTTTGGTATTCGTTTATTAAGGAAGGACATGGCTGATTAATTCATGTAATCCTCCTTGAGCCTATAAATATACAAGATATAGCTCAAGGGAGGGGACTTTTGATCTTTTGATTTCTTTCTGAATTGCATTACTATTATCCACCGCTTGTATTGTTTTCTTCTTCTAAGGTCTGTGAAACTCAGGAACCCTAGTTCTTTGATCACACCTTTGAAGCTCAATATCAATAATAGTATCAAGTGGATGTAGGTCATTACCAATCACTGGGGTCGAACCACTATAATCCTTTGTGTTCTTACTTTCCATTAGATCATTTTGTCAAGCTTTGTACTATTTTCTTGTCGTTTATCTGACTCCGTGTTGTTGGCCAAAACGAGGGTCAACATTCTGGTGCTTTCATTGAGAGTTGAACTCAAGAAGATCTAATGGCGAAAACTACCAAGAAGACTAGACAGGATGCCGCTGCACCATCCCAGCCTCCTCCCCCAAATGTGGCTGAAGACGAACCTCATTTGGAGTTTGATGAGGAGGAGTTGGATTCTGAGACCCTGAAGAAAACACTGGGGGTGTTGCAAGATGAGTTAGCCAATCTGAGGGCCAATCAGGAGAATGCTGCCGAGATAATGGCATCGCAGCAAAGGGAGATAGAGCGCCAACGCCAGGAGCTGAGAGAGCGGCAGGCGGAGATGGACCGTCGACAGAGGGATGTCATGGCAGCCCTTGAAGAAGCCATCTAGCTGGCTAGGAATCAGGCTGCGCCAGCCTCCCAGCCTGATCAACCCCCAAGTGGGCCACCTCAAAGGGGTCCTAATCCTAGTCCCCCGCTCCAGCCAATAAGCCCTCAGAGGCCGGAGCAGCCACCTATGCCTCAGGATGATGTCCCACCTAGGGATCCTGAGACGCAGCCTCCGTCTCAGGTTGGTCGAGGCAATCCCTTGCGCCCGAGGCAGAATATGGCCGGGCAACAGCCCCGCAGCCCTAGATGCCCAGGGGGTGAAGAGCCGCATCCATCAAGCAGGGGGCATCGTCCTTCTGTTAATAGGAGGAACTCAGAGACAGGCTCTGCGGTCAGGGGCCCCCCATGGCATGACAATGCACGGGGACCCACCGACCAACACAGGCCTCCCACTAACGCTCAGGAAATGCCAGCCCATGGAGGCAACAGAGGAAATATTCGGTCGCACCATAGCCAGTCATGGTTCAGAGATGGCCACGGCTACAATGAGGCCAACTCAGGCAGAGGAAATGTTGATCGGAGGAACGAAGACAGAGGTGGAGGCAGGAGCCCCCCACCTAGAGAAGACCGACAAGCAGGTCATATCGTTGGGAGGCAGCCCAGGGAAAATAATGTCTTTAGCCGGCTCGGAGCCAGCGAGTAGCGGCGAAGAGACGATGATTTGAGGGATGTACTCAACGACCGCCGAGAAAGGCATGATGAGTACATTCCCCCTGCACCAAAGGTCTCAGCAATCCCGGAAGCCGTTCAAGCTCAAATCGATGCCTTGAACCAGGTTGTGCAGCAGCTGGTCGGGGGGCAGACATCACACATTGAGTACGATTGGAGGAGAGGCACCCCTTTCGTACAAAGGATTGCTGTGGCAGAAACCCCCAGCAAGTTTAAGATGCCGACTCTGCCAAATTTCGACGGGTATGGAGACCCAGTATCTCATGTCAACAAGTTTGAGATACAAATGGACATTCAGAAAGTCTCTAAAGATGCTCGCTACAGGATCTTCCCAGCGACACTTTCTGATGCCGCCCAGGAGTGGTTCTTTAAGTTCCCTCCTGCAAGTATAGTCTCCTGGGAGATGTTCGTGAAGGAGTTTTACGGACAGTTCTACATGGGTCATGTGCACCCCACCGAGGCGAACCAACTAGTCGAGATACGCCAGAAAGAGGGGGAGCCCTTGAAGGAATA
The DNA here is from genome assembly GCF_963169125.1 of Humulus lupulus. Classification (NCBI taxonomy): domain Eukaryota; kingdom Viridiplantae; phylum Streptophyta; class Magnoliopsida; order Rosales; family Cannabaceae; genus Humulus; species Humulus lupulus. The sequence continues at coordinate 97,009,519 of NC_084798.1, read as the reverse complement.
CGTTCAGCGCTTCATGCGAGCTACAGCAGGAGCCAAGACTATGGGCGATGAAGGCAAGATGATGGCCCTAACTACTGGGGTTAGGCGCCATTCTCCCCTCTGGAGTAGCCTAAGAAAGCATGGGGTTAAAAGTACCCACGAGTTTTTGGATCGAGCTAATCGATACATCAAGCTCGAGGACGCGATTGCCAATGAAGGAAAATCGTTAGCAAAAGACAAGGGGCCCAAGGAAGAACCCGCCAAAGCCGCCAACGGGTCTAAGACCAATGGCAATGGCAAAGGCAACGGGAATGGCAATGGTAAGAATGGTGGAAAGCAGGCGAACAACGAACCCTTGACCTTCGAGAGTAAGCGCCCCAAAGGTAATCGGTATGAACCAAAATTCACCAATTACACTGCCCTTGTTGAAAGCCGAGCTGAGGTTTACCAGGAGACCAGCTCGAGCGTTCCCTACAAATGACCCACGCCAATAAGGAAAGATATCTCCAAGAGAGATTCAACAAAGTTCTGTCGTTTTCATAACGATTACGGGCACGACACCAATGAGTGTAACCAGCTGAAGGACGAAATTGAGTTCCTGATAAGACAGGGACATTTAGTAAGATATGTACGAGCCGCGAGAGGTTCTCAGCGAGAGGCTCAAGGTGGCAGCGAGTCGGCGCCTGCACCCCAACACTCGCCATCTTTACAACCAGCTCCCGTGGCAGGTACCCTACTCACCATCTGCGGAGGCCCACATCTTGCAGGAGATAGTGGGAAAGCGAGGGAATGATATGCTCGAACCCTCCGCCACGACCAGGACATCGAGATGATGAGTGTCGAGGATCGTGCACCAAAAAAGGCTTGAACAGAGGAGGAACTGGTCACCTTCTCTGACGATGATGTCCAGCACGTGCGATTCCCATACTCCGATCCGTTGGTTGTGGACGTACAGATCGCGCATGATGGTGAAAAGGTTGTCGGTCGATACAGGAAGTTCGGTTAACATCCTATATAAGTCCTCGCTGGAAAGGATGAAGTTGTCCGTGAAGGACCTGAGCCGTGCAACCAAACCATCTATGGTTTTTCTGGAGAAGGGCTCGCCCCAGTAGGGTCACAGCAAGCACTGCGCCTGCTAACAGGACATTACTCACTACTTTTATAGTAGTTGATTGTCCTTCAGCGTACAACGATGTGATAGGGAGACCAATTCTGGTCGACCTGCGAGTCGTCACTTGTATATGGCACCTCGCTATGAAATTCCCAACGGACGCGGGGGTAGGATGAGTGTTAGGAAACCAGAGGGAAGCGAGGGAGTGCTACAACGGCTCGATCACCAAGGCAAAGAAGGGTGTATCGAGAGATACCGCCGGAAAGGAGTTGCAAATGGAAAATGATGTTCAAGCCTGCTCAGGTGATAATCTCATGAAATAGGGCATTGCCCAAAGTGAGGATAGAGACTTAGATCCTCGCTTTGGGCATTTTGAAGAAGAAGTGGGACCCATCGAGGACCTGTAAGAGATCTAACTCGATGAGGAAAATCTGACCAGAGTTGTGAAAGTCGGTAAAAACTTAGATACAACGACAAAACAAGCACTGGTGGAGTTCTTAAGGAAGAACCAGGATGTCTTTGCCTGGTCGCATAAAGACATGGTCGGGATAGATCCTGCAGTCATCAACCATGTCCTTAACATCGACAGAAGCTTTCCACCAGTGCAACTAAAAAGTAGGCTACTCGACAAAGATAGATAAAAATCCTTGAAAGAGGAAGTCGAGAAGCAGAAGGAGAATGGGTTCATCAGGGTGGCGTTTTATCCATCATGGGTCTCTAATCCCATACTCGTGCCCAAGTCGAATGGCAAGTGGCGTCCGTGCGTGGATTTTACAGACCTAAATAAAGCCTGCCCCAAAGACTGTTTCCCACTCCCAAGGATCGACCAGCTGGTCGATGCCACTGCAGGGAATGAGATCCTCTCATTCATGGATGCATACTCTAGGTATAACAAATCAGTATGCACCCCCTTGATGAGGATCACACTAGCTTTCGAACTGATACAGGGCTCTACTGTTACAAGGTGATGCCCTTTGGTTTGAAAAACGCTGGTGCAACTTACCAGAGACTCATCAACCACATGTTTAAGGAGCTGATCGACACAAACATGGAGGTTTACGTCGACGACATGCTGGTTAAGTCGAAGAAAGCAGAAGGGCATGTAAGGGATTTTCAGGAATGCTTCAACGTCCTGAATAAATATAGGATGAAGCTAAATCCCCTTAAATGCTCCTTCGGAGTAGGATCAGGGAAGTTCTTGGGATTTATAGTGAACTCAATAGGGATTGAAGCTAATCCCGAGAAAATAAAAGCCCTGATCGAGATGAAGTCGCCAGTGAAAATTAAGGATGTCCAAAGCCTGACCGGGAGGATTGCTGCTCTCAGTAGATTCATTTCAAAATCGACAGACAAGTGCGTCCCATTTTTTAATCTACTCAGAGGCAATAAGAAATTTGAATGGACAGATGAGTGCGAACAGGCCTTTCAAGCACTAAAAACGCATATGGCGCATCCACCCATCCTGTCAAAGCCGGTCGATAAAGAGACTTTGTTCATATACCTGGCAATCATGGATTACGCTGCTAGTGCTGTTCTTGTAAGAGAAGAAGAAGGTGTGTAGAAGGCTGTCTATTACGTAAGCAAAAGTCTGATCAGAGCAGAATTGAGGTATCCCCCCATTGAAAGGTTAGCCTATTGTTTAGTTTTGGCCTCTAGGAAGTTGCGGCCTTACTTCCAAGCTCATCCGATTACGGTATTGACCGACCAGCCTCTTCGGCAAGTCTTGCAAAAGCCAAATGCTGCAGGAAGATTACTGCAGTGGGCAGTCGAACTCCGGCAGTTCGACATATCTTACCTGCCGCGAGCAGCGATAAAAGGACAAGCCTTAGCTGACTTCATCGGCGAATTCACAGAGCCCGCGGATGGCGAGCAGATTGAGGAACCCAACGAGCCTGAATGACAAATCCAAGCACCCTCGTGGAAATTGTTCACAGACGGTTCATCTAACGAATCCCACGCAGGAGCAGGAGTGATATTGATAACGCCGAAAGGGCATCAATTTCATTGTGCAATTAGATTTGACTTCACTGCTTCTAACAATGAAGTTGAATATGAAGCGTTACTCGTTGGACTGCGGTTAGCCAAGGATATGAACATAAAAGCGCTTGACATCAATAGTGATTCTCAACTGGTGGTGAATCAGGTTCGGGGAGAGTACCAGGCGCGAGATTTGAAGATGGTCGTTTATCTGAAAAAAATGAAGGATCTGTTAGCCCAGTTCGACAGATACACTCTCCAGCAAGTACCTCGCGATCAGAATTCCAACGTGGATGCTTTGGCAAAATTGGTAAGTGCAAAGGATGCTGATACTCTGAACATAGTGCCAGTCGAGCGACTATCAGTACCAAGCATCCAAGCAGCAGAAACCACTCTGGTCATCCAGATGGCAGATACATGGATGGCACCATATGTAGAGTATCTATCAAGCGGCGTGTTACCAGCGAACAAAAACAAAGCCAGGATCCTTCAGCGACAAGCTGCTAGGTATATCCTGGTCGATGGGATCCTGTACCGAAGGGGATACTCACTGCCACTCCTCTAATGTATTACAAAGGAGAAAGCCAAAGAGTTAATGAAAGAGGTGCACGAAGGCTTCTGCGGGGACCACGCTGGGGGGCAAAGCTTGTCAAAAAAGATCCTAAGGCAGGGATATTTCTGGCCAACCATGAATGAAGACTCAATGGAGTTCGTACGAAGATGTGACAAGTGTCAGAGATTTTCTAAAATCCCACGAGCAGCTCCCAACGAGTTAAAGAAGATGCAAAGTCCATGGCCCTTCGCAGTTTAGGGAATAGATCTAATTGGATCCTTGCCTACAGGAAAAGGTGGTGTAAAGTCCGCAGTGGTTGCCATCGACTACTTCACCAAATGGGCCAAGGCTGAGCCACTTGCAACCATAACGACCAAGAAAGTGCTTGACTTCATTGTCAAAAACATCGTTTGTCGCTTTGGATTACCAAGAAAGATCGTCTCAGACAATGGCACCCAGTTTGACAATGATCTATTCACGGACTTCTACAAACGGAATGATATTATCAAAAGCTTTTCTTCAGTCGCTCATCCCCAATCGAATGGGCAAGTCGAAGCAGTTAATAAAACGTTGAAGGATACCCTGAAGAAAAGACTTGAAGAAGCTAAGGGAGCGTGGCCAGAGCAGTTTCCTGAAGTCCTTTGGTCGTATAGAACTTCCTACCGAACAGCAACAGGTCATACCCCGTTTTTCTTAGCGTACGGGTATGAAGCCATGTTGCCTGTCGAGTTAGATCCACCCTCGCACCGCAGATTAACATATGACCAGGACTCTAACAGCCAACTACTGATGGAATCCCTGGACTCGATTGATGAAAGGCGTGAACAAGCCCAGCTCCGAGTAGCTGCATACCAGCAGAAGGTCGCCCGGTATTTCAACTCTAAAGTGCGAGAAAGAAAATTCAATGTTGGAGACCTTGTACTCCGAAGAGTTTTCCTTAACACCCGCGACCAAGCTGCTGGAGTACTCGGGCCAAATTGGGAAGGGCCTTACCAGATTGATGAAGTCCTTCACCCAGGCACTTATAAACTTGCCCGCTTAAACAGAGATCTCGTTCCTCGCTATTGGAATGGAGAACACCTGCGCAAGTATTACCAATGAACAATTCTTCTTAAAGAATTGGCTTGTATAAATTTTACTTTTTACAAGTTTCGGAAAAGTGTAAGATCTTATTGACCACTCGTACAGACATGTTTAGTCCATTTATTACGAGAAATAAAAGGGATTGTGCTCAGCTAGTCATTTCTTGCCAACTATTGTATTTATTACAATTATTTGCTCATTACGTGTGTTGTTTTTCTGTATTATAATGCTAATCATATTGCTACGAGCAGTAATGTTCAAGCAGGTTCTAGTCAAGGCAAGTGACCAAGGACCTAAAGCTCCCCGATCACTTGGGGGGCATATAAGGTACAAGTAAGCAAAGCATATTGTTAAAAGGTATGTAAACACATGAGTAAAATAAGTGAACGCATGCTAGGGCACTTAGAGTATTTTTCAAAATTTTGTTATTTTGTTAAATCAAACCAAAGTGCTATGCTAAGTTCGGTCATGCGAACATATGTTATAATAATATGCAAATATATTATAATATCAAAACGAATTCTTTTACACCGCGAGCAGTCACTGCTCAAATGTAATTGTTCAAGTAAAAGTAAAAGCTACTCATGTAGCAAACAAAAATTATATTGTTTTTACATCACGACCCGTAGGTTATGTAGTTAAAAAGAAGAAATATAAACAGAAAAGACTAAGGAGCTCAAGGATTTTGAGGAGCCGGAGGATCTTGGGGAAGGTTCTAATCGACAACGTCTGTAGCCTCATTGTCTGCCCCGTCCATCCCGGTGACCAATGAGATTTCAGGGGAAGCAGGAACCCTTGATCTTTCTTCCTCAGCCAGCTGAGCAGCGCAGCGAGCAAGCTCGGCATCTCTCGCATTCTTGGGAAGGTAGTCGAAGTTGGCACCCTGATTATGCTTCCAGAAATCATAGAAGCATCGAAGAGTGGCACTCTTGTACCTTTCCAAGTTGCCGGCGTTGGCCTTCTCCAACTCCTCAATCCGGCCCTCTAGAGTTGTAGTCTCCTGCCTGCTCGTGGCCAAGTCCAACTCGAGCTGTTGGGCCGCGCAGAAGTTAAAGCGGTTGGACTCCTTAAATTGGTCCCTCTGCTCGTGAACTTTCTCTAGAGACCTCTGCTTCTCCTCCAACTCCTTAGCCAGTTTGGCCTTTTCCTCAACCACCACTACCAGCTGTTTGGCGTATTTTGCCTCGACAGCTTTAAGTTCGTCCTGGTGCTGTTGCTCCAAAGTTCTGGCCTGCTCGGTGACAGCACCCGAGCGGATGCGGCCAGCAGTGAGGGTCAGCATGGCCTGCAGTCAGAGTAGAAGTTAGACCAACAATAAAATAAAGAAGACCTGTTTCTGTAGAAAAATATGACTTACACTAGTGAACTCGTTCAGGGCGCGGTTCAGGATCAGGTCAACTTCCATCGTCTCTGTAACAGCCATTGCCTCTTGGCAGCGGTCATGCTTCACTACCAACCATCTCGGCCCCGGTTAAAGTAGGATCAACCTGCTGAGTTTGGTCGGTCGGGGTCGCGGGAGGAGGAGTCAATCCGGCCGGAGCAGAAGGAGTCTGCTGCTCACGGGGAGAGGATGGAGTCGTGGTGGCGGAGGGCATATCCTCTGAAGGGCCTGCATTTTGAGCCTTCTTCGCTTAGGCACTTTGCTGCTCTCCCCGTGGTGTCTCTTGTTGGTCCTCTTCTTGCTCGGGGGAGCCGTGACAGCCTCAGGAGTGTTGTAGATGTCGAACACATTGACGGATTCCATATCTGAAAAATAAGAACAATGTTAAACAGTGAGATAATATGAATGACCAAGTATATTACATTAGAAAAATAAGTAAAGAAAGATTGCAAAGTCAAATACCCGAGCTATTATTAATGGTCGCTATCCTATAGACTCTACTAGTCTTATACTTACTCTTTGACATGAAGAAGTCTGGACCTAAATGTGGAGCATATTTAAAATTGCCGTCCCCATCGAATAGATGACAGGGAATTGGAAAATTGTCTAAAAGCGAAATAAATGTACCATTATCATCAGACAAATTGTCAGAGAGTTCGACAGGCTCGGTGGCCTTCTTTTTTCCTTTCCCCAAGGGGGCTGAGGGCCTCTCTGCTGGAGGAGTGCCAGCAGGTTCCCTGATTGTGACCCCAGTCGGTCTCCTTCGTGGAGGTGACACTGGAGGTTGCTGCTCGGGTTCCTCCTCGGCAAAGGCACTCCCTGCTGAAGGCACCCTCGTGTCCGATTGAGGGGCCAAGAGGCCAACCAACCTAAGGTTAGCCTCTGTAACCAGATGCTTGACACTATTTTCTGCGTCAGTCATGCTGGCTAGGAGCGCCGATCTCAACTCCATGTCCGGAGTTGGGTTTGGTCGCAGCCATGGGCCTGGAAGACATTAATAGTTTAAGAAAATGTGGAGGAGAACACTAAGTGAAGAAGTAACAGCCAGTGATACGAAAGTTTTACCTCCTTGAGCGAAGGCCAGGTTGTCTGCGATCATGTTAGTAGTGAGGAAGTACTCCTGGTAGTACCTCCCCACATTTGATATGTGGGTGGTGTCAGTCAGGAAGGTGCGCCCGGTTTCCTGATGACAGAAGTGAAAAAACCCCGTGCCTTCTTGGTTGGGGTTAGATTTGAGATCGAACAGGTAGTTAACCTCATGAGGCGTTGGCACATGCCATTTCTTGTGGCTTTACAAGATATGGAGTGCTGCGAGCATCCTATATCCGTTTGGAGTTATTTGAAAGGGGGCAACTCCAAAATAGTTGGCCACCCCCTGAAAAAATGAGTGAAGAGGCAAGGTAGCCCCTGCCTCGATATGAAATCTCGACTAGGCACTGAAGGCGCCTCCAGGCAGATTCTCCCTTTGGTCTTGGTTAGGTCTGACTAAGGTCACCCCCGTGAGACCGTATTTCCTTATATAATTGGCTATCATTCTGATCGTCACTCTGCTTTCAGGAACTACATACCACTCAACATCTGGCTGAATGGCATGTCGGGGTCAAGCATGTCTTTGGATGTTGGGGTTGGGAGAATTTTCATCTCGACCACTGGTCGAGGGAGCATCAGCCGAAGGAGCATTCTGATGAGAAGGATCGGAGGTTCTCCTTTTCTGGGCTTTGGTTTTGGTGCGAGCCATATTTTGAGTCAAGACAGGGGAAGTGTTTGGATTGGCACGAGAAAATGGAATTTCGGGTATCAATGATGAGGGTTGTTCTTCGTCCTCAAGCAGTTGAACCAGTAGGTCGTTGTTGATAGGTCTTTCTCCTCCCCATGGGTCTTGCATGTAAACTGTGAACAGAGAAAGGAGGAGATAAGACGCACAACCTTGGAGCTTATGTTGAAAGTTGGAATAATGTTGCTCGCATCTACGACCAGCAACATTCTAACTGATACACTAAGTTTTATGCGAACAGTTTGAAAAACGGATCAAAAAGTGAAAGTAAAAAGTTTTTCTGGAAAAAGCTTTTTCAACTCCAAAGGGGCGAGAGAAACCCAGTTTTTCAGCTAGCCTAAAAATTGAATTTTTACTTCGATTTTACGCCCTAAACATATGATCCTGACTATCAAACTAGTTCCTAACTCCTACAGAGAAAAACTACACTACCCTATCAAGCATCAAACGGTATACATAAAATCCTCACAAATTTTTACCCAAGAACACAAAAAGTTTCAGAACTCAAAACAGTCGTATAGCAGTATGCATGTCATCTCAAAGGGTTTAAAAGTTGAAGAAATTTACCTGGATGAAGGTTGGAGAATCTGAAATGGAATGATTTGGGCATGCGAACAAAGGATCCTTAGAACAGCGATGGAAGACCTTCAAAGTTTTGAGCTCTGAGATGGAGTTCTTGAGAGTTCTTGGCAAGAAAATGGCGAGTAAAAAGTTAAAAGCTAAATGTGAGGATTATTTATAAAGGCTGAGATATGTTGAAAATGGGTAATCATGAGTTGCCTTTTTCAAGGCATGGGGGAGTGTAATAGTCGTCGGAAAGGTTACTTGGAAACTGAAAAGGCATGATTGGACGTGATTGGGTCACAATTTTCGAGAACGCACGAGGGGCTCTCACAGATTTCGTGGGGCATACGAAAGGTTAGTTTCCTAAGTTTACTTATTGCTGGTCGCAATAAATAAACTTGGGGGGGGGGGGGGGGGGGGGAATGTTTACCCAAAAAAATAGTTGTTGATGACGTGGCAAGAATTTTCGACACATGGCAGAGATACTGCTCGCCTATCGACCAGAAATATTTCCACATGCGGAGTTCAAGTTTTATATACGACCAGCCTAGTCGTATACTCCATTTATTTATGAAAAGATCTATACAGTTGTAATGATATCCGAGAATATCTCTTCATTATGACTTTGGTATCTGTTTATTAAGGAAAGACATGACTGATTAATTCATGTAATCCTCCATGAGCCTATAAATATACAAGATATAGCTCAAGGGAGGGGACTTTTGATCTTTTGATTTCTTTCTGAATTGCATTACTATTATCCACTGCTTGTATTGTTTTCTTCTACTAAGGTCTGTGAAACTCAGGAACCCTAGTTCTTTGATCACACCTTTGAAGCTCAATATCAAAAATAGTATCAAGTCGACGTAGGTCATTACCAATCACTGGGGCCAAACCACTATAATCCTTTGTGTTCTTACTTTCCATTAGATCATTTTGTCAAGCTTTGTATTATTTTCTTGTCGTTTATCTGACTTCGTGTCGTCGGCCAAAAGGAGGGTCAACAGTATCCTTAGAATCACCTAGACTAGAGTGGGAAATTCTCAACATATGAGATAGATACAGAGAGAAAAAGAGAAAAAAATATTGAGGCTTAGAAAATGACTTGTGCTATAGAGATAATCTAAAACCTAGAGCATCAAGACTAAATCTTCTGATCTTCTAAAAAACAAGTGAAGTTAATCTCTCACTTATCATTCCTTTTATAGACTTAATTAGGTCATTTATTTTAATTAAAAAAATAGATAATATCACCCATTAGGTCGAAATTCTCATGGGCATTAGGCCCACGAAATTTCCTTTTTAATTATAAGCCCATTGGACTTAAAATCAAGACTTGCATTATTTTCTATTGATTTAATTAATTAAATAATTATTTAAATCATTTATAAAATTAATTATTTATATTTTGAACATTGATTTAAACTTATTTATTAATTTAGATACCAATTTATCTTAATTTATAAATCTGCCATAATTTCTCTTTTCTTCTCTAAATTACATAACTCTGTGAAACTATCCAAAATTGACCTGGTCAACTTTGATAATTCCAATTGATAATTAAATCAATTAATTGAGACTATCTAGATGATTTTTTCCAAGGTACAGTGGGGACCATGGACCTATGAAATCAAGCTCCAACAAGTTATCATAAATTTAACAAATAAATTTAACAAATAAATTTACTAACTTATTAATTACTCGTGACTCCACTAAAGACTCAGAATTGCACTCTTGAATTTATACAACGCTCTATAATAAATGTAGATACGTTATTAATTATCGATTATTACAACCATAATTTTCACTCAATCCTCTATAGACGTTCTACAATGAGATGGGACTAAAATACCGTTTTACCCCTCATTGTATTTTATCCTTAAAACACTTAGTTCCTTGTAAATGATATTTCAGTAAACTAATACTAATTACTGAAATGAGATCTCTATCATTTAGTACATTGAACCAAACTAAAAGGAAGCCATCATTTAACTTCTTCACCAAAAGCTATAGATGTTCATATCTATGATTAACACTCCCACTCAATTATACTACCGAGTTCCCAAAATGTAAGTATGGGCTAGTCCGTAGGGTAAGCTGGTAACGAACAAGTCAAAGAACTCAAATAATACAATCAGTTAGAATACTAACCACTCAGAATTGAGATTGAATTGACCTATGGTCAACTATATGCTACGACTAGAATAGATAATAACGGTATGTTTACTTATCTTATCAATTGTCAATACCAGTCCAGTTCGATGTAACAAATACATCTGATCTTATCTACTTTGCTAATGTTCTGGAAAGAACATAACACTGTAATGTGTAAGTAGATCATATCGTAGATTGGCAAGTCAGTGTAAATCATGTGCACTGACTAATCTTAGGACTAACTTATTTTGAACATATAATCTTATTTATATTCCACTGTGATGACGTCACTATAAATAAGATTAGCTATATCCTCAGGATTTAATAGAATTTTATATTAAACAAATAATCATGAAAATAAAACATGTGAGCAAAGTGATTGACCAAGTCAAAAAATGATTTCTATTCTTTTATTGATAATAAAATGATATTACAAAGAATTTGGGTTTTAATTAGGGCATAAAACCCCAACAAACTCCCACTTGCACTAATTGAAACTAATGCCTTAATTCTACTAATCCCATCTCCTTGATATGCTTATCAAATGTAGCTTCTGGTGGTGTCTTTGTAAATGGATCCGCAAGATTGTCTTCAGTTGCAATCTTCATAACCTTCACATCTCCCCTGGCCACATATTCTCGAATAATGTGATACTTCCTTTCTATATGCTTACTCCTCTTGTGACTTCGAGGTTCTTTCAAGTTGGCTATCGCTCCTGTATTGTCACAAAACAACACAAGCAATTTATCCATTTCTGGAATAACACCAAGATTCGAATAGAACTTCTTTAGCCAGACTATTTCCTTAGCTGCTTCTAACGCGGCTATGTACTCAGCCTCCATGGGTGGAATCTGAGATTGCAGACTACTTTACGCTTCTCCAAATCACAGCTCCACCCCCAAGAGTAAACACCATTCCAGAAGTAAACTTCCTGTCATCGACATCAGTCTGAAAATCTGAATCGGTGTAGCCTACAGGGTTCAGAACACCACCCTTGTAGACTAACATATAATCCCCAGTCTGTCTCAAATACTTCCAATGTTCCGGTCCTGGGTTTGACTGATACTTGCTTACTACTCCCAATGCATAGCAGATATCTGGTCTAGTACACAACATGGCATACATCAGACTTCCAACTACAGATGCGTAAGGAACTTTTCTCATTGCATCTTCCTCTTCAGGAGTCTGGGGAGACTGCTTCTTTGAAAGATGAATTCCATGGCGGGAGGATAGACGCCCTTTCTTGGAATTTGTCATTGAGAAACGTTCAAGCACTTTATCTATGTAAGCTGCTTGAGATAGAGCTAAGAGTCTGTTCTTTCTATCCCTGATGATCTGGATACCTAGAACATAACTTGCTTCACCCAAATCCTTCATCTGGAATTGAGTGCTCAGCCAATTCTTCACATCTGATAATTTCTTAACATTGTTTCTAATGAGTAAGATATCATCTACATAAAGAACCAGAAATACCACTATTAGATTTGCCTTCAGTTGGTAAACACAGGGCTCATCAATATTTTGTTCAAAGCCATAGGTCTTGATTATTTCATCAAACCTGAGATTCCAGGAACGAGAAGCTTGCTTAAGTCCATAGATGGACCTATTCAACTTGCAAACTTTTCCTTCTTGTCCAGATACTTTAAATCCTTCTAGTTGATCCATATAAATGACTTTGTCAAGCTTTCCATTAAGAAAAGTTGTCTTGACGTCCATTTTCCATATCTCATAGTCGAGAGCGGATACTATGGATAGGAGGATGCAAATGGATTTGAGCATGGCTACCGGACTAAAAGTTTCCTCATAGTCTACGCCTTCTCTTTGGGTATAACCCTTTGCCACTAATCGAGCTTTATAAGTCTCGATATTTCCATGAACACCTCGTTTCTTCTTGTAGATCCACTTGCACCCAATGGCCCTAAAGTCACTAGGTGCTTCCACAAGATCCCAGACGGAATTTGAGTACATGGACTCCATTTCCTGTTTCATGGCTTCGGGCCATGGTTCCTTTTCAGGGCTAGCCATTGCCTGTTTGAAATACAATGGATCATCATCACTAGTGTCACCAAAAACCATATTGGTTTCACCATCCAAACCATAGCAAACTGGGTTTCTAGAAACCCTCCCACTACGAAGAGGCTCTACAATGGTACTTTCTTCATTTAAATTGACTTGCGTCGGTTGGACGTGAAGAGTGGGAATTTCATCATCAACTCGCGTTGATGACGATGGAACATTGGTTGGAGTCAATTCTTTAACCATATCCTCTAAAACTACTTTGCTGTGAGGTTTAAAGTTCTGGACATAGTCATTTTCCAGAAAAGTAGCATTTGTAGAAGTAAACACTTTCTTTTCTGAATGACTATAGAAAAGTCCACCCTGAGTACCTTTAGGATAGCCAAAAAAACATGCAAACTTCAGTTCGCAGTTCTAGCTTTCCCTCCTTTTTCCTCAGGACGTGAGCGGGACACCCCAGATTCTATAATGGCGTAAACTAGGTTCACGACCATTCCAGTGTTCTAAAGGTGTTTTGGGGATTGATTTTGATGGCACGACATTGAGAATGTCATTCGCAGTTTCAATTGCATGTCCCCATAACGAAGTTGGTAGAGTTGAGTAACTAAGCATGCGTCTAACCATTTCCAATCAAGTTCTGTTTCGGCGTTTCGCTACACCATTTTGTTGTGGAGTACCTGGGGCAGTAAGTTGTGATAGAATCCCAAGTTCAGTTAAATGATCTTGGAACTGCATATCCAAATATTCTCCACCCCTATCAGACCGCAAGATCTTTAACATTTTACCTAATTGGTTCTAAGCCATTGCTAGGAATTCCTGAAACTTTGAAAATGTTTATGATTTCCTATTCATTAGATAAAGACATGAGTATCTAGAGTAATCGTCAATGAAAGTGACGAAATACTCAAAACCACCCCTGGCTTGTACATTGTCCACAAACATCTGAATGCACAAGACCAAGTGGTTCTTTGTCCCTATCACCCTTTGCAGAGAATGGATGCTTGGTCAGTTTGCCTTCTAGACAAGATTCACAGACAGGTAATTCACCTAAGGTGAGTTCCTTCAAAGGTCCATCCTTTGTAAGTCTTTGAATCCTATCATAGCCATTGTGACCTAGTCTCAAGTGCCATAAATATTTCATATTATTGTTATCGGTCTTTTGACGTTTATTGGTCCTAGGTTTAGCTATGTTGAATAAATCATTATTAAGAGCGGGGGGTTTGTTAGGTCGTAGAATATAAAGCCTGTTTTCCAAACATGCAATACACAATTGTGATCCATTGAAAGAAATAGATATATTAAAACTTGTGAAAGTCATAACAAATCGTTCTAATTGCAACATGGAAACTTGTGAAAGTCATAACTTCAGACGAGCTCTTCCTCTAGCTTGGACCGCAACGAACGCTCCGTTCCCAACTCTTAGCTTTAAGCCGCCTTCGTGCACTTCCTCCCACGATTCAAGAAGCTGTAAAGAGTTACAAACATGGTTAGTAAATCCAGAATCAATAATCCAAACAGTGTTATCATTCTCTAAAACACATGTTTCCAAGATAAATGAACTATAATCATTACCTTTGTTTTTATCTGCTAGAAACTTGGGGCAATCTTGTTTCCAATGCCATTTCTCTTTGCAGTGAAAACATTTACCTTTACCTTTCTTTTTTTTCCCCTTAGGCGTATGTGCACTCGCCTTTGCAGGCTTGGGGTTATTGTTTTGCCCACCTTTCCTCTTGTTTCCAGCTTTTGAAGACGAAGCTTGGTTAGCTTCAGCCTTAGCTGGATCAGCAGCAGTAGTAGTAGTTGTCTTCTTTTCTCCTCCATTACTAGGTCCACCCATGATAGACTCAAAAGTCTGAAGCTCATTCATGAGATGCGTCAGACCATAGTTGATTTTATTCAACACATAGTTGGTGGTGAATGGAAGGAAAGCTGGAGAAAGACTATTGAGGATTAAGCCAACTTGAGTTTCCTCATCTATTATGGCTCCGTGCAGTTCAGCTTCCTGAAAGTAGTTTGTCATCTTGATCAGGTGATCACGAACATGTTGAGAAGGTGCCATTCGAGCATTGGCATATTTCTTGGTGGCCTCAAAACGAGTCTGCGCTGACTTGGCACCAAACATGTCTTGGAGTTGATCCATGATTTCGTAGGCTGTCTCGACATTCTCCATCTTTGTCTTGAGAGTGTTGACCATACTATTCAACATGTAGTACCGCGCCTTGTTGTTATCCGCCTACCAACGCTCATACTTGTCCCTTATAGACTTGATAGCTCCTTCAGCTGGAACTTCCGGGGATTCCTCAGTCATGACGAACTTGGAGTTGTCACCAATCAACACAATGTTGATGTTTTGCTTCCATTTAAGGAAGTTTTCTCCAGTGAGTTTCAAAGTTGAGAAAGGATGGGAGTAGACACAGCCATAACTCAAAACTACAAATTACCAATAAAATAAAAATCAATCACATTTGCTCAATAAAACTTATATTCACACAAATTTTAATAAATAGCACAACATATACCAAAAATATGTAAGATATGAGAAAAAGTACCAAAAACAATCATATCTCTAGTTCTTTAGGTTTTTAACTAATCTATGATATCCTTGTCCCGGTTGGCGAGAGTCAAAAATACCACTAGTTAAATAGAGTTGCAAACTCATTTAATAATGGACACCACTATTAACAACCTACTATTTGATCAAAATAAGAAAACAAAATCTCTTATTTTATGAGCTAGACCCACAGTTTCAATAATCATAGATTTAGCCCTAGTAGTCACCGTAGGGGTGAGTCTAGTAGAATTTGACCTATAATTATCTATCTTTCGAAATCTAACCTTGTCAAAATAACTAATGAACACCTTTCGTAGGGGGACGAATCAAAGCGCCTCGAGGCCCCATTAAGCTATTGACTATGTTAAACCAACAGTGGAGATCGAATAAAATCCTTAAAATAAGCTAATTATAAAATTAAAATAGTATTTTTATTATTTATTTTTAGAAAATTAATGACTATGGTTTTAAAAAAAAACAGATTAAAAATTTTAAAACCAAAGTCCTATAATTTCTTATTAATTCTAAAGTGTCACATTGAAACAAATTCAATTAATTTAGAATTAATTTGTTGCTAATCAATATTTAGGTTTAACTAATATAATGAACTCATACAATTAAGTCCAACTCAGGTAAATGGGTCTTAACAATTGGGCTTGTATGGAGGAGGGCTAGGTCCAATATGTCGTTCCCACTACAAAGGCCCCCTATCTTCCATACAAGGTCCAAAAGACAGGAATTTAAACCTTCGTTTTATTAATTGATTAGGCCCACTATAGTCATGCAAAGCAAATAGGCCTTCACAAGTGGAATCACCCACAAGAGAGGAATTTAAACTTTACATTTTCTAATGGGCCCAAATAAAACCTATCATTTTATGAATATTTTATTTGGCAAAATACCATATATCTAACAAACATATGGGCCACTATATGCATCTAAGCCCAATTGCAAAATAACCACATATAGTGGAAACAGACATGTTATAATTGGATGGGCCTAATCATGTTACTATATGAGCAATTCTATGAATTTATGCAAAAATACCACAATTTATTTCATTTGCAAAAATACCACAATTAATTATCTAGAATTTATCAAAAAAAAATCAAATTAATTAAATTTTTACAAAAAATAAGTCAATTTAAATGAAATTTATCAACAATTAACAATAGTTAATTTAAATTTCATTTATCAACAATCAACTTGGTTTTAGGTTTATTTGAAAAAAAATATTAATTTAATTTAAATAGGATTTATCAACAATTAACCAAAGTTAATTTAAATCCCATTTATTAAAAAAAAAAATTATTAATTGGCTGAAAAAAAAATGATATTTTTCAAAATTTAACCAATTTTAAATTTTAAAATCAATATCTTAACTATTTTCCAAAAATATCTTGTGTTGTTACAACTATTAGCTAATATTTTAACCATTTAAAAATAAAATATAAATAGTTATAACAGCCCTAAAATATCTCAAAATAGTTAAACAAATTCAAATATCCATAAAAATATCTAACTAACTGTTGACGCGGTTCTTCGCCAACAGGTAATTAAGAAAAGAAAGAGGAAGAGATTAGTGCTTATGTTGAACCGAAATAGATGAATGATCTTGGAAATGGAATGGTGACACAAAATATGTTTTTTTAGGTGGTTCAAAGGTTAAAATCATTCTACTCCACCAGTCAGTATTATTGTTATATACTGGGTATTCTTTTACAGGGTATTTCTTACAATATAGAATCCAATCCTTTGTAACTCCCAGGGTCTCCATATTTATAGGAGAAGGCACCTGGGAGTTGGTAAGAAGGTCATCCCGTGACCTTCTTACCTATCATGTCAACTCTGTGACATTCATGATTAATTCCTAAACCTGACACATAAGTGTGGTCAAATCAATAGGTAAGGGGATAATGGGCCGCACGACCCAACCCAGTCGTGGGTGTCTGAATACGCACGTTCAGGCTGCGTGTCCGAGAAGTCAGGGATATATCAAACACATGATGTCTGATATATGCACGTTTACCTTGCGTGGTTGACTTTACAAAAGGTCACAGCTCCAACTCTAGCTCGTACCGCGAGCTGGATGCTTCCCTCGACCTGCGGCCTTCAGAGTCCAGACTCAGTCCTTAAGCAATCTTGGCGAACTCTTGGGTTACCTCGAGCTAAGGAGGTAGGATCTCATGATGGCAGCTCCGGTCTTGGGGATGTCCACGTGGTAGTCATGATTAGGCCGTATCTCAGCTCGTTA
This sequence comes from Humulus lupulus, assembly GCF_963169125.1. NCBI lineage: Eukaryota > Viridiplantae > Streptophyta > Magnoliopsida > Rosales > Cannabaceae > Humulus > Humulus lupulus. The sequence goes on along the minus strand of NC_084798.1, from coordinate 96,992,122 downwards.
ATCAGCCCGTGGGAAAATCAGGGCGTACACTAACAATATTCAAATTTCAAATAATTTAAATATTAAAAACTATAGAATAAAAAAGATATTTATATTTTCAAATAAAGATTTAATAAAAAAATCAAGAATTTAAATGAAAATATCTGAAAAATCTGATATCATAATTCTAATATTTTAATATATTAAAAGATTTAAAATTCATTTGTTAGTCTATATATATATTTGAATTTGAATCTTTATAGAAAATATATAATTATTTAAATCCCAACTAACAAAAATATCTTATTTAAACAAAATTAAATGATAAAACAAAAAAAAAGATATTTTGGTTTTGATAATAAATAATGTATTTTCACAATTTTAATTTTATTTTTATATTTAAAAAAAAATTTATGGATGAACAGTACCTGTATCGGGTACTGTTCACCCGATTGCACTAGCTGCTGGGGTGCGCGCGCGCGTAGGAGGAATTGGCCAAGGATGCACGCGCGTACGTGTGCTGGTGCACGCGCGCGCATGGCAGCCAGAAGAAAAATTTTCATAAATTTTTTTTTGTGCAATTTTTCAAACCAAAAACATTTTCTAATTAATTTTTAACATATTTTACACAAAATAAAAGCATATATATAATTAATATCATAGAAAACACGACAAAATAACCTAAAATATTGCTAAAATTCACATAAAATCAATATGCTTCATAAAAACATGAAAACCATCCAATTATTCAAACATATCAAATAATCCAATTTTAAACATGTTCATGCATGAAAATAAAGATTACCAAAGGCTTTAAGGCCAGTTGTTGGATTAGCTTATACAGGTTCTTTATTTATTTTCATGTATATCTAATATTAAACAAATTAATACGAGATAACCTAAAACATGTTTCTAAAATTGAATTCAAAGATAAACAAAGAATTGAATACTTACAGTATACGTAGCGGAATGAAATAGTCCTTCCTTCAGTTTCTCTAACTCTTGTATCCTATCTGTCGCAGAGTATTATCAATAAACTGAACCGATCTTCTATTTTCTTCACAATATTCCAGTGTATCCTTAGAACCATCTAGACTAGTGTGGGCAATTCTCCACACATGAGATAGATATAGAGAGAATAAGAGAAAATAACAAAGAGGCTTAGAAAAAGACTTGTGTTTAGAGAGAATCTAAAACTATCAGAAAATCTGAATTGTGACTTATGTTTTGACTTCTCTCTAAGCACTCCTTTTATAGACTCAATTAGGCCATTTAATTTAATTAAAAAATCAATAAAATAATAGCCATTTTGAAGCCCTAGGTCGAAATTATCATGGGCTATAGGCCCGTGAAATTTCCCATTTGATTATAAGCCCATTGGACTTAAAATCAACGCCTGTATTATTTTCTATTGATTTAATTAATTAAATAATTATTTTAATCATTTATCAAATTAATTATTTATAATTTGAACCTTAATTTAAACTTATTTATTAATTTAGATATCAATTTATCTTAATTAATAAATTTGCCATAATTTCTCTTTTCTTCTCAAAATTACACAACTCTATGAAACTATCCAAAATTGACCTGGTCAACTTTGATAATTCTAATTGATAATTAAATCAATTAATTGACACTATCTAGATGATTTTATCCAAGGTAGAATGGGTACCATGGGCCTATGAAATCAAGCTCCAATAAGTTATCATAAATCTAACAAATAAATTTACTAACTTATTAATTCCTCGTGACTCCACTATAGACTCGGAATTGCACTCTTGAATTCATAGAACGCTCTATAGTAAATATGGATATGCTATTAATTATCCATTGTTACAACCATAATTTTCACTCAATCCTCTATAGACGGTCTACAATGAGATAGGACTAAAATACTATTTTACCCCTCATTGTATTTTATCCTTAAAACACTTAGTTCCTTGTAAATGATATTTCAGTAAACTAATGTAATTAGTGAAATGAGATCTCTATCATTTAACACCTTGAACCAAACTAAAAGGAAACCATCGTTTTACTTCTTCATCAGAAGCTATAGATGTTTGTTGACGCGGTTCTTCGCCAATAGGTAACTATACGAATAAATAGGATGGATTAGTGTTAATTGATGAACTGTAATATGAAAACAATTATATTATGGATTTGAGAAACTAATAGCATGGGAAGATGGTCACTCCTTTCTTTTTAGGTGGTTCGAATGTTAAAATCTCTCTAGTCCACCAGTCGATATTATTTATATCTCTTGACTATTTCTTACAGAGTGCTTCTTTACAAAAATATGCCAACCCCTTGCACTACCCAGGGTCCTGGTATTTATAGGAAGAAGATATCTGGGTTGGCAATGGGGTCATCCCGTGATCTCTTTATCCTTCACGTCACCTCTGTGACACTGATGATTAATTCCTAAACCTTAAAGGGAAGTGAGGTATAATCAACAGGTAAGGATGGGTAATGGGTCGCCTGGCCCAAATCAAATACGGTATGTCCGAATGCGCACGTTTATACTGCGCATCCGAGAAATCATGAATAAAACAGACATGTGATGTCTAATATATGCACATTTATATTGCGTGATTGACTTTACAAGGATTCGGGTGTCAGATCTCTACCGCATCACAAGCTTAATGTGGTGCCAGCTCGTGATACTCAAACTGCTGACACGATGCCTCCGAGTAGCAGTTAACTCTCTAATCAGCTCAGGCTGGACAGATGGAGGCCCGTAACAAAACAGCTCCAGGTGGATGATTTACACGTGGCAGATCGAATTAGGCCCTTTTCTAGCTCGCCAATAGTGCGCAGATATTTAGGGTGTACATTTTCCCCCCAAGCCCCTGCTCGTGACCCATGACGTCATCTGTGACCTTCACAGCGGGGGCTTTTAAGTTTCCCTTTCGAGTCCTCATGTCCCGCCCACTGCGTGGGTATCGGACACGTGGAGCGCCGTGGTTGGTGACTGTTCGGTTTCTGAGAATTGCATTAAATGGCCTAGCCTGCTTTCGGCCGTCGTTTCGCCTCTCGAGTTATGACCCTCGTATCTCGCATTAATCTGATCGAATGGTCCTCGTTCCTTTATGCCTCTTACGTATATATAAGGTTGGCCATCTTCCATATTAGCCACCCTTAATTTGAAATTTTTTCCTCATTTTCTCTCCTTTTTGGTCTCAGAAGTTTTTCTTCTTCCGATTATCATCCTAGAGATCCCTACACTCTCGCCACAAGAGTTTCTTCACCAGTCCAGCTTTAAAGACTCCTCCAGGACTCCGATTCCTACGCCTTTTGCGACTTTCACACGGAAAATACACTGTAAGTCCTCTGTCTGTTGCATGTTTTGATATTTCTGCTTCTCTGTTAGGTAAACCTCTTTCTTAGTCGCCCACTGTAGGTTGTTTTTGGCTGGTTTTTTGTGCATAGGTTTTTGGTGCATAGGTTTTGATCCTAGGCATATCGACTATTTGAGAACATGTCTAGGAACGTCATGCTTAGGACAAGATAAATTATGGGTAGCTTTAGGGAATGCCTGTTTGGAAAGGGGAAGGTGAGAGGTTTCTAGGGTGCAAAACCGGGTAGCTTAGGGGTCACGCTTCCTAGGCAGTTTTGCTTTTTAAAACTTTCCCTCCAAGGTAAGCATTATCCTGACCCTCCAAACACACAGATCCCGAGCAATCGGGGATCCGTTGGAAACGTGGGCGCGTGACCATGGCAATGTGTGGCTTCACACACCGGGGGCTGAGATTACCTCAGCCCGTGTACGAAAATCACTTCTCGCGCTATATTCTCTTTTCTATTTTTAGGTCGCCTATTTAAACTTTTCTTCATTCTTGTTTGTTAGGCGACCAGATGGGACCCAGGAAGAATGTACCCAAGAAAAGCACGGCTGGCACATCATCCCAGCAGGCCAGCAAGGGGAAAGGGATTGCGGTGGATTCTCCCATCCCCCACTTTGGTCCTACGGTGGAAAAAGAGGTCGAGGTGGGACCTGACGCCTTCTTCGAGGCAGAGAGGATAGTCTCGAAGATTACGACCCAAGGGAGAGTCAACAAGATCCTGCTGTCCCATAACATCAAAATTGGGACAGGCGCTCTTGTTGCCCGACCTCCCCTCGAGGGTGAGAGGAGCTGCACGCCTCTCGACGAGGAGTTCGCAGCTTGGAGCGACGAACACCTCAAGGCCGGGGCCTTCCTACCTCTGGACTAGTACTTCACGGATTTCCTAAATTACGTGAAGCTGGCTCCCTTCCAACTGCCCCATAACTCCTACCGTCTGCTAGTGGGGCTGAGGTACCTCTTCCCGAGGCACGAGTGGGAGGTCCCTACACCAGCGGACATCCTTTTCTTCTTCTGCCTCAAAGCCAGCCCGGATCAATGGGGGCGAGGTGATAGGTTCTACTATTTGACCCATTTTCCCAACTCTCCTGTAGTCATCGAGCTGCCCAACCACCCCAACGAATTCAAGGACCAGTTCGTCATGTCGACGGGGTTTCACAACTGCGAATACCACTACTTCAACCGTCCTCATAAGTTCTCTCTATTCTCAGCTCGCGAAATCACCATATTGCTTTATTTCTTTTCGCGCGTATTGACTTGAACATCATCGTGCAGCCATTTTTTCTAGGATGGCCAAATCAGTGACCCTTGGGGGTCAATACGATACCTTGGCGGGGCTCCCACCAAGTGAAAAGACTACCGCCAACTCGTATCTGATGAGACGATGCTGGCGTGTAAGTTAATTTCTCCGGGCTAGACTCTGGCCTTGAGGAGGTCGTAGGCTATCCCAGTAGCTCGCAAGCTGTGCCTATCCCTGAGGGGGACGCCGCAGACAGTGACGAGCAGGACGAAGAAAATGAGGTGCTGCTCGTGCGATGAAAGCGAGCTCTCATGGCTGCTCAGGGCCTCGACGTGGATCGGATTCAGTCTGGGGCAACAGCCGACCCCTCCGGCCAAGGTAACCTATACCTGTTTAGGGACTTAGATAGAGCCGCCGCAGACCTAAGGCTTGCTAGGTTTAACCCAAGCCAGCTCGTACATCGCCATCGAGATGACCTAGATCTTAACATAACCCTACTTCAGTGTATAGATCAACTAGTGTTGCACCATGATATGGGTCGTCCTAGGGGCACCGTAGTAGTAGACAACACCCTGTCCTTTAGGTCAGCCTTCTTTGAGGAGTACGGGACCAACCTTAGGTCGTGGCCCTCCTTTCTGGAGGGTGTAGTCGCTCCAGGGCTTAGGCGATATGTAGAGGAGTCCAGTCCTGAGGCGGATCCGGACCCAGAGCCCTATCTCATCCGTGAAGTAATAAACTTAGACTCCCCCATAGAAGCTCCGAGGCCGGAGGTCGTGGCAATAGATTCCTCCTCTAGCTCGGAGGGTAGGACCTTTTCAATAAACCTTTAGATTTTTCTTGTAATAAAGTAACCTTACATGTATAGTAACGTTCCTTTATTTTTGTTTCAGGCGAAGAGATGGCACAGCCCGGAGACAACGTCCTGCGATCCATCTTCCGGGGGGGAATCCTCCCTCAGGATCGTCCGGGCCACTGGTCAAGAAACCCTGGCTGACCAAGAAGACTCCTCCTGCTGGGACCACCTCCAAGTCTCCCGCCAAGGGGAGGGGCCAGGTCACTGCAGCCATAGAGAACATGCCCCCACCTCCCCCGCGACCTCCAGCTTCTACTCAGGAACAGGAGGCACCAGCAGGAACCCCGCCAGTTCCCACTCCCACCGTGCGCATCCCGGTTAACACCCAGGCCTTGGAGAAAATCCCCGAGGCCTTCCAAGGGATGGTCTATGAGACCGCGAGCTATACAGTGGAGCATTATTACAATGCCACCCCAAGGGACTTGAGGGAGATCGAGACGAGGAGCCCCGAGATTGTCATGGAGTCTTCGTTGGGGATGACCCTCACGGTAAGTTTACTTAGTTAAATTTCTTTGCTTTCTTCCCAACACGTGCCTTACTATCTATGTCTTTGTAGGCGGCTTTGGCTCTACACCGCAGCATAGCTCGGTCCAGGGCCAGGATTGACGAGATCAGGGGCGAGTTCCAGACTGCTCAGGCCGCTCTGGCATCTGCCTAACAGCAAGAGCAAAGTGCCAAGGTTGCCCCGATGGCTGCCAAAGAAAGTGAAAAGGCCGCACAGGTTGCCTTGGCCGCTACAAAGACCGAGCTCGAGGAGGCCAAGGCTAAGCAGTTGGAGGCCGAGGCCACCATCGTGGCAGAGAGGGCATCTTCCAGCTCCTTCATAGAGGCCATGCTCTACCATTGCTGGGCCTTCAACCAGGATGGCGACTTCTCCTTTTTGGCGCCCGAGGTGTGGGAGCCATTCCTTGAGAAGTTCAAAGCCTGTCTTCAACAGGAGCTGCCTTCTGAGATTGGGGAGACTTCTGCTACTGGCGAGCAAGAGACCGAGGGGGTGACCTCGTCGGAGCGGCCTGGGGGGGCCTAGTATTTTTTGTATTTTTTTTATTTATCTGTAATAATTTATCACGAGGTTTTTCCTCCCCGAGACAATTGATTTTAGTTACCCTGAATTTCATCACTTATTTTTCTTTAATATGATGTGATTGATAAAAACCTAGTTCGCGTTAGTTTATTGACTTTTTCTTCAAAACTACAAAGCATTGCCAGTCAATTTTAACCAATTTCTAAGTTTTAGGACCTGGTTATGTCCAGGACATTAATTTTTTAAAAAGCTTAGTTTGCATTAGTTTTATCGACACCCCGTGTTCTTTAGGAAAAACACTGAATTAATCAATTTAACTAACTTCTAAGCTTCCAAACCTGGTTGTTTCCAGGACATTTATTTAAAAACTTAGTTCGCGCTAGTTTTATCGACACCCCGTGTTCTTTAGGAAAAACACTGAATTAATCAATTTAACTAACTTCTAAGTTTCGGGACCTGGTTGAATCTAGGACATTTATTTAAAAACTTAGTTTGTGTTAGTTTTATCGACACCTCGTGCTCTTTAGAAAAAACACTGCTTAGTCAATTTAACTAACTTCTAAGTTTCGGGACCTGGTTGCACCCAGGACATTTATTTAAAAACTTAGTTCGCGTTAGTTATATCGACACCTCATGCTCTTTAGGAAAAACACTGGTTAGTCAATTTAACTAACTTCTAAGTTTCGGGACCTGGTTGTATCCAGGACATTTATTTAAAAACTTAGTTCGAGTTAGTTTTATCGACACCTTGTGCTCTTTAGGAAAAACACTAGTTAGTCAATTTAACTAACTTCTAAGTTTCGGAACCTGGTTGTATCTAGGATATTTATTTAAAAACTTAGTTCGTTAGTTTTATCGACACCTCATGCTCTTTAGGAAAAACACTGGTTAGTCAATTTAACTAATTTCTAAGTTTCGGAACCTGGTTGTATCCAGGATATATGCCCCCCAAGTAAACAGAAAGGGATCTTTCTTGGTTACTTGGAACACGCTCTTCTAACACTACCCACATATAGAAACATACAACGATATACGAAAGTACTTCTCATTTTTTAATAAAACAAGGTGGCTTTCATAATTAAGCCTTACAAATGTACAACTATTGATAATATTTCTTTAGGTGTATACCGTTCCATGTCCGTGGGACTGCTTCTCCATTAGGTCGAGCTAGTTTAAAGGTCCCTTCCTTCACAACCTCTATTATCTGATAGGGTCCTTCCCAGCTTGGTCCCAAGACTCCATCCTTGGGATCGTTACCGGCTAAGAAGACTCTATGGAGCACCACGTCGCCTAAGTTAAAGATGCATCTCTTGACCTTTCAGTTGAAATAATGAGTGATCATTTGTTGATAATGTGCGAGCTGCAGCTGCGAAGCTTCTCGTTTTTCTTCAATTAGGTCAAGGGACGCGCTAAGCAATTTGTCGTTCTGGTCTCGGTCAAACGCCCGGACTCTATGCGAGGCTATCTTTGCTTCGACAAGAAGGACGGCCTCGCTCCCGAAAGTCAGGGAGAAAAGAGTGTGACCCGTCAAAGTTTGGTGTGAGGTCTGGTACGCCCACAGCACCTGGGGGAGCTGTTCAGGCCAAACTCCCTTGGCTTCATCCAACCTCTTCTTAAGGCTCGCTTTTAGTGTCTTGTTCACAGCCTCGACCTGTCCATTAGCCTGGGGGTAGGCCACGGAGGAAAAACTTTTAATTATGACGTGCCTCTCGCAGAATTCGGTGAAGAGGTCGCTATCGAACTGGGTTCCGTTATCCGACACGATCTTCTTTGGCAGCCCAAATCGGCAGACAATATTCTTAACCACAAAGTCGAGGACCCTCTTTGATGTAATCGTCGCCAGGGGCTCCGCTTCTGCCCATTTCGTGAAGTAGTCAATAGCCACCACCGCATAGTGAACTCCTCCTTTTCCCGTGGGCAGGGCACCAACTAAATCAATTCCTCAGACTGCGAACGGACATGGGGACGAGATCATCTTTAGCTCGACTGGAGGGGCTCGTGCGACCGTGGCGAACCGCTATCACTTGTCGCACTTTTGGACATAAGAAATCGAGTCCTTCGACAAAGTGGGCCAATAATATCCTTGCCTTAATATCTTCAAGGCCAGGTTTTGCCCCCCAGTGTGATCTCCACAAAATCCCTCATGCATCTCCTGTAGAATAGTTTTTGCTTTGCCTGGCAGAACACACCGCAGAAGAGGTAAAGAAAGACCACGCCGGTACAACGACCCGTCTACCATTGTATACCTTGGAGCTTGGTAAAGTATCCTCCTCGCGTCGTTTCGCTCCTCAAGTAACTTTCCTGTTGTGAGGTACTCGACTATGGGAGTCATATAGGTCGGCCTTGCGTCGATCATCTCGACCTCCCTCCCAGTTTCCTCTATGCTTGGCCTTTCCAAGAATTCCACCAGTACCAGGCCCAAGGTTTCGGCCTCTCCGGATGTGGCGAACTTTGCTAAGGCGTCAGCATTGGCATTCTGCTCCTGAGGTATCTGTTCAATTAGGTTGTGCTCAAATGCGGACAGCTCCTTTTTTACCTTGGCCAGGTAGGCCGCCATCTTGGTTCCCCGCGCTTGGTATTCTCCTGATACCTGATTTACCACGAGCTGGGAATCGCTATAGCACTAGACGGAGTTGGCCTTCAGCTCCTGAGCCACCCTTAGCCCAGCCAATAAAGCTTCGTACTCGGCCTCATTGTTCGATGCTTCGAATCCGAGCCGCAACGCAGAGTGGAAATGATGTCCCTCCAGAGATATCAAAATGACTCCAACTCCGGATCCATTCTCGTTAGACGAACCATCCACAAAGACTTTCCACGAGGCTTGTACTGGTTCTTCCACTGGTTCCTCTTGGAATCCCGTGCATTCTGCTACAAAATCAGCCAGAGCTTGGCTTTTGATCGCAGTTCGCGGCACGTACATTATCTTGAATTGGCTGAGCTTGATAGCCCACTTCAAAAGACCCCCCGATGCCTCAGGTTTCTGCAAAACCTGCCTTAAAGGTTGATCGGTTATGATGTGGATTAAATGGGACTGGAAATACTGCCTGAGCTTTCTGGAGGCTGTGATAAGGTCGAACGCCATTTTTTCTATCATTGGATATCTAGACTCGGCTCCGAGAAGCCTCTTGCTAATGTAGTAGACCAACTTCTGAGACCGGTCCTCCTCACGAACCAACACGGCGCTGGCTGCGTCTTCCGTTACAGTTAGGTAAAGAAAAAGAGGCTCTCCTGCTGTTGGCTTAGATAACACGGGCGGCTCAGCTAAATGTGCTTTTAGGTCGAGGAAAGCATGCTCACACTCATCGGTCCACTCAAATTTTTTATTTCCCCGGAGCAGGTTATAGAATGGCAAACACTTGTCGGTTGATTTGGAAATGTACCGATTAAGGGATGCCACTCCTGTTGGACTTTGGACGTCTTTTCGCGACCGGGGTGATGGCACCTTGAGTAGCGACCTGATTTTATCGGGGTTCGCCTCTATTCCTCTGGTGTTGACTATGAAACCCATAAATTTTCCTGACGCTACCCCGAAGGTACACTTTTAGGGATTCAGTCTCATGTCGTACTGTCTTAGAATCTTAAAGCACTCCTTCAGGTCAAGGACATGGTTATCGGCAGTTTTTGACTTGACCAACATGTCATCAACGTACACTTCCATGTTTTTCCCGATCTGATTAGCAAACATCCTGTTGACCAATCTGCATTTTTCAGCCCGAAGGGCATGACCTTGTAATAATAAATGTTAGTTGGGGTCATGAAGCTAGTGTGTTCCTAGTCCGCAGGATTCATGGCGATCTGGTTATAGCCCGAGTATACATCCATAAAGGATATAAGCTTGTGCCCCGTGGTGGCATCTACCAATTGGTCAATTCTCGGCAAGGGGGAGCAGTCTTTGGGGCAGGCTTTATTCAGATTGGAAAAGTCGATGCAGGTCCGCCACTTCCCGTTGGGCTTCGGGACCAAAACAGGATTGGCGACCCAGATCGGGTATTTTTCCTCGCGAATAAAACTGCACCTTAAGAGTCGAGCTACTTCCTCTTCTAAGGCCTCAGCTCGGGTCATGCCCAGACGCCTTTGTTTCTGGGACTTCGCAGGCACGTTTTTGTCCAAGTTGAGGGTGTGCATGATGACGCTTGGGCTGATCCCTATCATGTCTTCATGAGACCAGGAAAACACATCTAGATTCTCTTGTAGAAATCTCAGCAGCTCTGCCTTCCTCTCATTACACAGGTTTTTCCCAAGCTTCACCACCTTCGAGGGGTCTTTCGAATCGATGTTCACCTCTTCAAGTTCTTTGATGGCCTGGAGCTCAGATCTATCTTCGCCTATCTTGGGGTCGATATCATCATTCAAGGTGATACCTTCCCCATTAGCTTCCTGAGGTTTTTCTATCTCAGGAATAGGTCCTACTTCCTGAGATTCCTCATGTCTGCTTTGAATGGTCATCGTCTGCTGCCCGGGTCGTGATTTTCCCTTCATGGACATGCTATAGCATTCCCTGGCAGTGAGCTGATCACCTCGAACCGTACATGTCCCCGTAGAGGAGGGGAACTTGACTATGAGATGGCAGATAGAAGTTATGGCCTCAAATGCTATCAATGTAGGTTGGCCCAGAATAGCGTTGTAGGCGGTGGGACAATCGATAACCACGAACTCGAGGAGCTTAGAGACAGCTCGAGGCCCCTTTCCCAAGGTTATTACTAGCTCAATTGTTTCTATCGCTACCGACCCTTCTCCGGAAAATCCATACAACATCATGGAGGTGGCCTTCATCTCGGTGACAGACAATCCCATTTTCTCCAGCGTAGACCGGAACAGCAGGTTCACCAAACTCCCATTATCGACCAGTGTCCTCCTAACTCTCCAATTGGCAAGCTGGGCGGTTATGACTAGAGGATCGTTATGGAGGAACTGGACGTGACCAGCGTCCTCCTCGGTAAAAATGATTGGTTACCTTTCCAATCATTGTTGTTTGGGTAGATGTTTCTCCAAGATGAATTCCACTCCGTTATGAGCCTTCAACTCATTGACATATCTCTTCTAGGCACCTCTGCTCGTGCCGACCAAATGGGGGCCTTCCGAGATTGTGGATATCTCTCCTCCTATTACAGGAGGAGGGGTATCCTGACTTATCTGGGGCCCGGGCTGATTTATCGGAGCTTCCGGGGCTGGCTGACTAGTAGGAACCCAGTTCCGCGCATACTAAGCCAAAGGTCTAGCTCTGATGAGTATCTCAATCTCATCCTTCAAATGCCTAAAATCGTCAGTGTTTTGGCCAATGCCGTTGTGTAATCAACAGAACTTGGAAGGGTCCCTCTTAGCCTTCTGGTGTTTCAAAGGCTCCGGCTTTTTCCAGGGGAAGCGGGCAAAGTTTACTAGGAAAATGTGTTCCCGAGTGTTTGTGAGCTCGGTATAGGTCGCGTAGACTGGCTTAAACTTTTCCATGGGCTTATTCTTCTTAGGACCGTGCTGGCCACCCTCGCCGCTCCCTTTTCTCTTACCTCCACCCCCTTGGTTATTCTGTGTAACGGTTTGAGTCATTTTTACGACATCCGTTTCCACTCCAACAAGCTGATCAAGGGTTTGGCTGGTTCCTGCGACCGATGCTCGTGCCTCCTCTAGGTTTATCCATTCCTGAGCCTTGTTTAGGAATTCATCCACGATGCTGACACCTCTTCTCTGTATCTCTTTCCATAGCCCGCCTCCAACGAGGATTCTAGTCCTCAAGGCTATAAGCTTGGAACTATCGTCCGCGTCCCTGGCTCGAGCCGCGACATTTGCGAACCTACTTAAGTAAGCTTTCAAAGGCTCCCCAGGCTGTTTCTTCACGTTCGCTAGGGTGTCAGCTTTGACGCAGGCAGCTTGAGAAGCTCAGAATGCGCTCTTGAAGTGGGCAAAAAAATTCTTCCACGAGCTCATGGAATGCTTTTTACACTGCTTGAACCACTGCCTAGCTGGTCCGACCAAGGCAAAAGGGAATATCAAACACCTCAGCTCGGGGCCAATATTATGGGCCATCATCAGGGTATTGAACATACCCAAATGATCTGATGGGTCTCCGTCTCCATCGAATTTAGACAGGTAGGGCATCCAGAAACCCGACAGGTATGTTGTGGCTACTATGTTGGAGGCAAAAAGCTCAAGTTCGTCCCCCGAGTCATACTCGTCCTTCTCCTTTTTTGACAAGAGCTTCTTCATTAGCTCCTCCATCTGAGCTAAACGTTCTAGGGTCTGGTCCTTAATCCCTTGGTTTTTCTGGGGCTGTTCAACAACTTCAGTTCCATTGTATGCATTAGGCGGGTTATTGTCCCTCCAAGCTTGAGCTTGGTTAGGTGGGACATTCCCACTGTCACGTACTTCGGAATGACCACCCTCTTGGCGAGCATGACTTCCATTTCTGGCCGGATTCCCCCTCTGCGAGTTGAGGTGATCTCGAAGGTCGGCCCTCGAGGTGGGCTGAGGGCTTTGCACCGAACTCAAGCGATTACGCAAGTCTCCACCGGATCTACCACTTTGGTGGCTCTCGGTCCAGTAGCTCCCGTTGGAAAATCTTGGAGCCCACTGCTGGGGGTGAGGATCCAGGACCTCCCCGCGTGCTCGGTTGCGATGGGAAGGACCGGGGGGAGGAGGATTTCTTCTGTTGCTCCTGTGCGTCGAAATGTCTCGAACTGGATGGGGAGGAGACGGATATCTTATCAGCTATGGGGGATGCCTAACTGGCGACACAATCCTAGTCCCATCTGGGCGGATCAAATTAGATGGCGGCCGCTCTACTCTACCATCTCCAGCATCCTGTGCCCGGCGGTTTGACCGCGGCACGGGAGGGCTGGCCGGAGCAGGCTGTCTGCGCGAGCCTTCCCCGGATCTCCTCCGCGAGTTGCCACGAGCCCTTCTGGGTGCGTTCGATGATGGGATCGAGCTAGGAGTCGAGGTTCGGACTGATCGGCTGAATTGCTGATTGGTCCTGGGAAACTCCTCAAACATAGTTTCTTGGTTATGGTGTGACATGGGTGCAGAACTCGGGGTTGAGGTTCTAACTGATCGACTGGGTCTGGGCCGATTATCCCTGCGGGACTTGTGAGTCCCACTTTGCCTCTTTCCGACGTTAACGTCGGTTGCAAGAGGAAGTAGCCGGGCCAAGACTTCTTCGATTTGCTTACTTGCTCTGGATAGCTGACTCCTCAACTGTATGTTCTCCATCTCTATCGCCGTCAGGAAACCCGGGTCCGGATTTGGCGGTCAGGACGCCGAACTCATGGTTTCTTCCTGGCCCATCGGCTGCTTTCCCGATCGCTGCTGGACCTAGGGGTTTGGTTCGTCGGATATGGCGACATGGTGGGCCTCTTGCCCATCATGTTGATCCACCTTGTTATCATGCCTTGAACGAATAACCACCATGATCAGGTTTTTGTGATAGCACCAATCCCAATCCTCTCAACGAAAGCACCAAACTGTTGACGCGGTTCTTCGCCAATAGGTAATTATACGAATACATATGATGGAATAGTGCTAATTGATGAACTGTAATATGAAAAAAATTATATTCTGGATTTGAGAAACTAATAGGATGGGAAGATGGTCACTCCTTTCTTTTTAGGTGGTTCGAAGGTTAAAACCCCTCTAGTCCACCAGTCGATATTATTGATATCTCTTGACTATTTCTTACAGAGTGTTTCTTTACAAAAATATGCCAACCCCTTGCACTACCCAGGGTCTTGGTATTTATAGGAAGAAGACATCTGGGTTGGCAATGAGGTCATCCCGTGATCTCTTTATCCTTCACGTCATCTCTGTGACACTGATGATTAATTCCTAAACCTTACAGGGAAGTGAGGTCTAATCAACAGGTAAGGATGGGTAATGGGCCGCCTGGCCCAAATCAGATACGGGATGTCCGAATGCACACGTTTATATTGCGCATCCGAGAAATCAGGAATAAAACAGACATGGGATGTCTGATATATGCACGTTTATATTGCGTGGTTGACTTTACAAGGATTCGGGTGTCAGATCTCTATCGCATCATGAGCTTAATGTGGCGCCAGCTCGTGACACTCATACTGTTGACACGATGCCTCCAAGTAGCAGTTAACTCTCTAATCAGCTCGGGCTGGACAGATGGAGGCCCGTAACAAAACAGCTCCGGGTGGACGATTTAAACGTGGCAGATCGAATTAGGCCCTTTTCTAGCTCGCCAATAGTGCGCGGATATTTAGGGCGTACAATGTTCATATCTATGATTAACACTCCCACTCAATTATACTACCGAGTTCCCAAGATGTAAGTATGGGCTAGTCCGTAGGGTAAGCTGGTAACGAACAAGTCAAAGAACTCAAATAATACAATTAGTTAGAATACTAACCACTTAGAATTGAGATTGAATTGACCTATGGTCAACTATATGATACGACTAGAATAGATAATAATGGTATGTTTACTTATCTTATCAACTGTCAATATCAGTCCAGTCCGATGTAACAAATACATCCGATCTTATCTACTTTGCTAATGTTCTGGAAAGAACATAATACTGTAATGTGTAAGTAGATCATATCGTAGATTGGCAAGTTAGTGTAAATCATGTGCACTGACTAATCTTAGGACTAACTTATTTTGAACATATAATCTTATTTATATTCCACTGTGATGACGTCACTATAAATAAGATTAGCTATATCCTCGGGATTTAATAGAAGTTTATATTAAACAAATAATCATGAAAATAAAACATGTGAGCAAAGTGATTGACCAAATCAAAAAATGATTCCTATTCTTTTATTGATAATAAAATGAGATTACAAAGAATTTGGGTTTTAATTAGGGCATAAAACCCCAACAGGCACATTCCCATAGGTTTGCCCAATTTTCCTAGTTGTTTTTGCCATTTGATCTTCTTGGAGGTCTTGAGTTATTTCTCTCAATGAAAGCACCAAAATGTTCACTCTTGATTTAGTCAATGACACAGAGTCAAATGAAACGACAAAAATGAGATGAATTCAAGTCAAGAAGATAAATGACACAAGGATTTATAGTGGTTCGGCCGCAAGTGATGGTAATGACCTACGTCCACTTAGTGTTCTTATTGATGTAATGAAAACCTGCGATCAGTAAACAAGGGTTTACCAAGTTTCACAAGCTCAATAATAGTTACAAAGAATTGCATAAAAACAATAATTTTCTCTCTCAGTCTCCAAAGATAAAAAAAAAGATTCAAGATCCAAAGATCCCTCTCATTAGCCCTTTAAGTCTTATTTATAGGCTCAAGGATCTCCTTATGGGTCGATGGGCCTTTATTACATTTAATACAAACATATCTAAATAATAATGGAAATTACACTTTTTACATAAATGCAAGATCAAATATCTCTAGAAAATATCTGACATATTGCGACCAGCTCTGGTCGCCTATGAAATATCCCCTTTGCCATATGATTTCTCCTCTGGTCGATGGTCGAATAGCATTAACAACTTAAATTTCCACGTGCATCTCACGTGCATATAATCTTGACACATTATCAAATGCATCTTTTTTGGGTAAACAAGGGTGATTCCCTCGATTCCCTGTATGCCTCGGCTCAGTGTTATAAATGCTTACGGACCTAGTGTAATCCGAGACTTTACTTACGTAACTTGTATCCCTCTCTGGAGGTGGGGTTCGGTGATGACGAGGTGGGTCCCCTGCTGGCCTTCTTGTTCCAACAGTTTTTTATTTTGACATTTGGCTTCCCGAAGGCTGAGAAGCTCTGCGATCTCGGGTAGCCTCCATTTCGTTCCCCTGTCCAGGCTTGGTCTGTCGGTTTCCATCTGGACTGCCGCTGCTAGATGGCCTCCGTGGTGCAGATCGTGGGACCTCTCGAACTGGTGAGGGGTGTCTTATTGGTGATGGTAGATGCCTTATGGGAGACGCTGGTTGTCTCCCATTGTCGAGCCTAGATGGCCCAGAATTCGCTCGGACAGGCTCTGGGTTGATTCTTGTAGTATCAAGATTCGGGTTCCAAGCCACTAGAGGGGCTCAGTTATTACCCGTTCCTGTAGGCAATTCTGCAGTCGAGTTGATAGTGGCCTCAGCCCGGGTACTCCTCCGGGGCCTTGGCTGATTCGGCTGTGATGCTTGTTCTACCCTCCTAGCGGTCATGCTCCCACGGGGATGTCCTCTGGGCCTCCGTGGAGGTGCCTGGGCGTCAACATCTTGTCTAGCTAATTCCTCATTGTGTTTAGTCACCTCTGCCAACTATTTGCGCAACTGGCGATTTTCAAGTTCCACGATACGAACATATCTTTCAGGGTTGTAGTATAAATCCTCATCAGGTCTGGGAGCAGGTGGCCCTCGAGAATTGGATGAATGACTCCTCTCTTCAGGGTCTGGGTCTACCATAGGCTGCTTTCTAGGTCGTCGGGGATATTCCTTGGTACAAGGAGTTTGCTCCTTAGGTATCTGGGAAATGGTCGCCCACCAGTACTAGGGTTGTTTGTCGCAGCCATTGATGATTCAGGAGGTTTTCTGACTAAACAGGCTCACGTCTTGTTTAATAGCTCTCAATGAAAGCACCAAACTGTTGACGTTGTTTTTCGTCAACTTAGAAATGAAGAGTGATTAAACAAAATACCAGAAGAGACAAACAATAAAAGACACGATTTTTATGTGGTTCAGCAGTTAAAATCTGCCTTGTCCACAAGTCGATGTTATTCAATTTTTGGAATTCTCTCAAAACTTTTCTGGAAGCAATTTTACAGAATCTTCCCCATACAAATTTCTCAATCCCCACAAATGAATTGTTCCACGCTATTTATAGAGTGGTTTACTGAATATCTCCCATCACATTTCGAGGAGTTATTATTCAAATCACAAATTGAATATAATTAAATGCATATGATTATACAACACGCGTATAAATCCCATGATATTAGGGATTTTACAACATATTACAACCAATCCCTTATATATAGGGATTTTAAAACAGTAACTACGTTCACATCGGGCTATCGACCTCGAATAATCGATGCCTCCGAGATCTACTGACCATCATTAGCTCGCTACCTTGATTCACCTTGGTCTTAACAAGAGACTTTGTTGAGATCACACCTTCCCGAGCTCACAACGCCTGGGCTCGAGCCGTCTTGTCTGATGGCGAAAATTAAACCAGGAGATTTATACAAGTGTTGAACCTGTCATTGTAACTTCGAGCTCGATTTGTAACCTCAGAACACCTTCGAGATCACGTAGCTCCGAGCTCACCGATTCCGACGTCGTCATTTTAGTACTAAGTGAGACCATCCTTGATTCTCTCATTGATGCTGATTGTATGCCAAATTTTCGTATTTCGAGCTTACACCCTACGAGCCTTCGTTTCAGATCAAAAATTCCATTCTCAAATTTTGGGTGTAACACATTTCTTCATCAGAAGCTATAGATGTTCATATCTATGATTAACACTCCCACTCAATTATACTATCGAGTTCCCAAGGTGTAAGTATGGCCTAGTTCATAGGGTAAGCTAGTAACGAACAAGTCAAAAAACTCAAATAATACAATCAGTTAAAATACTAACCACTCAAAATTGAGATTGAGTTGGCCTATGGTCAACTATATGATATGACTAGAAAAGATAATAATAGTATGTTTACTTATCCTATCAATTGTCAATATCGATCCAGTCCGATGTAACAAATACATCTGATCTTATCTACTTTGCTAATATTCTGGAAAGAACATGACACGACAATGTGTAAATAGATCATATCGTAGATTGACAAGTCAGTGTAAATCTTGTGCACTAACTAATTTTGGACTAACTTATATTTGAACATAGAATCATATTTATATTCCACTGTGATTACGTCACTATAAATACGATTAGCTATATGTTCGGGATTTAATAGAAGTTTATATTAAACAAATCATCATGAAAATAAAACATGTGAGCAAAGTGATTGGCCAAGTCAAAAATTGATTTCTCTTCTTTTATTGATAATAAAATGAGATTACAAAGAAATTGAGTTTTAATTAAGGCATAAAACCCCAACAGTGGCAACATAGTGACTTGATATAGCAAGTCACTAATAGGTAAATATTTTTTCTATATTAATTTCAATTTTGTTATTATTATTTTTTTGCCGTAATTAATGTTGCTTCCAACCAATGAGAGACACTAGTTATATTTAGAAATTGACATGCATTTGAAAAATGAAAAGTTTACAATATTATATTTTCATAATAAATACACTTTTTCATTAGGTAACTCTTCCAAAGATTTAAAAAAATCAAAATTTATTTTTAGAAATATTAATTAACAACTTTAAATATGGACCATTAATCTAATGATGAATATTAATGTAAGAGTAATCACCCATATATATATAGGATAATTCTTCTATAGGGGCTTCACTTTAAGCCCTACCGGTGGGGCTCTCAGTATTTTTCGACCCGTGAACAGTTTTCGGCGCGATTTTTTTTATGACTGTGTATATTGTAGCTATTTAGAGCATCCTACAAGTTTCCAGAAAATTCCGAATAGTTTGTAGAATGCTCTAAATAGCTACAATATACACGGTCATAAAAAAAAATCGCGTCGAAAACTGTTCACAGGTCGAGAACACTGAGAGCCCCACCGGTAGAACTTAAAGTAAAGCCCTAGAGGAGAATTACCCTATAAATATATATATGTAATAGAAAGTGACCCTGATTTAGTCCCACCCAGTACGGCAACGACATCCATTTCGTCTGTGAATCTGAGCCATTCAATTCCATTTAATTGATCTAATGGTTTTGTTGTTTCCATGGCTTATAATCGTGACCATTCAATTGATAAGGGCTGGGGAATTTCCTAGGAAAGTAGACTGTTCAACTGTTAGGGGTCGTTTGGTATGCAGAAATCTGGACACGGGAATGAGAATCTGAACTCTTTCCCATGTTTGGTACTGGGTTTGAGTTTTTCTAACCTGGGAATCTGTACTCTAGGGGTTTTAACTTGTCATGATTCTAGGTTCAAGTGAAACCCATCTAACAAGTGGTTTTCAAATACCCAGGAATGTGAAACACTTCAAAATTATTATTATTATTTTTTAAAAAAAATCTTAAACCAATAACTTTTTAGTTAATGACTTATTTTATTTTTTAAGCTTATAATATAAAAACAAATATACATATATCAAACTATAAAATGATAAATAATATTTGTTTATTTAAAGAAATTAATTTGTAAAGCATTTATATCATTACTTTAGTTTAAAATAACAAATTAAATGTTATAAAAAATAAAATAAGGGTATTTTTGTAATTTTAAAAATTATACTTGATCTAGTATTCAATATATGTATTTTTTTAATTCTGTTAAAAAATATTTCATGAGTAAAATTATTATATTAATTTTATGAAAATATGAAAACTTAATAGATTCTTATGCACAACCAAACACAGAAAGTGATATTCTCAGGAATCATAGATAAGATTACAGTGCACAACCAAACACAATGATGTAAGTTTCCAGACTATCAGATACTCTCTTCAACTTTCCCAGCAATATGAAAACTATGAACTCCTTATACCAAACAGCCGCTTAGTATATAGTCTACTCTACTTAGTAGGGGTAGAGCTAAAGTTCAAGTGTGGTATTGATGGAGAGAGAGAATGGTTCTGATTTGCTTTCACTCTTTCAAAACTCTATCATCTCTTTGAAATCTTTGATTGTCTTCTTCCAAACAAAATGCCCTGTAAATCCTTTTTTATATTATGGTTACCATCCATTATTCGATCATATTTTATCCTCCATTTGTGTTGCTGTCCGGTGGTGTTCGTACTATGATTTAGTGACATTGAAACTTTAGTGGACAAACTTGAGAAGAACGAAGTTGTAGAGGTTAGTTAGGTTCAGAATTTGGATAGGTAGATTTTGTAAGAAATTTTCCATTGTTCTTTAGTTTAAAGGTGATTCATTTGTAAAGGCTTTTATGTGAAACATTGTTTAGGTTATTAAATTATTTTCAATGCTCACACTTTTTCTAATTATAACTTTCTCTGATTAAAACCATTGTTTTATTATTTTTTGGCTTTTCGTTTCATGCTCGCTCTGTAATGGTTTTGGCTGAAGTTTTTTTTTTTACTGTTGCATGTTAATATAAAATCTGTTCTTTTATATAATCAGATGATTTTTTTTTATTTCCCAAATTTAAGCCAACATGTTTCGATAATAAGTAAAGATGCTAGTAATATATAATTAACTAGCCAAAATGGTATATTGAGTCTTTTTCTACTAACCACTTGATAAATTTGTATGGTGAACAATAAATTATTATTATCATCATCAGACCCGCCACTAATTCTTTCTCATAGTTTTCATGTCACATTAATAATGCTCATTCAATTGTTGAGTCCATATCTGCTTATCTAGCTTTTACATCTTTAAGATGGACCCAAAACGAGTATGTTTTAAATATGTAAATCGCAAGCGCTCGAATCGTTCATATAGAATAGTGATCGTGTAAGCAAGGATGTCGAAGTCAAAGGAGTTGTCTAAAATCGAAAAGAAAACTATTTTAAACCAAAATTAATAAATTCTAATCTAGCTCCAAAGATTGATGAGAATTTATAACAAGAAAATCAAATAAGAGACAATAGTAAAGAAATTAAAGACAATATATATAAATTAATAACTAGTAGAAATCAATATGGTAAAAGAATATTATTAAGGTATTAGAATCCACAAAATATAAGTTCAATAATATTTAAAAGTACATTGATTCCCAAGTTTTAGTTATAGTAGAAATTAATCAAACCATCACTTATTCAAATTAGATATTCTATTTAAGCACAAGTTTTTATAAAAATATAAGATCTATCTTCACTTTTAAAGATTATAATTTCAAAGCATTTAGTGTAAATCAATCTAATAAAATAACAAATAAATCAATGAACATTATTTATAAGGAAAAACATAATATTTTTGTTCTAAGCATTGGATGTGTACAATTTAATGACACATCTTACACAAAGAATATTATGTTTTTGCACTAATGAAGAACAAAGTGTAAATATGTTCTAACAAGAAAAAATACAAGATTTTTAAGATGAAAGAAAATATTTGAAGAAGAAAATCCATAAAATTTATTGCATAAAATGAGAAATCAACACACAACATAAATACTATCTAGTTACATATTGTTTCATCATCACCTTAATAATCTTAAAAAGATTAGAAACTCATAACTAGAATAGAAAATACAAACAAAAAAATTACAAACATAACTTAAGAAAATTTGGAGGAAAACCCCCAGATTGTTCCTCTAAAAATACATAGAAAATTAACCAAAAAGAAAAAGAAGATGAAGAGAAAAGAGAGGTTTGAAAGTGTAGAAATTTTGTGGTATGACCTCTCCCAAAAATTAGCACTCCCAAATCCCTTATTTATAGCAAAAAAAAAAGGTATTAAAATATTCAATTTACATTAATTAAATTGATTAAATTAATAATAATATGGCAAATATGGGTAAATTATAGGGTGTAATGATGATATTTTGGGGTAAAATGTGTAGAAAAGTTTAGGTAAAAAGTGATATTTTTGGACATTGTGGGACAAGGGGACAATGTTGAAATTGTTGGGCTCAAAAAAAACACAAAAAGGCTGGCTTGTGGCTGCTGCAAGGCTGGAGGCAGGGGATAGCTAGGTTGGGCCTGGGTGCTGGGTATTCCGCAGGCCTTGTTGGCTGGGTGAAGGCAGCTGCTGGCTATGTTGGGAGCTGGAGGCTATGGGCTGGGCTTGTGAAGGCTGCGGGCTGGGTTTTCTGGTGGGTCGGATGGTGGAGACGGGCCTAAATGGGGCAGGCGGTGTTGGGTGAAGAGGAATGCAGCTGGGCCTGGCGTGTTGTAGGTTTGCTGGAGAGGCATGGGCCTGTTTTGTGGGCTTCGGTCTGGCAGGAGGTGCTGCTGGCAAATGCTTCTGTGGGCCTTGAAGGAGGCAGGGACGTTGGGCATGGTAGGGGGCTTTATGGTATTTCAATAATACCATTTTTCCTTTCTTTTCTTGTTTTCTATCCTTTTTTCCAAATATAAAAATACCACAAATTCTCTAACAAAATAAACATAAAATAAATCATAATAAAATATTTTCACTATAAAATAAATCAAGTTAATTCTTTGAAAATATTAATTATAACTTAATTTATATTTAACATTTAAGCTCAATAATACCACATTTTTTTACCTCAAACTAAACAACAATAATTCAAATAATTAACTACAATATTTTACAACAAAATAACTATAAAAATACACAAAAAATCCATAAAATTAAAATAAACCTAATAAATTCAAAATTACTTAAAAACTTAATAAATTACTTAAAAACTCAAGAATTAAGCAACAATTAGTACATAAAAAGTGGTAAAATAACTCTATTTTGTAGAGTTATCACTATATGTAATAGCACTCTCAATATACACGCCTTCAAAATATATGAATAAAATATATATTGCTCACAAATTTAGTAAATAAATGATCGAGAAAGGTTTGGTGCTTAACTGACTGTGTAAGACAAAAAATTGGGACGAAGTACATGTATATATTTCGTATATGAGTTTCACTTTCCGGTTCTTGACCATGCCAATCTGTTTTGAGAATTTTATTCTATTAGAGGATATACTTTCTATGCATATTTAAGTTATTGAGATACGAGAGAGTTTCAAGTGATGTCTCTGTGTCATACTTAAAACTGTGAGTGAGTTTTGGATAAATTTCCTAATATGCATGGGGTTTTGTTTTTAGAAAAAGATTTTAATTTTCATCAGTGGATTCTTATATTGAAATATGGAATGCCATGTATATGCAACTATACTATTTGTTGCAGAGGATTACCATAGGTAGCAATTTTTCATTTTGGTTAAGTTAGTTATTTTCTTATTTTGTGATTAATCTGTCATGATATATGTAAGAATTATACTGGTGACTTGAACTGGAGTAGCATGGACTTATTTCTACATAATTGTATTTGATAAAATAGATGGAATCATTTTGTGATGGTTAATGTTTTGTTTGGACAGGGTTGATACTAGGTGGTTATGAAGCAGTAGCGTGGAGGTACATGCCAAAAAGAGGAGGAAGCTGCAAACAAGGATGATATGCTTGGTTTGATGTAAGTTATTTTCTTTTTTGGTATGCATTAACTGTGTGAGTGTGTGATGGTGGTTTTGAGTGTTAATATTTTAATATGCTTTTCTAGAGAAGTCAGTTGGAAAAACTACAAAAGGAAAGGGCACAAATTCTAGCAAAAGGCAATTGGAAGACATTATTTTGGGATGTTTCGTAATTGTGAAGAGGTTATTTCATTTGCATTATTTTTTTTCTTTATTAGAAGTAACATAGAATAAATTTATGACAGTATATTAGAATTAAGTTTATGGTTAGTTAGTTAGGCTTGGTTTATGTTGGCTTTCTTGGTTAACCAATTCTATTTTAATTTAGTTTGGTTGGTTACTTTCGGATTGGACCCTTCTTAGCCTTTATTTAAGCTGAGTTGGTCCTCTTGTACAGAACGGTTTTCATATCATTTTTGACTGAATAATAAGAGTTCTTCCTCTAATATGGTATCAGGGACCATCTGAACTTTCTTTTCTCCTTTGTCTCCATGGCACGAACAAGAGCTACAGGTCTTCGAAATACAAGCCCCGCTCCTCCTCTTCCGGAGCCTTCAACGGCTGCTACTGATTCATCTCTTCCGAATCCTGGTGCTCCTCCTCAAGAACCCCCAATTTCTAGGGTTCCGAGTTCTCCCATCCATGTCTCCAATCGTTTCTCTTCTTTTTCTGTTCTTGATCGACCTGCCCATGAAGATGGTAGTAGTCCCTACTTCTTGAGCACAGGAGAACACCTAGCACTTGTTCTTGCATCTCCTCCCCTCACAGACAAGAATTTTCAACAATGGAGAAGGGATTTCAAGATCTCCATTCGGGCAAAGAACAAGCTCCCCTTCCTCAATGGATCTCTCCCTTAACCAGCTGAAGATGATCCTCTTCTCAATCAATGGCTTTGCTGCAACCACATGGTAATGTCTTTGATACTTCACTCTGTTTCCCCTGACATCAAAAGTAGTATTCTGCTCTTGGACACTGTTGTTGCTATGTGGAATGAACTAAACAGTAGGTTAGATCAAGGCAACGGACCTAAGATCTTTGATCTTCGAACATCTCTCATCAGCCTTCATCAAGGTGATGACTCTGTAAGTTCCTACTTCACTAAACTCAAAGCTATATGGGATGAGATTATTGATTTATGCCCTAGACTTCCTTGTACTTGTGCTGCTTCTGCTGACTCTCTTGATTTTCTTAACCAAGAACATGTTCTCCAATTCCTCACGGGTTTGAATGAGTCTTTCCATGCTGTAAGAGCTCAAATATTGTTGATAGATCCATTCCCCTCTTTTTCAAAAGTTTTTTCCATGATTATTCAAGAATAGAATCAAAGGAGACTTCGGCCATCTCACAACACAACCTTCATTGCTGCTGCCCCTCCATCCGTTCCATCTTCTACATCTCGCACCAAGAAGATGCGCCCCACTTGTACCCATTGTCTCAAACCAGGGCACCTCAAGGAGAAATGTTTTTTCCTTCATGGATTTCCCCCAAGTTATGGTGATAGACGCAAATCTGATTATGTCAAGACTAATCAAGTTTCTGTCTCTACTTCTTCACCAAGTGGACCGATCCTTCAACCATCCCAATTGGAACTCAGCCAACAACTTATTGCTCTGTTAAGTCAATAGCTGCATCATACCTCTTCCCCAAGTGATACTCTTCCTCAAGTATCTAATATCACTGGTAAAATTGTATCTTCTCCCTATTTTGTTTGGATAATAGATAGTGGTGCTACTCGTCATGTTTGCCACTCTACCAAGTTTTTTTATCTCTTTTAACAACCATGTTCTCGATAAATATGTTACTTTACCTAATGGCCATAAGATTTTTATTCATAAATCTGGTACTGTACGTGTGAACAAAGACATTTTATTGACTAATGTTCTTTATATCCCTGAATTTCGGTTCAATCTTTTTTCTATACCTGCCTATCTTCACAACAGTCCTAACACTATTTTCTTTGACCATTCTAACTATTTTCTTCAGGGTCCTTAGCTGACTTCAAAGATTGGGATTGCTAAGAAAGTGGGCAACCTATTCTTCATTCAGCAAGACCCTTCTTTCTTACATTCGGATTCTACCAATTCTTTCTTTTCACATATATCTACTGTTGTACTTACCTCTAGTCATAATAATACTTTGAACTCCAAATGTAATGATTTGAACCAATGGCACTTTCGCCTTGGTCATCCTTCTGTACAAGTTTCAAAAGCTATCAATAAAAATTTACAATTTTCAGAAGCTTCTCAAGATAATGTGTGTTCAATTTGTCATCTTGCTAAACAAAAACAACTACCTTTCCATCCTCAAAATAATATGGTTGCTTCTCCTTTTGATTTAATTCACTTAGACATTTGGGGTGCATTCCATATCATGAGTTTAGAAGGGTACAAATATTTTCTTACTATTGTTGATGACCACACAAGATATACTTGGGTTTACATGCTTAAGACTAAATTCGAAGTTCAAACCATTATACCTCAATTTTTTAACCTTGTTGCCACTCAATTTTCGACTTCTATTAAAGGTATTCTGACTGATAATGCAAAAGAGTTTAATCTTACTACATTTTATGCATCTAAGGGCATTCTTCATTATCACTCATGTGTCGAAAGACCACAAAAAAACTTTGTTGTTGAAAGGAAACATCAACACATTTTAAATGTTGCACGAGCTCTTTTATTTCAATCTCAGTTATCTCTTCCTTATTGGTCATATATTGTAATAATCCGGAATTTTTTTTTTCTTTTTCTTTCTTCTCTGATTTGATTTAAGAGTATGAATAATAATTAAAATAATATTTGGTGAATATTATTTTAATTAAAGAAATGTGAGTTGATCGCTTTAGACCATAGTGTGGGGACTTATATGTGAAATAAATTTAAGATGGACATCTTGTTCAAAGAGTTTAAGTATATGATTTTATGTGTTTGGAATCCACATAAAATCTTAGAATCATTTTAGAATATGATTTTGTGATTTATTCACTAAGAGTCTATGAATAATTCAAGAGGAATTTTATGGGATTAAAAGTATGATTTTATGTTGAAAGGACTCACGTAAAATCATAGACATAATTTTGTACCAAAGTTGCAGTATTTAGTGCTTAGACCATAGTTGATTTTAATTATTTTAAGCCATGGTTTAATGCATTATTTTGGATAAAATGCATGTAACACTTCAGCACATATATTATTGTGCTTCTCAAGTGTGTGTCTCGGCCAACCCGTTGAGTGGAGGGAAACCATTTTTTTAAAAATGGTCTTGGCAGTTTGGAGGTTACAAGGGAGGGAACCGGTGCCATTTTCCCCTCATTTGCTTCAGTCAATGTTAGAATTATTAGAGAAAACAAAGTCAGTTTGAGATATTAAGAAGAAGAACACTTATAGTGTTGTGGTTGGTGTACGTTCACTTCGGGTCCAAGAATAAGGAGGAATCGAAGGTGAGTTTTCTTTGGTTTTTTCTTTGGGTTACAGTCCTTAGACACATCCTTAGAGCCTATGTTTTGATTGTAGAAGAAAGCAAGAGGAAGAAGGGAGTGTTATTGGGAGTCCGGTGCAAGAATAGTCGGACGAAAAACGTAAGTCCGAACATACCTTTGCATTAATTTTTTTCTTAGATTCTGAGTACCAAATTCATGTCAAATGGTTTTGTGGCATTCATAGTGTTGTGTACTAAGCCGAGGAAAAGAAAGAACACACCAAGAACCGGCCACAGTAAGAGGTATATATTCATAGATTTCCTTCGTAGGTTTACGTTTCCGACTTTTCATTTTTTGTTTCTTAAGATGGTGATGAATTTGTGGACTGTTATGTATGGTTTTAATCAGTGTTTTGGGATTAGAAACACTCATAAAGATATTGGGGATAGTTTAATATGAGTGATCTTGAGGTTTGGGATGTTTTGATGATGGTTAGAGATTGTAGTGGGGCTGGCCGTGCGTGGGAAATACCACTTTGGGTGGTCACGCGTGGAGGCCGGTGGTGGTGATGGTGGTGCTAGTGGTGGCCGAAGTGATGAGCATGGTGGTCTATGGAGTGAGGTCGTGGCTGCCATGGTGAGAAACCTTGGTTAGGATGGCCATGGCTGAATGTGTATAAGGATGAAGATGATGGGGGTAGTCACGTGCATGTAAGCGCATGTGTCCAAGTAGTTACTAATGGTTACTGATTAGTAACCAAAAGGACCAAAAATGGTAGTTGGTCCCAAAACTTTAGAATTTTATCGCTAGGCTCGGGATTAGGTAACCCAAAGTCTACAAACTGATATTTGAGGATCGAGGTTTAGAAAATTTATCTAAGTAATATCTAAGATTAATAATTTACGAACTATGCTCGAGAATTATTATTTAAGCTTCATGAAAAGTTCTAGGTTCGGGAATTAGTTTCAAAGTTTAGATTTGATGACTTAGAACTTATGAAATATTTTCAAGGACTTAGAAAATATTTGAGGAAGTACAATATTGCCAATTTTAAGTCTCAAGATCAAGAAGTGGGCTCGGGGCTCGTTGGACTAGAGCATCAGAAAATGGAATTTTAAGAAATAATGAGAGTTTTGACTTGAAATTTTGGACATAGTTTATGATAAAATTATTATCGGAAATTATAATTTTTCTAAGTTGAGTTCAGGATATTGAGAGGGGTATTATGGTCATTTTACCCCAAGGGCTCGGGTTTGAGCCAGGGTCGGGAATTTCAGTTTTTGATTTTAAATTCCCTTATTTATATTTAAAATCTTAGTAAAGCATAAACTAAGACATATTGTCCCAATATGATTTTAGGGTCTAAACGCGGTCGGAAATACTCACAAAGACATAATTCTCGAAAGCTAAGGACAAGAGGTAAGGAAGTATACACCAAGAGTAACTTAGCTTGTTGTGATTCTAGTGAATTGTTTGCATGTTTGTAGATTGCTGGTTATATTCTAGATGTTATATATGTGTGTGATTATATGGATGGATCCGCATGATAGTACCCATCTATCGAGTTTGAATGTGCTTAGTGCAGTAAAGTTATCATGAATGTATGTGCAATGTTTATGACTGTCAAGGGAAACCTTGTGAGGGTGGATCCCATGCAGCCGTGTAGTGGGGTTCACCGTCCAGTCCGTAAAGTCATCGAGTTTTAGCGGAGATTACCCTTTTGGCACGGGATGTGAGTATTCTCTGGGCCGCGGAGGCCACCCGGGGATCATGACCCCACAGATAACTCGATGGCTCAGTACAAGGCCTTATGAGGACGGATTCCCCATGCAGCCGTACAGTGGGGTTATCCGCCAAGTCAGTAGAGTCATCGTGTTTTAGCGGAGTGTACCCCTTTGGTACGGGAGGTGAGGTTGCTCTGGGCCGTGGAGGCCACACTGGGATTAAAACCCCATAGATAACACGATGGCTCAGTTATATGTTTTCAGTATGTTACGCAACACTTTGACTTATGTGAATATGCTAGACGTGTTGCTCAGTTTGCAGTTTCTAGATATGAATTTCTGTTATGCAAAGTTTGTTTTGGATAGTAGAGTCATAAGTTGTAGCTAGCTTCCTTACTGAGCTTTATAGCTCATCAGTTACTCTGTGTGTGTAGGTAAGGGCAAAGCTTAAGGAGCAGTGCAATGAGCTGGAGGGGATTCTGTCTGAAGTATGCATACTGTGAAACAACCGACCTGCAGGGTTGTCAGGGTTCTCTTAAGTTTTCCGCTAAGTCTAGTAACAGTTTTATCAATTTCATGTTTACTAGTTCTACCTAAAGAAGGCCCTATGGCCACAGACTATTTCTTAAGTTACGTTTAAACTACATTTTGTTTTTAAAACTATGGGATCCCATCCAAATACTATTTTATTTCAAAGTACTCCAATGTAAAATTTTCTAAGGTTTACTCTAAAGTTTATTTAGTTTTTAACGTCCGATTTTTACCAAAGTTGACCGTAAGGGTCCAGTTGACCCCGGATAGTCATAGTCGTGTTCGGTGGGTCTAGTTAAGAAAAGTCGGGTCGTTACATATATTGTCAATACAGCAGTTTATCTTATCAATAGAACCCCTTCCATGATTCTCAAAAAGAAAACATCATTTGAATTACTTCATAATAAACTTCCTTGTTATGATCATCTTCATGTGTTTGGCTTCCTTGCTTTTGCCTCTACTTTAGATAGTAAATGACATAAATTTTCTCCAAGGTCCAAACCTTGCATCTTCATTGGTTACCCTCCCGGAATGAAAGCATATACTCTTCTTGACATAGAAAGCCATCAAAATTTTCATTCTCGGGATGTAGATTTTTATGAGAATATATTTCCATTTAGAAATAATCTATCTCATCATAATATTGATTCTTTGTTCTCACAATCCATGTTGCCAAATGCAGGAACTAACCCTTCTTTAAAGCCTATATCTCCCCAATCTGAAGCTTCACCTCAACATCAAGATTCACATACTCCACCAAATATTCCTCATTCGTCTACTTCTGGATGTGTCCTATCACGCCCAAAATATCTTGATGATTATGTTTGTAATCTAACTACCTCTACTACACATCCCTTACATGATTTTTTGTCTTATGATAGGCTTAATGATTCTTTTCGGGCTGCCATTCTTGTTGCCAATACTATTATGGAGCCCACTAGCTACAAACTTGCATCTGTCATACCTGAATGGCAGCAAGCAATGGCTGTAGAAATCAAGGCTTTTGAAGATAACAACACATGGAAAATAGTATCTCTCCCTCCTGGACATCACACCATAGGCAGCAAGTGGATATACAAAGTAAAATATCAAGCCAATGGTTCCATTGACAGGTATAAAGCTAGATTAGTGGCCAAAGGCTACACCCAAAAACAAGGTATTGATTACATAGACACCTTTGCTCCTGCTGCAAAATTTAATACCCTCAAATTATTACTTGCTCTTGCTGCAATAAAAAATTGGTCATTATCTCAGTTAGACATTAACAATGCCTTCCTTCATGGAGACTTAAATGAAAATTTCTATATGAAACTACCAAAGGATTATCAACCCAAAATACCTTTACCTCAAAATGTTGTTTGTAAATTTACCAAGAGTCTAAATGGCTTAAAACAAGCCTCAAGACAATGGTACACAAAACTCAGCACATATCTTACTTCAAATGGTTTTAAACAATCATATTCTGACAACTCTTTGTTCATCAAGAGTACTTATAGCCCCTTCATTACTATCTTAATTTATGTTGATGATATAGTTATTGTTTCTAACAATGACTCTGCTATTTCCTTGTTTAAACAACAACTAAAATCAGTTTTTCAGTTAAAGGACCTTGGTCCTTTACGTTTTTTTTGGGGCTAGAAATTGGGCGATCAAATAGTGGTATTTCTGTATCTCAGCGCCCTTTTACTTTACAGCTCTTAAATGACATGGGTTGTATGGGCACCAAAGTTTCCTCCACTCCTATGGAGCCAAATACAAAACTCAGTAAGGATGAAGGTCCTCTCTTATCTGATCCTACAGCTTATAGACGTCTTATTGGTAAATTAATTTACTTAACTATAACTCGTCCTGACATCTCCTTTGCTGTGAATCATTTAAGTCAATTTTTATCTTCTCCTAGAATGCCTCACATGCAAGCTGCCCAACGCATCCTTCAATACTTAAAGGGTACCTCGGGCTGAGGCCTTTTCTTTCACTCTTCTTCTACACCCCACTTAAGTGCTCATGCTCAATCTAATTATACTTCAAATTTCAGTCTTAAATTTTTTTCAGATGTCGATTGGGGATCTTGTCTTGATACCCGATGCTCAGTTTTGGGCTACTGCATATTCCTTGGCCAATCTCTCATTTCATGGGAGTCCAAGAAGCAAAGCACAGTGTCCCGCTCTTCCGCTGAAGTTGAATACCGTGCTATGGCTAATGCTACTTGTGAAGTAACGTGGTTGATTGCCTTACTCAAATACTCCCACGTCATTCACAACAATCGAACTATCTTATATTGTGACAGTATAGCTGCAATCCATTTATCAGAAAATCTTGTTTTTCATGAGAGAACAAAACACATCGACATAGACTGTCACATTGTCCGCGACAAAATACAAGAAGGTTGCATCAAACTCATTCATGTCCCTACAAAGAACAATATAGCTGACTTGCTCACCAAACCTTTATTTCCAGCTCATTTTAAGGACTTAATATCCAAGATGAAAGTTAAAAACTTGTACATTTCATCTTGAGGGGGTCTATTAGAATTAAGTTTATGGTTAGTTAGTTAGGCTTGGTTTATGTTAGCTTTCTTGGTTAACCAATTCTGTTTTAATTTAGTTTGGTTGGTTACTTTTGAATTTCAGCCTTTATTTAAGCTGAGTTGGTCCTCTTGTACAGAACGGTTTTCATATCAGCTTTGACTGAATAATAAGAGTTCTTCCTCTAATACAGTACTTATTGTTTTATTTCTCAAGGCATTATGACCTAATTTTTTATTATTTATTGCACATGATTGTACTTGTTTTGAGTGACTCTTCATTTATACATTATCTATGAGTTTTTCTAACTTGCTTCCTACATTTTGATATCTATAAGACAAATGTGTTATTTGTTATCAATCGAGAAATACGTTTTGCTCACATTTATTGTTGTCAATCTCAAGCTAAGTCCATTGTCATATGACAAGAAAACTAAAGTGCAACGCCACTGACAAGATTAAGAACCACAAACTTAACTAGGACACTCGTTAAACATACCATAAAAGGCTTATTGATTGGTCGTTATGCTTTTTATAGGGTAGTAGTCCCGAAAATGCAAAGATCATAATATCAAACTGAACTGGAAAAACAAATTCAAAGACAAAAAATATCTGACAAAATTATTTTGTTAAAATGATGCAGACGTGAAATTATGCCACATACCATAATAACAGTAGTAAAAGTCTTGTGAAATCTAGTTTTAAAATGGTGTAAAAAAAATGAAAACATTGTGCTTTCTCAAGTCTTTAATGTGTCTTCTATGTTTACTTTTCATTGGAATTGACTACTAAGAATAATGAAAATTAAAAAAAAAAACCCTAAACTAAACACTAAAATAATATTTGTCAAGGACAATGACAATTATATCCCCTTCAAGGTATCATATTTTAGTCTACAAAATTCAATCTGGTAACTGATAGTAAGGAGTCCTCTTCGAGAAAGGACAAATCTCCCAATAGCAAACTTGCCAATTCAATCAACATAATTCCCAATTCAATTACAAGAGAATATTTATACTCAGATGAGGAAAACACAAAGTAAAACAGAATTGGTTATTCTTCTTTCCTGCGCATCTCAGCAGTTCTCCAATAGCACGAAATCCTTGAGCCAACTGGGTTTCACGCGCTTCCTGTTCACACACGCACGTCCCTCTCCTTCTCCCTTGTTCTTGCTTTCAGCTTCTTCCCTATCTTCTTCTGTAGGTTGTGGAGAGTGTATCGATTCTTTCTTCTGCTCTGAATGGTCCAACCATTTCTTCATCTTATTTTTTATTGTCATTGGGTCTAAGGTTATTAGGCCTATGGTTTGGACTGAACCATCAGCTGGACTATCATTACTCTCGTCCACAAAAACGACCTTGTCCTCAAGGTTGGCCAGATCATACAGTCAACAGAAAGTGATAAAATCTTCCCAAGTTGCATCCTCCGGGGAACTCATGGACCACTAAACTAGCACTTGCGGAGTTTTTTTGTTGTTGATGATGTATAAGCGAGTTGCTAGAATGGCCACAGGAACCATTACTGGTTTGTTAGCAATACTCAACTCAGGCAAGGGGTAGTAGCTGGAAGGCGGTTCTCCATGGAATGGTTTGAGAATTGAGACATGAAAAGTGGGGTGAATTCTACTTCCTAACGGCAATTTAAGAGTGTATACCACAGGACCAACTCTAGCAATTACCTCAAATGGACCAAAGTATCGACGACGCAGTTTTGAATTGAGTCGATGAGCAACCGTGGTTTGGCGGTACAGTTGCAGCTTGACTAAGACTAAATAGCCCAGTTTGAACTCAATATCTCTTCGCTTCTTGTTGGCTTGTTGTCTCATACAGTTTTGATCTTGGTGCAAGTTGTGTTTGAGTTGTTGTAGAATGGCATCTCAAGATAATAAATCCTCTTCAACTGCTTGAATAGAAGTAGTACCTCTGGTATAAGACGGAATGGAAGGTGGAAGTCTGCCATACACAACTTGAAATGGAGTCATCCCAATAGAGGAGTGATGGCTGGTATTATAGTGATATTTAGCCCATGAAAGGAATTTGCTCCACTGTTTCGGGTTGTCAGCAGTAAAGGCTCTTAGATATTGCTCCAAATATCTATTAGTTACCTCTGTTTGGCCATCTGTTTGCGGGTGGTATGAGGAGCTCATATTTAACGTAGTCCCCATGAGCTCAAAGAGCTTCTGCCAAAAAGCACTAGTGAAGATGGGATCACAGTCCGACACAATGGAACGAGGCATCCCATGCAATCGAATCACCATATTTGAAAATAGTTTAGCCACTCGGGTAGCCGAATAATGGCTTGGTAAAGCTCCGAAATGAGCGTATTTGGTGAATCGATCCACCGTGACCAATATGTTAGTGACCCCATGAGAATTAGGTAATGCGACAATGAAATCCATGGCCAATTCTTCCTAAACTCACTCAGGAATCTCAAGAGGCTGAAGCAAGACATATGGAGTCGTGGGAGAATATTTTACTGTTTGACAAGTGAGACAAGAAAGAACAAACTTACGAACATCGTTACGCATGCCTCGCCAGAAATTTTTTTCTCCCAGCCTCATATAAGTTCTATCCAGACCAGCATGGCCTCCCACTGGTGTTGAATGAAATTCCAGGAGCAACTTCTGTTTCAAATTAGAGTGTGGAATAATCATTAGCTTCTGCCGAAAATACAATAAGCCGTCTTTGAGTGTATAAAGGGCAGTATCTAATTCACCATTTTGTAGTTTAGTATGCAACAAATGAAGGTCCAGGCAAGTAGTGTTTTCCCTGTGTAGTTCTTCCAAAAATTCAAAGTAGCTTGTACTCATTGCGGCGTGGAGAGAAGAGAAGACACTTTCATGCTGTCAAGATAGTGCATCAGCCACTGTGTTATGTTTTCCAGCCTTGTATTCAATTGAAAAATGAAGTCCTAGAAACTTTCAAAGAAAATGTTGTTGCTCGATGGTTTGAATGACTTAAGTTAACAAGTCTTTTAAACTCTTGTGATCAGTATGAATGATGAAATGTCTACCAAGCAGATATTGGTGCCATTTTGTCACAGCTTCTATCATAGCCCTCATTTCTCGGATATAAGCTGATGCGCCCATAAATCTTGGTCCCAATTTCTTGCTAAAAAACGCTAACGGATGGCCTTCTTGCATCAGCACCCCTCCAATTCCCACATTCGATGCATCCGTTTCAACCACGAACTCCTTTGAAAAATCTGGCAAAGGTAACACAGGTGTCATTGTCATAGCAGCTTTTAGCTTCTCAAAAGCATCAATAGCTTGTGGTATCCAATGGAAGCAATCTTTCTTTAGTAACTTAGTCAAAGGTGCAGAAATAGTGGCATAATGAACTACAAATCTCCTGTAATAGCCCGTGAGTCCGAGAAAACCCCTCAATTGTTTGAGTGAACTAGGTTTTGGCCAATTGATCATTGTTGCTATTTTTTCCGGATCAGCTCAAACTCCCGCAGATGATACTAGATGACCAAGGTATTCAATGGAGCTTTGGAAAAATTGGCATTTAATTGCCTTGGCATAGAATTGATGGTCGCGAAGGAGTTGTAAAACCAGAGATAAATGAGTAGCATGTTCTGCATTAGTTTTGCTATAAACCAAGATGTCGTAAAAAAAACAATCACACAACATCGTAAGTATGGCTGAAACAATTGGTTCATAGCAGCTTGAAATGTTGATGGAACATTCGTAAGCCCAAAAGGCATCATAGTAAATTCATAGTGACCCTTATGGGTTCGAAAAGTTGTCTTGTAAGTGTCTCGGGGGTCCATGCGAATTTGATGGTATCCAGCTCGAAGATCCAATTTAGAAAAGACTCTGGCATGCCCTAACTCATCTAGGAGCTCATCGATGGTGGGAATGGGAAAGCGATCCTTGACTGCAATACCATTAAGAGCCCGGTAGTCAACACAGAAACGCCACGAACCATCCTTTTTCTTAACCAACAACACCGGAGATGAGAAAGGACTGGTGTTGGTTTTAATAAAACCACAAGACCCCATTTCCTGTACCAACTGCTCGATAATATCCTTCTGAAAGTACAGATAGCGATATGGTCGCACATTGATCGGAGTGGCCCCTGGCTGAAGAAAAATACAATGATCAATGCTCCACCGCGGTGGCAATTGTGTTGGTTCAGCAAACACATCAGCATAATGAGAAAGAAGACCATATCCTTCTATTGGAAGTTGTTCTTCCATTGTCCTCAATTCAGCCTTTGCTCTACCCATCTCATCCACTATCTCGGAGAGTCGATAAACCCCCTACACCTCACCGTCCCGTAATAGAGCATTGAATTGAGAATAAGACAACTGATGAGCAGTAATATCAGTTGAACCAGTTAGCTTAACTACACTTCCTTGCCATGAAAACTCCATTGTGAGGGCTTTGTGATCATGGACACAAGGAATGAGTGTCTGCAACCATTGCATACCCAACACCACATCCAAACCACAAATAGGCAAGACATATAAATCCACCACAAACTTATGGCCTTGCAAAATCAGTTCCACTCCACGACATAATTGAGAACATAGCAGAAAATTACCATTACCCATATAAACTTTGAAGCGTTTCGTTTCTTCCTTGTATAGACCCAACTTAGCTGCCAAAGACTCTTTGATAAAGTTATTATTACTTCCCGTATCAATTAACACCTCCAAGGAATCGGACCCGTGTTTGGCCATAATTCGAAAAATTCTAGGATTCATCGAATCAGATATGGAATGAAGACTCACCTCATCTTCTGCTGCATCTTCCAACTCAGGGCAATCAGAGTCCCCATCTAGATCAACATCATCATCTTCTTGACCACACAAGATCAACATCTGGTTTTTACACTTGTGGCCATAACTTAACTTTTCATCACAAGTGAAACAAAGCCCCTTATCACGACGATCTTTCAATTCAGCAGGAGACATCCACTTGATAGGAAAAGGAGTGGAGCCAGAGGTTTGAGGCTTCGAACCAAGAACAGTAGCAGGTTTAGAAGCAAAAAACTGAGATGGAGTACTCCCCTAAGTAGAGGAGGGAGACCGAGTGTACCAACCCAATCACGTATTTTTCGAGCGTTGTTTATTGAACAAATTGTCATAGCGATCTTCGAACAATTGCGCCTTAACCATTGCATCTGCTAAGTCCACTAGTTTCAATAATAACAGCTCCCTTCGAATCTCTTGCTTCAGTCCCCAAACAAAAAAATTAAGGAACATTGAATCGACAACACCAGAAATTCGAGGCATCAGAGATTCAAATTCCTCACAGTATTGTGACACATGACCAACCTGAGTGAGCTTTGGAATGCGACCCAACGGATCATCGTATATGGAAGTGCCAAACCTCAGCCTTAAGGTGGTCAAAAATGATTCCCAATCAGAAAATCCCCCTCCCTTTTCCATCGATTGAAACCACGTCGACGGAGGCCTGTCCAAATGGAAAGCAACCATCGCCAACCTCAATTCCTGAGATACCCGATGCAGATCAAAGAATTTATTAATCTTATAAATCCAATCATCCACATTCGTACCATCAAATCGCGGAACCTTAACACGAAGGATTTTGAGAAGTGCGTTGACATCCCGATGCTCAGTCTCCACCTCCGTGCGATGACCCAAGAAATTATCAGTAACTCGAACAAAACTACCCTTGCCTTCACCCGTTGGAGATAGTGGTGCTTGTAGCTGGGTAACACGATCATCCAATCGTGAAACCTCTTCCCCCAATCTGGAATTGAAACGAGCGAATTGCTCCTCTGAGTGTTGCTGAAACCTCTGCTCCATAGCTTGAAGCATCTGCACAAGTTCATCGTTCTTCATGGTGAAGAAAAAATGATGAAAGCACCAATGATAGTAAGGATTTCTCTTCGAGACAAGACAAATCCCCCAATAGAAAACTTGCCAATTCAATCAATATAATTCCCAATTCAATTACAAGAGAATATTTATACTCAGATGAGGAAAACACAAAGTAAAACAGAATTGGTTATTCTTCTTTCCTGCGCATCTCAACGGTTCTCTAATAGCACGAAATCCTTGAGTCAATTGGGTTTCACGCACTTCCTGTTCACACGCGCACGTCCCTCTCCTTCTCCCTTGTTCTTGCTTTCAGCTTCTTCCCTATCTTCTTCTGCAGGTTGTGGAGAATGTATCGATTTTTTCTTCTGCTCCGAATGGTCCAACCATTTCTTCATCTTATTTTGTATTGTCATTGGGTCCAAGGTTATTGGGCCTATGGTTTGGGCTAAACCATCAGCTGGACTATCAGTAACAAAAACTAGCTAAGATAGGTATTTAACTCATGACAAATTTGAAGGCAAGTACCACCATAGGTGCCCACTTTTCAGAAGCTTAATAATATATTCAATTATATAATGTACATTCATTTTAAATTTGGAGTGTGAGCCAATCTGCTGCCGTACTTGGCAAGTTGGAATCAAGGTCATAGAAAGTGCAATCTCTAGAATATTATTTGGAATTTGTTTTTTGTTTACTATGCATTTGCTAATTTTCTTGTGGTTGAAGCTTGCTAATTTCATTATGTAGTTTTAAGATATGGGTTTGAGTATTTGATTTTAATTTAAAATGGTTTGCTTCGTGTCTATATA
Source organism: Humulus lupulus (assembly GCF_963169125.1). NCBI lineage: Eukaryota > Viridiplantae > Streptophyta > Magnoliopsida > Rosales > Cannabaceae > Humulus > Humulus lupulus. The sequence goes on along the minus strand of NC_084798.1, from coordinate 96,953,756 downwards.
TATATATATATATTTATAGAAATTTTCTTTGGGGCGGTCGTACGTTACCCCCGCACCAATGCGGCTCTTTTTGGTACATATTTAATTGGTGTAGAAAAAAAGTTGTATCATTCTAAAAGAGAATTGAGTGTATAATAACATGACCGTCACTCACGTGGAAAGTGAATACAAGAGAAGAGAATATATATATATATAAGAAGGCCAACGATTCCAAACCGCTTGACATATAAGGGGAATGGCTCCCGCTCCTCTACTTTATTATATAAATATTATATATCAATTATTTTAATATAAAAGTGTTGTGTAGGTATTGTCCACAAGTACACTTCTGTGTACTATTTTGACAATTGATTTATAGGGTGAAGGTCCATTTTTTATTTCAATATACAATTTCAACTCATGATAACCAGTTTTGGTTATCGGTTGGATTTTTTTATATTAAAAAAATAATTGAATAGGGATATAAATGTCTTTTCTTATAAAAGTAGTATGTTGAAAGTGTTAGTATGCATACAATGTAATAGCCAACTGCACATTATTTACATAATTTAGTACAGAGATTTAATCAAAGTTACACAGTTGTTGCTCTAGGATTCATATTTATATTTTAATTTTATTTTGTTGCTAGAACTCATGGCCTTCAACATTTATATTAATTTTTTTGACTTGTAAGATGATTAACAACTATTTATTTAGCTTTTTTATAATTTTTGGAAATACATGGTTAAATTATTTTCTTAATAATGAGATTTTGATTGTAAGCTTGTTATTTTAAAATTTAAAATTCTAGTTATTTAAAATACAATGTTAAAAATCATATAGGAATTTGGGTCATTTTAAAAAAAATTAGTTTATATTGTATGCAATATATTTATGAAACACAAAGTGCTTAAATTTGACGAAATCATTACAGGCGACCGAGGCACTCATTAGGGTGATTACACAAGATTTGGACTCGTTTCGATTCACTGAGACACGAGTTCGGGTCAGAAGTCCGACGCTGGACTCGTTCGGATGCACCGAGTCATGCATTAGTGTGATTAACACCCTTTCGGCGCTCTTCGAGTGCACCGACTTCCATGCAAATCATTATGGGTGACCGAGGCACTCGTTGTGGTGATTACACAAGATTTGGACTTGTTTGGATTCACCGAGACACAAGTTCGGGTCAGAAGTCCGGCGCTAGACTTTCTCGGATGCACCGATTCACGCATTAGTGTGATTAACATCGTCTCGGCGCTCTTTCGGGTGCACCGACTTCAATACAAATCATTATGGGTGAGCGAGGCACTCTTTAGGGTGATTACACAAGATCTAGACTCATTTCGATTCACCGAGACATGGGGTCGGGTCAGGAGTACCAAGCTAGACTTGTTCGGATGCACCGAGTCATGCATTAGTGTGATTAACACCCTTTCAGCGCCCTTTCGGATGCATCGACTTCCATGCAAATCATTACAGGCGACCGAGGCACTCGTTAGGGTGATTACACAAGATCTGGACTCATTTTGATTCATCGAGACACGGGTTCGGGTCCGAAGTCTGGTGCTGGACTTGTTCGGATGCATCGAGTCATGCATTAGTGTGATTAACACCCTTTCGGCGCTCTTTCGGGTGCACCAAATTCCATGCAAATCATTACGGGAGATCGAGGCACTTGTTAGGGTGATTACAAAAATCTGGACTTGTTTCGATTCACCTAGACACGCGTTCGGGTCAGGAGTACCGAGCTAGACTCATTCGGATGCACCGAGTCATGCATTAGTGTGATTAACACCGACTCGGCGCTCTTTCGAGTGCACCGACTTCCATGCAAATCATTAGGGGTGACCGAGGCACTTGCTAGGGTGATTACACAATATCTAGATTCATTTCGATTCACCAAGACACGGGTTCAGTCAGAAGTCCGGCACTGGACTCATTCGGATGCACAGAGTCACGCATTAGTGTGATTAACACCTTTTTGGCGCTCTTTCAGGTGCACTAACTTCCATGCAAATCATTACAGGTGACTGAGGCACTCGTTAGGGTGATTACACAAGATATGGAGTCGTCTCGATTCACCGAGACACGGGTTCGGGTCAGGAGTCCCGCGCTAGACTCACTCAGATGCACCAAGTCACGCATTAGTGTGATTAACACCGTCTCGGTGCTCTTTCGGATGCACCGACTTCCATGCAAATCATTATGGGTGACCGAGGCACTCGTTAGGGTGATTACACAAGGTATGGACTCATTTTGATTCACCGAGACACGCGTTCGAGTTAGGAGTACCGAGCTAAACTCGTTCGGATGCACCGAGTCACGCATTAATGTGATTAACACCCTTTCGGCGCTCTTTCGGGTGCACCGACTTCCATGCAAATCATTACGGGTGACCGAGCCACTCGTTAGGGTGATTACACAAGATTTGGACTCATTTCGATTCACCGAGACACGGGTGCGGGTCAGAAGTCCGGCCCTGGACTTGTTCGGATGCACCGAGTCACGCATTAGTGTGATTAACACCCTTTCGGAGCTCTTTCGAGTGCACCGACATCCATGCAAATCATTACAGGTGACCAAGGCACTCGTTAGGGCGATTACACAAGATATGGACTCGTCTCGATTCACTAAGACACAGGATCGGGTCAGGAGTCCCGTGCTGGATTCGCTCGGATGCACCGAGTCACGCATTAGTATGATTAATGTTATATTATTTCATATAATATAATATTAGATTAAATAATGTGACAAAATGTGATTTGTCACACAAATGTGATTTGTCACACCTTGTAACATATTATTGAGAGTCACAAAATTGGACACATGTGTGTGCCCAAATGTGACATATTTTGGAGTTACAAAATCAGTTACAAATTTGTAACTCCCAAATATTACTCAATAATGTGTATATTATATGTTACACATTTAAGATTGGATTTCATAAAGCCATAATGAAAAATGGATGTTGGAGACATGTTTTTAACTCCCAATAGGTGTTTGGAGGTTACAAAATCATGTGGGAAAGGATTTGGGACGTTTTGGAACAATTTGGAAAATGACAATTTTTGTGCTGAAACTAGGTTATGGCCGCGGCCACTATCTTTCCCTAGTCGCGGCCTGGGGGACAGAGGCCAGTGGCCGCGGCCACTGATGATCCTGGCCGCGGCCAGTGAGGCTGACAGCCTATTTGGTTTTTCAGTTTTTTCCAAATTGAATGGTTCTAACATCCTAAATAACTCCCAAATCTCCATTTTAATTCCATAAACATCCAATTAAACATTGGTAACAGCCATGTGGGTTAGTGGAATTTGAAATTCAAAGGGGTATCTCAAACTCTGTAAATAGGAGCCTAATGCTCACTTGTAAGACACACCATTTTCCATCCACAAAGCACTTGGCTGGAAAATACACCAAAATGCTTGATAATTCCAGAGAGCTATTTCCTAGAGAAATCCCTTAGTGCTTAGAGAATAGGGAGAAATAATCTTTTGGACAAAGGTCTTGAACCTTGTTCAAGTTGGTGATCCCCACTACTCTACACTTTGGTTGTGTGAGAGTTTGTTTGTGTTTTCATTTTTTTTCCTCTTGTTCTTCTTATTTACTTGTATTATTATAGTATTGAGTTTGTAATCTTCTTCTTCTACATCTTTCTATTTACTTGTATTTTGAGCAATTGAGTTGTAATATTTATCTAATCAATTATCTTGTCCATTGTATGTTTGCATAGAGTTGTATTTTGGTTTTTCCATATTTCCATTGAGCAATAACATATTTTCTCTAACAATCAAAAGCTTATTTTCCTTTTCAATGGAAGGAGAAACCATGGAGATCATATGAGGATCCAACTTTGAAAAGATGGTAAGATAATGTAATGTTCTTCTTTGGTTTTCTTAGAAGATCTAATGGTTTTCATATAGTGATAGAAATGAGAAGAATAAAAGTTTATAAATGAGGTTCATTGTTTTCTAATCTCCTTTGTTTTTCAAATATAGTGGTTAGATTAGAAGATAATTTAATATCTTGAGTTTTTTTTATATGTGATTAATATGTAAATAATCTAGTAGATTATTGGGTAAAATGCTATCATGTCATAGAATTGTCCTATTTTGTGTTAATGGGAAATTATTAGAATGACAACTATATGAGTTTTATATGACATGTATAAATATATTAATTTTGTGAATCAATAGAAATGTGAAATCATATGTGTATGATATTTGTAATTCATGTTCTCATATTAATAAAAAGCCATATTAGTATGATATTAGTCATGTATGTTGGCATCAATGTGAAATTATATTGAAATATAATCATGCAAACATTAGTGAGATTTTAATAGGTTTTATCCTATATTATTGTTAGTATGTGATTTGTGAATAAAAGAACTATTTGAGAATTTAAAATTTTCTCATTTAAAAGATTAGCATCTCATTTTATGAGATAAGAAAAGATCAAACTAAGGGGGTTACATCTTTTAATGGTTGTGTCTTGCCATTGCAAGAAAAATGGATCGAAGTGGATTAAAAAATTGTGGGATGACATATTGACTCAATAGACTTATAGTCTAAAGAATGGTCAAAAGAGAAAATATTTGAGAATTATTTAGTGACAATAATTTTTAAATATTGAATATTTCAATGAGGAGACATTACAAAATTGGAGAAGCAATTTTGAATATTTACACCAATGGTGAATAAAAGAGAACTTTATTCATTTTGGTTAAAGATGGTGATATGTTTAAATTAATCTCAATGAGGAGATAATTTTAAACAAAACATAAGAAATCAAAGTGTTTAAATAAATCAATGAGGGTTTATTTTCTTTGATTTAAAGTGTTTAAAAAAAATTAACATTTTGATTTTGATTTTGATGAGAAAATCAATGGATGTCAAATTGATGTTTGCAAAAGAATCTCAAAGAAACTCTTAAAAATGCACAAAAGTTGTTTAAGTGATTTTGAGATTATTTAGACAACTAAAAGTAAAAGTTGCTTTGAAAGAAGTGTGTCTTGCTTTAGCAAGTAAATAAATCAAGATAAACATTGAGGTTTTTATCTTGATCTATTCAGAGTTTATCATGTGTCTTAGAGGACTCATGATGAACTTTGAGAATTACAGGTCTAGATTTATCTTGGAGGAAAAATGACTTAATAGAAATGAAGAGATTTCTATTTTAAAGTGATATTTTATTATCACTATGTGAGAAATGTGGGGATGATGCTCCAAAAGTTAATCAATTTATTTTGTTGATAATAATTGATTAATTTGGTCATCCTATCAAATAGGTGATTTGGAATTTCACATTCTAAATCACATTGGCTATATGTGTATAGAACGGACAAATCTAGACATGTTTGGTGTCTAAAGTCATTGTTTGTAATATTTTGATTCAAGAATAAATCAATTTAAAACATAAAGGAGAATTTTAGAAACAAAGAGGTTTCTAGAATTAATATTCAAGGAAAATGTTTATCTTGGATATTAAACTATAAAATAGTGGGAGTGTTGACTATGGTCAAAATTACTATTTTAAAGAGGTAACTATTTTAATCAAACTATGGCTAGCAACAAAGTTTGAATAAAATAAAGAGAGTGTTTAAAGTATGCATACATGAGAAAAGAAATGATTCAAATGGAATCATTTCTACATCTCAAGGGGTGGGACTTAGACTCCCTAAAGAGATTCATGGTTGATGGTAACCTATCTTATTACTAGTAACCAAACTAGTATTAGGTTCAATAGGTAATAATAAGTCAATCAAGTGAATAAGTAGTAGTACTCAAATTTTGTCCCATCTAAGATATGAGTACTAGAGTGTTACCAAAATGAGGGTTAAAACCAAAAGGTTTTTTTAATAGAACTCAGTCTTGAAAAGACAAGTATTTTAGGGTAACGAAATACTATAAGAGTTCTACCTATATAGATCTAGGGGTGGTGCCGCCCCTCATGAGAATTGGGAGTCATTCTCAAGAAAAGTCTATGAATGGAATGTGCACATGGCCATTAACGGTGCAAAAGCGAGACATTGAGGTCTCAAGTGAACATAGCAAAGGTATGTGTGTTATCACCGGTTTGTTATCAAGGGATAGTGGTTCAATGCTTCGGCAACCAAAATTTCAACAAACTTTGTGGTAATTACACTAAGGTAAAATTCAAGTCGAAAGACATTTTACTTTATGCACCAATGCAAAGGTTTCTATAGAGAGTGATTATTTAATCAAGTGAGGGAATATTATATTTTAATATAATGTTTAATTGATTAAATAAGTGTTACAAACAATGATTATTTAATCTAGTGGGGGAATGTTATATTATTTCATATAATATAATATTAGATTAAATAATGTGACAAAATGTGATTTGTCACACCTTGTAACATATTATTGAGAGTCACAAAATTGGACACATGTGTGTGCCCAAATGTGACATATTTTGGAGTTACAAAATCAGTTACAAATTTGTAACTCCCAAATATTACCCAATAATGTGTATATTATATGTTACACATTTGAGATTGGATTTCATAAAGGCATAATGAAATATGGCTGTTGGAGACATGTTTTTAACTCCCAATAAGTGTTTGGAGGTTACAAAATCATGTGGGAAAGGATTTGGGACATTTTGGAACGATTTGGAAAATGACAATTTTTGTGCTGAAACTAGGCTGTGGCTGCGGCCACTGTCTTTCCCTGGCCGCGCCCTGGGGGACAGAGGCCAGTGGCCGCGGCCACTGATGATCCTGGCCGCGGCCAGTGAGGCTGACAGCCTATTTGGTTTTTCAATTTTTTCCAAATTGAACGGTTCTAACATCCCAAATAACTCCCAAATCTCCATTTTAATTCCATAAACATCCAATTAAACATTGGTAACAGCCATGGGGGCTGGTGGAATTTGAAATTCAAAGGGGTATCTCAAACTCTATAAATAGGAGCCTAATGCTCACTTGTAAGACACACCATTTTCCATCCACAAAGCACTTGGCTGGAAAATACACTAAAAGGCTTGATAATTCCATAGAGCTATTTCCGAGAGAGATCCCTTATTGCTTAGGGAATATGGGGAAATAAGCTTTTGGACAAAGGTCTTAAACCTTGTTCAAGTTGGTGATCCCCACTACTTTACACTTTGGTTGTGTGAGAGTTTGTTTGTGTTTTCATTCTTTTGTTCCTCTTGTTCTTCTTATTTACTTGTATTATTATAGTATTGAGTTTGTAATCTTCTTCTTCTACATCTTTCTATTTACTTGTATTTTGAGCAATTGAGTTGTAATATTTATTTAATCTATTATCTTGTCCATTGTATGTTTGCATAGAGTTGTATTTTGGTTTTTCCATATTTCCATTGAGCAATAACATATTTTCTCTAACAATTAACACGGTCTCTGTGTTCTTTCGGATGCACCGACTTCCATGCAAATCATTACGGGTGACCGAGGCACTCGTTAGGGTGATTACACAAGATATGGACTCGTTTTGATTCACCAAGACACGTGTTCGGGTCAGGAGTACCGAGCTAGACTCGTTCGGATGCACCGAGTCACGCATTAGTTTGATTAACATCCTTTCGACGCTCTTTCGGGTGCACCGACTTCCATGCAAATTATTACGGGTGACCGAGGCACTCGTTAGGGTGGTTACACAAGATTTGGACTCGTTTCGATTCACCGAGACACGGGTTCGGGTCAGAAGTCCGGCGCTGGACTCACTCGGATGCTAATCTCTTATAAATTGAGAACTAATTTGGTAACTATTTTGTAATTATGTTAGTAGGTTTGATGTATGGAATATTTTGATCGTGTTTAGTGTTACTTATGGTACTAACATCCTTAATACCCCATTTACTCGCCCAACAACCCTACTAATGAAGGGAACCACATCATTTGTACTACAATTTGCAACCTTTGAGCTAATCTACCATAATTTGAGAACTAATTTAGTAACCATTCACTAATAAGGTTACTAGGTGTGACATTTGAAACAATTTAAATATGTCTGGTATCACTAAAAGTACTAATATCCTATTTAATTACTCGAGAGCCCTACTAACATGGAAACCACGTCATTTTTACTTACAATTTGCATCTTCCAAGCAAATGTCTCACAATTAGATAGTTAATTTGGTAACCATTCCCTAATTAGGTTACTAGGTGTGATATTTGAAAGATTTGTCTGTGTCTAGTGTTACTTATATCTCCAATATCTCATTTACTCACTCAACATCCTTTCTAATGAAGAGAAATACATCATTTATAATCACAATTTGCAACCTCTAAGCTAATAAATCATATCTTGAGAACTAACTTGGTAACGATCCAGTAATTAGGTTACTAGTTATGTATTTAGAGCATTTGACTATGCATAGTTCCACTAATTGTACTAACATCCCCTAATATCCCACTTTGTTACTCAGAAGCCCTAATAATGAGTTAACCACATCATTTGTATCCACAAATTGCAACCTCCAAGTTAATCTCTCATAATTTGAGAGTGAATTTGGTAACCATTAACTAATTAGATTACTAGGTGTGATATTTGAAACATTTGACTATGCCTAACGCCACTAATAGTGCTAATATCCTCTAATATCATATTTAGCTACTTGAGAGCCCTACTAATACAGAAACTAAATGTAAATTGCAAAATTAAACTAACAAAAAGAACATGAGCTTAACACTAAAATTAAAGAAACAAAAGAGAATTACTTCAACAAATAGCAAATCAGGGAATTTAATATCCTCTTCTATCCACTCTACTATTTCATTAATGCTAGGTTTCACTATCACTCTTCTTATTAAGATAGCAAGTTTACAAAAATATTTTATATTCAGATTAAGATATATAAAATTCGACCTAGATATGAATTTTCTATATTTCTATGATAAACTCACATATAAGAAGTATTAAGATCAAAAGCTCAAAAACTATATAAATTATATTGATACTCTCATTCAATATTAAAATCTATGTTCAATCAATTGTAGCATGTTTAAATTTCACCTTCCAGATTTTGACTCAAACTCATATGGATTATGTAAAAGATGGCCAATCAATCACATATAATAAACACAAATTGAAAGGATCCTAAAGAAGAATAAAGAAATATAAACTTTGCATTAAATCATTGTAAAGTTTCAAGAGATTCAATTAGAAACCCTAAAAATAAAATTAGTTCATCAACATGGTAAAGAAATCCAGAATACTAGAGTTTAACATAAAGAAAATTAAATAAGAAGAAAAAAACTATAGATTCAATCTCTAAAATTGCTCCCAAAATGTTCTCCTTGCTTCCTCTGATCGAAAACCAGTCTCTTGCCTCTTCCCTTGTTTTTTCTCCACTTACTCCTCTTTTAGAACGTTCTTTCTTTTAAAACTCTTTAACCCTAATATTTCCTGTTAAAAGACACAATTGCCCTTATTTTCAAAATGCTTATGGACACAAGCGCCGCGGCTCAGCTTTCATGCGGTGCGGCCCTAGCACGATAGCCCCAAATCGAGGAGCCTCTGACTTTAATGGCACCGCGACCCAACATTCTTGCGTTGCGGCTCAAAAGGATACCGCCGCGACCCAGCATTGAAACACCGCAGCTCAAAATATGGACATATAACAGTCTTTTTGACTAAACCAGCGTCGCGACCTAGCTTCAAGAGCCATAGCTCAAAATAGCTTTTTTTTTTTAGAAAATCAACTTTTAAAGCTTCCTTGTGACCCTCGATCTCTTCTAAAGTGCCCCAACACGACCAAACACCGTTTAACGCAAGAAATTCGCTATTTATCCTTGAATTAGTCCTTAGTTTCACCACATCAACACCAACCCTTGAGTAATCACTAAAACCTGAAAACACACAAACACACAAGCATAATTCTATACCAAAACAACTTATTAGATTGAAGCACACCCTTAAAACCTACTCTAAAACAATACTATAATAGACTTATCAATTATCATCTCCTAATATCCCATTTAGTTATTCAAGAACCCAACTAATGAAAAATAATACATTCATTAAAGAGAAAGAGATGTTCTTTAGTGCTTAGAGAGATGGGGAAAGAGATATACATTGAAAGAGAAAGAGAAAGAGATGGAGCAGAGATGGTTTATGAGTTTATTTGTTTTTTTTATAGATTTGATTTATGAGATTTTTTGTTTTTTTTCGATTGAAGATAGGGTATTATTTTGTTCTATTTTGTAAAACACAGGGTCCAAATTGTTATTTAACAAAACACGGGGTCCGATCAGTAACTTTTGCAAAATACATGGTCAAAAATGATATTTAACCTTAATTAAATATTTTTCAATTTTCTTTTTTATGTTATTTGAAATTAGTATTCTTTTAATATTATATTTTTGTTGATATGAAAAGGGAAAAATACTATTTTGGCCCTGTATTTTTCCCGAATACGCGATCGACCCCTGTGTTTTGTTAAATAACAATTAGAACCCTGTGTTTTATAAAATTGATCAAAATAGTATCATAGACCCAATTTTGGTCAAAATATTTTCAATTATAAGATCAATTATCGGGTCTTTAGTGATGTGATGAGTTCAAAGAAGCGGAGAAAATGGTTGAAGAGCTGAGAATGAAAGATTGTATTTGAATTTTTTTTACTAAAATTGGGTATAAGATGCTATTTTGATCCATTTTGTAACACAAAGTCTAAATTGTCATTTAAAAAAACACAAGGACCAATTGCGTATTTGGAAAAAATACAAGGGCCAAACTGATATTTTTCCATTAAAAAATAATTAATATAAAAAATTAATACTTGTTATTTATAAAAAAAAATTAGAACTATTAAAAAAATATATAGGAAGATTTACACTCACACACCTTTTAATATAAATAATTACTAATATGAAACTGATATTTTAATATACCCATATTATAATATTAATTATCATAAACAGCATACAATCATATTTTATTTACCTATTTATTATACCAATTTTTTTTAACATCATATATCATTCCAATTATATTTCCATATATTTCCCTCTTTCATATTTTTTTTCTGTTACGATTTTTTTTTAGATATTAAAAAGCTATAATTTCTTTCCTTATTTACAAAGCTATAATTTATTTCCTTATTTACAAAGCTAAATCATTTCTAAATTGCAACATAATGATATGCTAATACTTGATAATACTTGATACTAGCTATGTCATTAATCGAACACTATTAAAATACTACTTTCAAGTATCCAACAAAAAAACGGTGGAATCATTCCCTTAACAAAACTTGATAGAAAATCAGTTGCATGTCATAAACAACAAAACAAATAAAAGCCTTTAATAAACATAATTATTATCAATATCAAATCATATAAATAACTACTCTTATTTCTATAAAGATAAACCCTTAATCATCATCATTTTACACACTTAAAATCACCTCAATTTATTTATATAATAAATGGTACATTTTCAATAAATTATATACTTACTAGTATCAAATGACATAACCATCAAACTATGCCATGGTAGAAATGGTGTATATAACTTTATATTTTTACAATTATATACTTTCTAGTATCAAACGATATTACTAATTTAAACAAACATATCATTATAATTATTCAACTATCGAATAAAAGATTCACACACTGACCATCAAAGCATATGATCTATCATTTTAGCACTTGTAGAAAATAATATTAATCGAACAATATTAAAATTCTACTTTCAAGTATCTAATAAAAATACAGTGGAATCATTCCCTTAACAAAACTTGATACAAAATCAGTTGCATGTCATACACAACAAAACAAATAAAAGACTTGAATAAACATAATTTTTAACAATACAAAATCTTATAAATAACTACTCTTATTTCTAATAAACTAAACCCATAATCATCATCATTTTATACACCAAAAATCACATCAATTTATTTATATACTAAATGGTATACTTTTAATAAATTAAATACTTACTAGTATCAAATGACTACTTCATGGCACCTTATAATCTTCAGTCCCCCTTTATATTACTATTCAAGTTGGTTACTAGTAGAACAATGGAGTTGTGTTGCTAATAGCCAAATTATATACAATAGTGATTTCTGTATTGTTTATATTTTGATTCAAATGTTATATAAGATGTGAATTAAAACAAAAATATGGGGAAGATAAATGTGTAATAAAGCAATGATATTATGCAATGATTTGGTTAATACATATATATATATATATTTTTATACACGAAATTAATACTTAAGGAAAGATTTTGTCATGGAAGTAATATAGGGATTCATTTTTTTTTATTAAATCAGAAGTTGTTAAATACGTACACATTTATTTAAGGAAATTTTATATTAATGTGAGTAATATATGGGGGATTCATTTTGTTTTATTAAATCAGAAATTAGTAAATACGTACACATTTATTTAAGAAAATTTTATATCAATGTGAGTAATATATGAGATTCTTATTGTTTTATTACATCAAATGAAAATGTTAACAATGTAAATAATTAGTAAGATTTCGATAGATAATTTTTTCATTAACAGATTTGATATTTTGTAATGTTATTAGTATTGAAATGTAAACTCCCCAAATATATATTGTAATGGGTAATGTGAAAAAGCGGTAAATTGAAAATTTTGGAAAACAAAAGGGCGGGCCTTATAAAATTTCAACTCAGACTAAAAAATGTAAAACTTTTCCGTAAATATCAATTTTCTCATTCATTTTTTATATAACCTGAAACATTCTCTGTTCATAGCTCCTCCCTCCTCCCTCTCTCGATCTCTCCTCTTCTCCTCAGCCGCATCTTCTCTATCCAGCTCTCTCAGGCTCTTCCCTTCGCTGCTTCATTCTCTCTCACGTATTTGCTTCTCTCTGCTACTCACTCTCACTGCTGCTTCGGTCTGTTGGCCATACGCCTAGACCCACAGGTGGTGGTTTTTTTTCCCTCTATTTTAGATTCAAAATAGATATGATTTTTGGTTAGGGATATTGGATTTGTTATCAATTTGATGCTTAAACATTTAGTTTGGCTGTGTGTTCTTTAGTTTCGTTTGGATTAGTTCTGTTTTTTTTCCCTCCATTTCAGTTTTAAAATAGATATGATCTTAGGCCATTGTTCTTGATTTTCTTTGAGTCTATTTTAAGCCCCATTTGCTTTTGGAAAATGCAGTTGAGGTGCAAAGAAGAGAAGACTAGAGAAGAAATGCAACAACTTCAGGACAACATGCAGCCAACAAAAAAAAATTATCATCTGTTTGTTTGTTTTCTTCGTGGGAACACCATTATTCCACAATAGCCAATTACACTACATCCAATTATTTAATTATATTTTAAATAAAATATAAAAAATTTCTAACTAAAGAGAATATTATATATAATATTCTCTGTTACATTATTGGAATGGAGCTGCAATTCTCTCTTTAATAGTGATACACTTTTTCAAATCAAACTCTCTCCTTTCCTTTAAACATCGAAAACTTGACAGAGCTTGACAGAAAGGAAAAAAAACAGTTGTCAAAACAAAACAATAAACAGAGACTCCCAGAGAAGGCCTTCTACATCTTATAAACAACAGAAAAGTACACACAAAAAAATGATAGATTAAAACCGAAAGGAAGTAACTGGAACACGACCACCCAAACCAAGTTGCACCCCATTACATCAATTCAACATCATCATTGAACAGCTCCTTGTCCACTATATCGTTATCAATCTTTCTTGTTATGTAAATTCTAAGTGTCCATAACAATATTGTGGCCCATATAGTTCCAAGTCCATGTAGTCTATTCTATGTCTTTTGCTGCCAATTCAAGCTGTCAATATTATTGACTAAGGTCAGTATTCTCTAGGGTTGCCAATAAACATTAAGAAGCTAAAACCTATGATAAAGGAGATACATAAGTACACAGATAAGAAGAACATGTGCTTCTGTAAAAAAAATATACAGAAGAAGAATATGAGCATACATATAACAGTCGAGTATGAAGGAAAATGAAAAAATTTGAGAGAGTGTGCAACCCTTCATTACAGAGACAGAATTAAAATTCGTGATATGCAAATGAGAATATTATATTAATATAATATCTGTTTTAGTTGGATTGGGTAGATATTTTTATTTTATTTGAAATATAATTAAATAATTAATATATAGTGCAATTGTTTTTTGTTGAAGGAATGATCTCCAAAGTCACCAAGCCCAACCAAAATCTTTATCGTCAAAGTGTTTCACTTTCCACTTTTTTCACTGAAATATGGCAAAACTAAGCTTGCTATCACTAAAAACTTAAACAAACAAACAAAACATCACCCTTCCAATATAACTCAAAAATTAACTTTTAAAAAAAAAAAAAAGGAACGAAGACACAAAATTCCCGATGACCACTACCCTTAAACACCGAAAGAAAAATAAAACTCTGAAGAAGAACCATTTTTGTTTCCTGAAGGCTGAAGCAAAGGTTCCCAGAAACACCGACATAATAAATGCTTCCTTAGCTCTAAAATAATGATAATGATTATAAGAGATAATTCAAAAAGGGAATTTTATTATTAAGAATGGTAACCGGTATCAGGTATAGAATATGAAAGATTAATGATATGTGCACCAAAAATATACACCCAAACATTATACATAGTGGGTTGGACTAGCTAATCATATTAATTAAAAGTGGGACCCACTGTTTTAAAAAGCAGTGACACGTTACTGTGTGTAATATTTGGATGCATATTTTGGGTGCACATATCATAGCCTGATCACTCGTAGAGTACCTCTATTACATAGCCTGATCACTGATTTTTCGGTGTCAGACACGATTTCTCAACTAAGAAAGCTCGCCAGCCAGTAACCAACAACCACGATGACATCTTGGTAAGTTCTTGTCAGCCGTTCGATATACGTAAATGAAACGAACGGACCCGATTAATGAGTGACACTCGTCCCGCCTCCATACTGGGCGGGACTAAATCGGTGCCCATAAAAGAAACTAACATCTTTTACAAAATATATATGAGCAACACGTGTCCTTTATTGCGATTTTCTTTTGAAGAAGCCTATATTTTTTACAAAAACAAAAATTGAAGAAAAAATATAATTAATTAATTAAAATAATTTTTGTAGTCCATCAAAAATCATAAATATTTTTTTACTCAAACACAAAACTTTTGACAGAAATAAAAAACATAAAAAAAAAATCATCGCTGTACTAAAAGCATAATATTTTTTTAAAAAAAATCTTAGTTAAAATAAAAGTTTACAATAATTTGGCATTTTAAAAAAGGAATGGTGAAATTTTAATTCACTTTATTGGTGTTTTTTATATGCTCTTGGATTTTAGGCCCTTATAAAACTATATTTTATTATGCATTATCAATAAAGTAGTAAAAACTATTTTGTTCAATCAAATTACATTGTTTACATATTTTTTTACATGATTAATTATTATTAATACAAACATTTATAAAATCTCAAACATATGTAATTACAATTATAGTGAAATTGTAATAGTGGATTATAATTGTAATTATATACTCAAAAAGTATTTTGTCCTAAGATTAAATCAGTATATTGGATTTTTACTGATTCGGTAATCTACGATAAGATCTATTTACACATCAGGGGTGAAGTCCTATCCAAGATATTGACCAAGTAGATAAGATCGGATGTATTTTGTTACATTGGACTGAACCGATATTGATTATTGATAAGATAATTAAGTATCATTATTATCTAATCTAATCATATCTCAACGTTGACCATATGTCAATTTAATTTTAATTCTAAGTGATTAATGTTATACCCAAAAATTGGAGAATGCATCCTAGGAGGCTAAGGAGAATGCATCTAGGAGAGTGCCTCCTAGGAGGGCTAAGAGGGTGGTCCTAGGAGACCCCAAGGAGGGTGTGGTCCTAGGAGACCCCAAGGGTGTGTAGGAGGTAAGCCTCCCAAGGTTTTCTAAGTGTTGGCTCGAACGTGCCCAAGGTAAATAGCTAAGGAGGAGGAGTCTCATGCAAGAGATTGGAGACTTAGACTTTCATAAGGAAAGTCTATACAATGTTCGATCGGACATGTTTGGGAGATGCTAAAGGAGGTTGCCTCAATGTTGTCCAAGGTGGGGTTCCCTCAATGTTGTCCAAGGTGGGGTTCCCTCAATGTTGTCCAAGGTGGGGTTTCCTCAATGTTGTCCAAGGTGAGGTTCCCTCAATGTTGTCCAAGGTGAGGTTGCCTCAATGTCGTTCAAGGTGAGGTGCCAAGGAAGTTGCCTCGGACCACCTTGGTCCGAGGAGAAGCCAAGGAGATTGGTTCAAGGAGGAACATGGCATGCTAGAGGAGAGTACATATTCGAGGAGAACCATGCACGTTCAACCCACCCAAAGCATGTCCTACCACCATGCATATCCTACCACCATGCATGTTTAACCAGCACTTGCATGGGTAGTGAGTAGGAGGTGGACCAACTAGCTAGAGGAGACTAAGTCAGACACAACTTCAACAACATGCGCGGGAATCTCTCATTCTTCCCACAAATGGGGAATTTGTTACATTTTGAATTTTGAATGTTTATTTGTAATATAAATGTAATAAATATAATAAAATATCCCTATTATAAGGGGATATCAGTTGAGGATCCCATCTCTATAAATAGAGAGCTGATGGGATGAGAAGGGGGCGGCTTCGGCTTATTCTTTCTAGAGAGATAAAATTGGGTCTGTCTATTCTAGAGAGAGAAAGTGCTGAAATTAGAGAGAATTCTTGTATTTTCACAATTTATACTGAAGAAACTCAGTTGGCATAGTCCATCTGATCTTGAGTATAGATTTATAAATCACAACTCTAAGTGGATTAGGCTATTACCGACAATCGGGGCTGAACCACTATAAAAATTCTGTGTTATTTACTTTTCTTGTTTATACCGTCTGTTGTCGTTTACATTCTCTTGAAGGTTCGTCGTATTTGACGTTCTCACGTCGTTGGCTAAAAACGCAGTCAACAATTAATATTCTATTAATAGTATTATTCAAGTTATTTGATTTGTTCGTTACCAACTTTCCCTATGGACAACTCATACTTACATATTGGAGATTTGGTAGTATAATTGAGTGGGAGTATTTATCATAGACATGAAATCTATAGCTTCTGTTTAAGAAGTGAAACAATGATTTCCTTATAGTTTGGTTCAAGTGTTAAATAATAGAGTAATCATTTCTGTAGCTAAGTTTATAGAAATATCATTTATAAGGAACTTAGTGGGAGTTAATGATAAAATATCAATGGGAGGTCTAAAATAACCTAGTGTTTGTGTGAGCAAGTCTCAAAACATGAGGAGAAAATTTAACATTATTTATTTTTATTGACCTAATCAAAATAATATCTTTATAATTAAATTAATTATTCAAGACTACTAGTCTCATTTTGATAAGAGATGACATATGGACCATAGATTCATGAACTCAAGCTCTAATAAGTTACCATGAGTTTATTTATAACAAAGGGTAATATAACTATTTGGTACCATGTGTTTTATCGTAATACACACTTGGTACCCTATATTTTTATTAATTGTCATATGGTACTCTGTAATTTGAAATTATACATATTTAGTACTCTGGACTCAAATTTGAACAATAAAATTTTATCGATATGACCAAATTGCCCTAATTATATGTAATTAAGTAATTAAATTTGAATTTGAAACTTAAAATAATTGAGGGAATTTTGGTCATATTGATACCATGATAAAAGGAATGAAGTAATATTGTTGTATTCCTTGAGTAATCAATCCTTGAGAAGGGGGTACAAAACATATAATGCCCTACTGAGAGGGGACCAAAAGTACAAGAGAAGGATACATGTCCAGTACAAAAGTTAACAATAACTAACCAACAATTATGCTAACACAAGAGTAATTAAATGAGATCTAATCTATGGTTTAATACCCTTCAATGTAACTCTCTGTAAGTGATCAAGTTAGTAATAGACATGATATCCCTCGTATCTTAAGGAAAGTTCACATTTTGCTTAAGTCCTCATTATTAGATTTGTTCTACTTTTACATAATGAATATATATTTGTTTGATTGGTTTTATATTAGAGCACCATATAAATGCTCAAAACTTAAAAAACACAAATTTATGAATTGGCAGGAAGGAGTGCCAACCTTTTCCTCACACCAGCCTCTAAAAACAGTAATATTGTGCATATTATACCAATCAACCATAAGTTGTGTGTTTTAATGCCTATTCATTATTTTGATTGGATATATTTATTCATTTATTTAGATACATCTAGTTGGATAATTATTTTTAAGTTTTTTAAAATTCTCATTCTCTTGAAGAGCCTTAGTATTTTTCCTAATTCATTTTTAATTAAGCTAACAATGTTTTTTTTTACATAATAAATTGAGGAAGAATTTACAGCTAAAGAATTCAAAATAATTTACCCAACATATTCAGATGTTAATTTTAGTGTTTCTCAACTAAAATGACGTCCCATCTAAATTTTGTTTTTGTTTTCTCTATTATGCTTTTTTTTTTTTTTAAATCTTAAAACACAACATTTGCATCAAGTTTTTTTTAACTTCAGTAATTAATGTACATATTTGGGGCTCTTTGTTTAATTGTCAAAATAAATTTGTTATGGAACAAAAATATTTATAGAAATGATATTAATTGTTGCAACATTCTTGCTTGAGCCAAAAAATTTAGTGGTTATCAAGGTATTCTATCTTCTTTTACTTTTAGTCGTGTTCAAGTAGCTATTATGTTTGAACTTATAGTTTTGGTATATATTAGATTAACAAAGAGACACAAACAAATCACCTCAACCATGATATTGGGCGTTTTCATTTTTTTAAATCAAAATGTATGATGGCTTTGCTTATTTATGCTTCAATAACATAAACAAACAATGGATTTAACCCTACTATTACAGTTCAATGTCAATCTGCAAAAGGACTCAAAATTTCACACTTCCTAAAAAATTATATAACATACAAAACCAGAGATCGCCCACTCAAAGTAAAATACTAGTTCAGACATTTCTCGGTACAAAACCTGTTGGAAAAATTATAGTTACAACCCTCTGATTTGAAAATAAAGGAGATGCGCACATCACTATACAACAAGTTACAATAACTTCCTGTTCAAACCCCGGCTGCATCCTAACTTCGTCTGGTTCACACCGCAAATGCAAGTTTAACCCTGTGCCTTATTTTGTTGTGCTTTGAGGTGATGAGTTCAAGAGCGATAAAAATCCTCTCATTGTCCTAACTAAACTAAAAGGAAAATCACTGAATTCATCAGAGCATAGAATAAGAAAAACATATAGTTTTATGAAAAATGTCATCAAATTGAACATATACCAATAAACTACATAAAACAGACTTACAACAGTAAAATCTAAATACATGTAGAAATAAGCTAGGCTCTAAAAGTTCTAACTATGAGCATAGTATATATAGGTCACATGCAATATATTCACTTAAATTTCTCTCTCATACAATTCAAAGCTTCGTGGTATTTCTGAAACATATAGTCTGATATTGATTTCATAAATAAAGGAAATCAATCACATATGGCTAATTTACAGTTAAACTATAAACAATATATAAATTTTTTGTTATAGGGCATGTCTATATGGATTGGATGTATATTTTAATATATATATATATAAGCATATAAATTACAAATATTAGTACAAACTAGCTGTCTAATAGTTCTGAATAATTAGTTGTTTACCCTAAAAACGGCTGCTGATGACGTGGCAGGAATTTCTCACACGTGGTTGACACGTGGCCAAAGTACTGCTCGACTATTGACTAGAAGCACATCGCTTCGTCGGGACTTAATATTTAGATACGACCAGGTTAGTCATATAACTTGATTTGTTTCCTTCTTAAATTGTAATCTTATAATTAATACATTGAATATTTCCTCATTATGACATTAATATGCGGTTATTAAGGAAAGATATGACCCGTTGACCCATGTAACCCTCCTTGAGCCTATAAATATGCATGAAATAGCTCAAGGAAGGGAATTTTGATCCCTGAATCTTTTTGCCAAAATAGAGAAAATGAGAGAGCTATTGGGCAATTATCCATCGTTTTATTGTATTTCTTCTAAAGTTTGTGAAACTCAAGAACCCTACTTCTTTATCACTGCTTTGAGATTCAATCTTAATAATAGCACTAAGTGGACGTAGGTCATTACCATCTTTTGGAGCCAAACCACTATAAATCCTTGGTGTTTTCTTCTCTTCCATTAGATTATATTTCTTACTTGCCGTTTTATCTTTTGTCGTATATTTGACTCCGTGTCGTTGGCCAAATCAAGGGTCAACATTCTGGTGCTTTCATTGAGAGTTTGACAAAAAACTGTGAAAAAATCTAATAGCAAAAACATCCAAGAAGACTGGACAAGCTGCTGGCGTTGTACCATCCCAACCTCCTCCCCCAAAGCCGCCAACGGGTCGAAAAAGCCCAATGGCAATGGCAAGGGCAAGGGCAACGGGAATGGCAATGGTAGGAACGGTGGAAAACGGGCGAACAATGAACCCTCAGCTTCTGAGAGTAAATGCCCCAAAGGCAATCGATATGAGCCGAGATTCACCAACTACACGACCCTTGTCGAAAGCCGAGCTGAAGTCTACCAGGCGACCAGCTCAAGCGTGCCTTACAAATGACCCGTAGCTATAAGGAAAGATATCTCCAAGAGAAATACGAGAAAGTTCTGTCGTTTTCACAACAACTACGAGCACGACACCGATGAATGTAACCAGTTGAAAGACGAGATTGAGTTCCTGATCAGGCAGGGATATTTAAGAAGATATATGCGAGCCGCAGGAGGGTCTTAACAAGAGGCTCAAGGTGGCAATGAGCAGGCGCCTGCACGCCAACACTCGCCACCTCTACAGCCAGCTCTTGTGGCAGGCACTTTACTCACCATCTGCGGGGGCCCACATCTTGCAGGAGACAGTGGGAAGGCAAGGGAACGTTACGATCGAACCCTACGCCACGACCAGGACATCGAGATGATGAATGTGGAGGATCGACCACTGAAAAAGGCTTGAACAGAGGAGGAATTGATAACCTTCTCTGAAGACGATGCCTAGCATGTGCGATTCCCACACTTCGATCCGCTGGTCGTAGACGTACAAATTGCAAACATGATGGTAAGGAGGGTGTTGGTTGACACAGGAAGTTCGGTCAACATCCCGTACAAGTCTTCCCTGGAAAGAATGAAGTTGTCCGTCAAAGACCTGGAGCCATGCAACCAAACCATTTATGGTTTTTCCGGTGAAGGGCTCGCCCCAACAGGGTTGATTAGGCTTCCAGTTACAGCAGGTATTGCACCTGCTAATAGGAAATTATTCACTACTTTCATAGTAGTTGATTGTCCTTCAGCATACAATGCTGTAATTGGGAGACCAATTCTGGTCGACCTACGGGCCGTCACTTCAATATGGCACCTTGCCATGAAATTCCCGACAGACGCAGGGGTAGGATGCGTCTTGGGGAATCAGCGGGAAGCAAGGGAGTGCTACAACGCCTCGATCACCAAGGCAAAGAAGGGTGTATCAAGTGGCAACTGATGCTCAGGTCCACTCGGGTGATAATGTCACCAAATAGGGTGTTGCCCAAAGTGAGGATAGAGATTTGGATCATCGCTTTGGGGATTTTGAGGAGGAAATATGACCTATCGAGGACCTTGAAGAGGTCCAATTCGATGAAGAAAATCCGACCAGGGTTGTGAAAGTCGGTAAAAACTTAGAGACAACGACAAGACAAGCACTGGTGGAATTTTTAAGGAGGAACCAGGAAGTCTTTGCCTGGTCGCACAAAGACATGGTTGGAATAGACCCTACAGTCATCAGCCATGTCTTGAACATCGACAAGAGTTTTCCACCAGTGCAACAAAAAAGAAGGCTGCTTGACAAAGATAGATCAAAGGCCTTAAAAGAAGAAGTCGAAAAGCTGAAGGAGAATGGGTAATCATGGTGGCGTTTTATCCATCGTGGGTCTCTAATCCCGTGCTAGTTCCCAAGCCGAATGGCAAGTCGCGCACGTGCGTGGATTTCACAGATCTTAATAAAGTCTGCCCCAAAGATTGTTTCCCACTCCTAAGAATCGACCAGCTGGTCGATGCCACTGTAGGACATGAGATTCTCTCATTCATGGATGCATACTCTGGGTACAATCAGATTAGTATGTATCCCCTTGATGAGGATCACACTAGCTTTCAGACTGATACAAGGCTTTATTGTTACAAAGTAATGCCTTTCGGTTTGAAAAACGCAGGTGCGACTTACAAGCGACTAGTCAACCACATGTTTAAAGAGTTGATCGGCACAAACATGGAGGTCTACGTCGACGACATGCTGGTCAAGTCGAAGAAGGCAGAAGGGCATATAAAGGATTTGTAGGAATGCTTCAACGTCTTGAACAAATATCAGATGAAGTTGAAGCCCCTTAAATGCTCATTCGGAGTAGGATCATGGAAGTTCTTGATATTTATAGTTAACTCGAGAGGAATTGAAGCCAATCCCGAGAAAATTAAAGCACTGATCGATATGAAATCGCCAGCGAAGATTAAGGATGTTCAAAGTTTAACCGGAAGAATTGCCGCTCTCAGTAGATTCATTTCGAAGTCAACAGATAAGTGCGTTCCATTTTTTAATCTACTTAGAGGCAACAAAAAGTTTGAATGGACGGAGGAGTGCGAGCAGGCTTTTCAAGCATTAAAAACTCACATGGCGCAACCACCCATCCTGTCAAAGCCAGTCGACAAGGAAACTTTGTCCATCTACTTGGCAATCATAGAGTATGCTACTAGTACCGTTTTAGTAAGGGAGGAAGAAGACGTGCAGAAGGTTGTTTACTATGTAAGCAAAATGCTATTTGGAGCAGAACAACGGTACCCGCCCATCGAGAAGCTAGCCTATTGCCTAATTTTGGCATCCAGGAAGCTGCGGCCTTACTTTCAAGCTCACCCAATCACGGTTTTGACCGACTCGCCTCTACGACAACTCCTGCAAAAACTAGAGGCTGCGGGTAGATTGTTAAAATTGGCAGTCGAACTTGGGCAGTTCGATATATCTTACTTGCCGCGAGCAGCGATAAAAGGGCAAGCCCTGGCTGACTTCATTGCAGAGTTCACTGAACTTACAGATAGCGAGCAGATTGAAGAGCCTAATGAGCTTGAGTGTCAAAACCAAGCTCCCTCGTGGAAATTATTTACAGATAGTTCTTCTAATGAGTGCCACGCTGGAGCAGGAGTAATATTGATATCGCCGGAAGGGCATCGATTTCACTGCACAATCAGGTTTGACTTTACTGCTTCTAACAACGAGGCCGAGTATGAAGCATTACTCGTTGGGTTGCGGTTAGCTAGGGACATGAATATAAATGTGCTTCACATCTACAGTGATTCTTAGCTGGTGGTGAATCAAGTCATGGGAGAATACCAGGCGCGAAGTTTAAAGATTGTTGCCTATTTAAACAAAACAAAAGATTTATTGGCTCAGTTCGACAAATACACCCTCCAGCAAGTACCTCGCAACCAAAATTCCAATATTGATGCTTTGGCCAAATTAGCAAGTGCAAAGGACGCTGATACTCTGAATATAGTACCGGTTGAGTGGCTATCTATGCCAAGCATCCAAGTAGAGAAAACCACTATGGTAATCCAGATGGCAGATACATGGATGGCACCATATATAGAGTATCTGACGCAAGGCGTGTTTCCAACGGACAGAAACAAAGCTAGGACCCTTCAACGGCAAGCTACTAGGTATATCCTGGTCGATGGAATCTTGTATCGAAGGGGATACTCAATGCCACTCCTCATATGTATTCCAAAAGAAAAGACCAAATAATTAATGAAAGGGGTACACGAAGGCTTTTGTGGAGACCACGCTGGGGGGCAAAGCTTGTCAAAAAAGATCCTAAGGCAAAGATACTTCTGGCCCACGATGAATGAAGACTTGATGGAGTTTGTGCGGAGGTGCGACAAGTGCCAGAGGTTCTCCAAAATCCCACGAGCAGCCCCCAATGAGCTTAAATAAATGCAAAGTCTGTGGCTGTTTGCAGTTTGGGGCATAGATCTAATCAGATCTTTGCCCACAGGGAAGGGTGGCGTCAAGTATGTTGTGGTTGCTGTCGACTACTTCACTAAATGGGTCGAAGCCGAGCCGCTCGCAACCATAACGACAAAAAATGTTCTGAATTTCGTGATAAAAAACATCGTTTGTCGTTATGGATTACCAAGGAAAATCGTCTCAGATAACGGCACCCAGTTCGATAGTGATTTATTCACAGATTTTTGCGAACTGCATGACATTATCAAGAGCTTTTCTTCAATCGCTCATCCCCAAGTAAATGGACAAGTCGAAGCAGTCAACAAAACGCTAAAGGATACACTGAAGAAAAGACTAGAAGAAGCTAAGGGGCGTGGCTAGAACAATTGTCTGAAGTCCTTTGGTCGTACAGAACTTCCCATCGAACAACAACATACCATACTCCATTTTCTTTAGCTTATGGATATGACGCTTTGTTGCCTGTTGAGTTAGATCCGCCTTCGCATCACAGAATAACGTACGATCAAGGCTCGAACAGCCAACTACTGATGGAATCCCTAGACTTGGTCGATGAGAAGCGTGAGCAAGCCCAACTCCGAGTAGCTGCGTACCAGCAAAAAGTCACTTGATATTTCAATTCTAAAGTGTGAGAAAGGAAATTCAATGTCGGAGATCTAGTATTTCGAAGAGTTTTCCTAAACACCCGCGACCAAGCTGCTGGAGTACTCAGACCTGATTCGGAAGGTCCATACCAGATTGAAGAAGTCCTTCACCCAGGCACCTATAAACTTGCTCGCTTAAACGGAAATCTCGTTCCTCGCTATTGAAATGGAGAACACTTGCGCAAGTACTATCAATGAACAATCCTTCTTAAAGGATTGGCTTGTATTAATTTTACTTTTTACAAATTATGAAAAAGGCTTGGTCTTTGTGTGTGATTAATTGCTTATAAGTGTAAGATCTTTTTGATCACTCGTACAGACATGTTTTGTCCATTTATTACGAGAAATATAAGAGACTGTGCGCAGCCAGTCATTCTTGCCAATTATTGTATTTTATACAAGTATTTGCTCATTACGTGTGTTGTTTTGTTGTATTACAATTTTAATTATTTTGTTACGAGCAGTATTGTTCAAACAGGTTTTGGTCAAGACAAGTGACCAAGGACCTAAAGCTCCTCGATCACTTGAGGGGCATATAAGGTATCTAGTAAGCAAAGCATATCGAAAGGTATGTACACACATGAGCAAAATAAGTGAAAGCATACTAGGGTACTTAGAGTATTTTTCAAAATTTTATAGTTTGTTAAATCAAACCAAAGTACTATACTAAGTTCGGTCATGCGAACAGATATTATAATAAGATGCAAATATATTATAATATCAAAATGTATCCTTTTACATCGCGAGCAATCGCTGCTCGGATGTAATTGTTCAATTAAAAGTAAAAGCTGCCCATCCAGCAATAAATAGTCAATTGGAAAATAAGTGTCTTTACATCACGACCTGTAGGCCGTGTACTTGAAAAATTAAAGAGAAAAATAGCAGACTACGAGGCTGGAGGATCTTGAGGGGTGCCCTGGTCGACGACATTTGTAGCTTCATTGTCCGCCCCGTCCACACCAGTTGCCAAGGAGATTTCGGGCGAGGCAGGTACCCTTGCTCTCTCTTCTTCCACAAGTCGAGCAACGCAGCAGGCTATCTCAGCATGCCTAGCGCGCTCGGGAAGGTAGCTGAATTCAGCCTCTTGGTTGTGTTTCCAGAAGTCATAGAAACAATTAACCGTGGCGTTCTTGTACCTTTCCAAATTGCTGGCGTTGGCCTGTTTAAGCTTCTCGATCTGACCCTCCAAGGTTGTAGTCTCTTGTCTACTCGCAGCCTATTCCTGCTCGAGCTTTTTAGCCTCACGATAGTTGATACGGTTAGACTCATTGAAGTTGTCTTTTTGCTCGATGGCCTTATCAAGAGCAGTCTGCTTCTCCCTTAGCTCCTCAGCCAGATTGTTCTTCTCCCCAAGCACTGCCTCAAGCTGCTCAGCATATTTCACTTCTGCAGCTTTGAGTTCTTCAATGTGTCGTTGCTCCAAAGTCCTGGACTGCTCGGTGACGGCACCCGAGCGGAGCCGACCGGCAGTGAGGGTTAGCATTGTCTGCGATCAGAGCAAAGGTTAGACTAACTGTAGAATATAAAAGGGGCTGTCTCTACAGAAAAAGATAACTTACACTGGCGAACTCATTCAATGCGCGGGTTAAGATCTGGTCTGTAACGCCCCAACTCCAGGGACTGTTACGGTGTGCCTTGTAAACAGTGCTAAACTCACTAATTGAGTCTTTTGGCCAAAATCGTGTAACTAAGTATGATTAGCGGTTTATGGATTAAAAATTTTGGTTAAGATGTAACGTTTCACTAGAACGTTTAATATATACATTGAGATCCCAAAAATATAATTTTAAAGTCTATTACAGAAAACTATTTACAACATGCCGATCTAAGCGGCAAAACAGGGTTTAACCCTAGTTCCTCTTTAAACCTCGGCCGTGGCGGACGAGCAACTGCATATGTACACGTCATCATCTAAACTCTCCAACTCAAGGATGGCCCAACTTCCTCTTGCCTTTACCTGCACCACATAACACCCATGAGCCAAGGCCCAGCAAGAAAATACAATTAAGCATGATATAATATCAACAATGATCATAATAATCATCCAGGACTATCAGTCCAAAACAGATAGGTGACAGTAGCAAAAGTCACAAAAGTGGGTACAACTCCTTCTTGCCATGTGACGATAGGGTCACCAGGGCTTAACTGATATGAGAACCTTTCATAAGTTTGAACAGGATAGGTGCATGGTGAATAGTCACCAACATAACCTTTCCCCATGACCATAGAGTCATAACCTTGGAACAACGTTCCCTAGCCATGTGACAAACAGTCACCGGGGCCATATGCCCTGGCTTTGATCATCTGGTCTTAGACCAGACAAGCGCTTATAAGTTCATCGACTTTAGGGTCGGTCCAGCATTAATGCCATAGAGCCATTCAATGCATGTTCATTGACTTTAGGGTCGGTTCAGCATTAATGCCATAGAGCCATTCAATGCATGTTCATCAACTTTAGGATCGGTCCAGCATTAATGTCATAGAGTCATTCAATGCTGTTATCGATTAGATCTAATCTTCATTTGGCTCGACGTTCATGACGCTATACCATTTCTGACTCTTAGGCCAGTGTCCCTGACTAGTCAGTGCCATACACAAGTAAGTCATGCCACCAAACATATATCACATGTTCAATATCCATAAACAAGGTATTCAGCATGCCTACTAAACAAGTACTAGTACAATTAGGATAATGCATAAACACAGAGATTCAAGCTCTGAACGATATCATACCCAGTAAACAAAGCATGTCATAATCACATGTTTCTCGTGCATCATATGTATAACACTTAACAGTCCAACATGCACCAATAATAGCCATGCATGTCATGTTTAATAATCAACCAACATGCATCAAGAATAGCCATGCATGTCACATAAACACAGGGTGCAGTTTTCTTACCTCAAATTCGAGCTAGAATGATAACAAGAACGACCCTTGAGAACGATCAACTTTTAGTCCTTTAGCGGTCACCTAGTCATAACCAAATATAGGATACCATCAATAAAAATGATCAACATAAGTTCCCAAACCAATATCTAGCCTCCGGGATATCAATTCACACTTAACCAAGTAGTAGGATCAACCCCGAGGTCTATGGCAAGCATTCCCAAGTCAAAAACCTATTTCTGGCCAAAACTGCCCTGATGGGCCGCGGCTCACCCTCCTGACAGAGCCAATCCCCTCACAAAAACGCACGTAGGCCGCGGCTCACCATAGCCGTGCCGCGGCCCATTACCAAAACCAGCAAATGCCAGCTTGCTTTCCCCTGCGTTTTCCCTCGGAACCAAACCTTCAAACCAAGTTAAACATCAACCGAACACCCAATTCAACCACCAAACATCACCTATAACTCACCCTCATCAAAACCCAAGTTAAACACCAATCAAACTTCCATTAATTCCAACTAACTCCCAAGAAATCACAAGCTGAAATTTAAAAAAAAACAGAGTATAACAAGACTTCCATGGCTGAGTTTCCTTACCTCAAGCTTGGTTTTCAATCCCCTTTAATGGCTGAATCAAGTTCCTAAGCTCCCACCTTGGATCTTCTAGCTTGATACCTCAAGATGACTCTCAAAAATTGAAAGAAAGATGAAGGAGAAATGGTGTACGGGTGAGGGAGAAGGTTGAGGATAATGATGCTCTGTTTTTAATCATTCCACAGCCTTCTAAAACTCAAAGGCTGATACAAATCCTTAAGGCCAAAAGACCATAATGCCCCTAGGCTAATTAAATCCCTCTAAAGACTCCCGAGGGCAAAACCGTCATTTCCCGCCTATCTCGTTAATTATAATTAACACTCTCCAATTCCCATTATTCACAACATTCTCAAATACCAATAAATCATATCCCATTACCCTTTTATTCCCGGTAATGCTCTAATCATCAAAATGACTCCAAGACTCGCCCCGAGCCCCGAACTTGAGCCCATTATGACTAGACCAAACACTTACATCACATGATCGTCTCATGCCGAATAGCTCGAACCAATCCACCTTATAATGTGGCTACATTAATTAATCACAACCATGCACCCAAAATACACAATTACGCCCACAGCGGCCAAATTACCAAAATACCCTTATAATAATAAATACTCTCGTATGCATGTATTTACCACCATATAATAACATAATTCACATGAACATGCATATGATCATTAAATAGCATCATAATTCAATTATGGCCCTCCCGGCCTCCTAATCAAGGTCCTAACCCTTATTAGGAAATTCGGGGCATTACATGGTCGACGTCCATCATCTCCATCGAAGCCATCGCCTCTCAGCAACGTCCATGCTTCAAAATTTTGGCCACCCTGTCTTTGACCAATCTCAAGGCGCGACTCGATATGTCGCCCCCCGTGGAAGCAGGAGCAGCCTGCTAAGTCTAGTCGGTTGGGGTCGGTGGAGAAGGTGTCGACCCGACAGGAGCAGGGGGAGTTTGCTGCTCGTGAGGAGAAGAAGGTGGTGTTACATTTGTTGAGGGTCCGTCTGCTGGAGGGCCTGCAATACGACTTTCTTGGCCTGAGGCGTTTTACTGCTTTCCCCGGGATGCCTCTTGCTCATTTTCTTCTTGCTCGAGGGAGCTTCGGGAGCCTCGGGGGCATTGTATATGTCGAACACATTCTCGGAGTCCATGTCTGTAAGAAAAGCAAATACACGAACAATGAGATAGCATAAACAATTGAGTATGTTATGACAGGAAAAGAAACAAAGAAAATTGTAAGTGAAATACCCGAGCTATCATTACTGGTCGCTACATTATATACTTTACTAGTGTTACACTCACTCTTTGGCATGAAGAAGTCTGAATCTAAATTGGGAGTGTACTTAAAATTGTCGTCCTTATCAAATAAGTGACAGGGAATTGGCAAACTATCTAAGAGCGAGAAATCAGTACCGTTCTCATCCGAAGATTCATCGAGGGGCTCGAAAGGTTCAGTGGCTTTCTTTTTTCCCTTTCCCGTTGGGGCGGGGGGAGTAGCAGCCCGCGGGGTGCTGGAGGGTTTCCTGATTGTCACTCCAGTGGCCCTCCTCGGAGGGGGTTGTGCACGTCTGGGTGCTGCTCGAGAACCTCTCCGCCGGTGGCACTCACCACTGTTGACTCCCTCACATCCTGATGAGGGGCCAAAAGGCCGACCAGTCTCAGATTGGCCTCTGTGACCAGCTGTTTGACACTTTTCTCTATGTCGGTCATGCTGGCCAGGAGGGCTGATCGCATCTCCATGTCTGGAGTAGGGTCTGGTCGCAACCATGGGCCTGAAACGCACTAAATTTCTAAGGGAAATGCAGCAAAAAATTGAAGAAAGATAAACGACCAGTGGTACAAAGACTTTACCTCCTTGAGTGAAGGCCAAGTTATTCGCGACCAAGTCAGTCGTCAGGAAATACACCAGATGGTACCTCCCCACGTTCGAGATATAAGTGGTGTCAGTCAGGAAAGTGCAACCTGTTTCCTGGTGACAAAAGTGAAAAAACCCCGTGTTTTCTTGGTTGGGGTTAGATTTTAGGTCGAACAGATAGTTGACCTCATGTGGTGTGGGGACATGCCATTTCTTGTGGCTATAGAGAATATAGAGTGCAGCAAACATTCTATATCCGTTGGGAGTTATTTGAAAAGGTGCGACCCCGAAATAATTGGCCACCCCCTGGAAAAAAGGATGAAGAGGTAGCGTCGCTCCTGCCTCGATGTGGTACCTCGACCAGGCGCTGAAGGCGCCTCTAGGCAAGTTCGCCCGTTGGTCTTGAGTAGGTTGAACTAGTGTCACCCTAGGAAGTTTGTATTTTTTAATATAATTAGCGATCATCCTGATCGTTACCTGGCTGACAGGGGCCACGTACCATTCAACATCTGGTTGAATGGTGTTTCGAGGCTGAGCGCGAGTTTGAATGTTAAGGTCAGGATATTTCTTTCCTGATCACTGGTCGAGGGAACTCCAACCTGAGAAGCAGGCTGATTTGAAGGGTTTGAAGGTTTTTTTTTCTGGAAAGTGAATTTTACTCTACCCATGGCTGGAAGATTTGACTGAGGTCTATTGGGTGGGGTTCGAGAAAAAGGAATTTCTGGTATCAACAGCAATGTATGCTCCTCGTCTTCAATTAATTGGGCAATCAAGTCGTCGTCGATAAGCCTTTCACCTCCCCACGGATCTTGCATGAAAAGCTGCGAACAGAGAAAGGGGAGGTGAGAACGTAAAGCCTAAAAATAAGTGTTGCGAATTAAAATAACGTTGCTCGCGTATAAAAGTTAAGCTTTTATACGGCCAGCAGCATTCTAGCGAAAACACTAAGTTCTACACGAGCAGTTTGAAAAACGGAAGTAAAAAAATTTTCGGGAAAAAAGTTTTTTCAATTCCGAAAGGGCGGGAAAAATCGATTTTACGCCCTAATTCTACAATCTCGACTACGCTCTTAACTCCTACAAGACGATGTTTCATCACCCTTTCAAGCATCGGTTAACATTCTCAATTTACCCAAAACAGTTTCAGTCAAGAACAATAAAAAATCTCCAAGAAATCAGAAATAGAGATAAACAAGTGTTGCATGGCGTATCAACAACTGAAAGGTTTTAAGAAACGTACTTGTATGAAAGATGGAGTAAAGTTCTGAGGTGCTAAGTTGATTCAGCTGGGCAGGAGCTTCGTGATTCGTCTGAGTTTCTAGGTTCTTCAGTTTTCTTGAGGATAAAGTTAAAGCATAAAAAGTAAAAACTGATTCTGAAGGGTTATTTATATTAGCCGAGGAGCGGTTACCAAGGTAATCATAAAGGGTAACTTTTCAAAACATGGAGAAGTGTAATGACCATCCGACAAGTTATTGGGAAACTGAAAAGACTTGATTGGACATGATTGATCTCCCGGCTCTGACAGATTTCGTGGGGTATTCGAAGAGTCAGTTTCCTAAGTTTACTTATTGCTGGTAGCAATAAATAAACTTGGGGGGGGGCAAATGTTTACCCTAAAAACGGTTGCTGATGACATGGCAGAGATTT
Organism: Humulus lupulus; assembly: GCF_963169125.1. Taxonomy (NCBI): domain Eukaryota; kingdom Viridiplantae; phylum Streptophyta; class Magnoliopsida; order Rosales; family Cannabaceae; genus Humulus; species Humulus lupulus. The sequence goes on along the minus strand of NC_084798.1, from coordinate 96,922,080 downwards.
CTCACACGTGGCCAAAGTACTGCTTGACTATCGACTAGAAGCACATCGCTTCGTCGGGGCTTAATATTTAGATACGACCAAGCTGGTCGTATAACTTGATTTGCTTCCTTCTTAAATTGTAATCTTATAATTAATACATTGAATATTTATTCATTATGACCTTGATACGCGGTTATTAAGGAAAGATATGACCCGTTGGCTCATGTAACCCTCATTGAGCCTATAAATATGCATGAAATAGCTCAAGGAATGAACTTTTGATTCCTGAATCTTTCAGCTAAAATAGAGAAAAGGAGAGAGTTATAGGACAATTATCCATCGTTTTATTGTATTTCTTCTAAAGTTTGTGAAACTCAAGAACACTAGTTCTTTGATCACTGCTTTGAGATTCAATCTTAATAATTGCACTAAGTGAACGTAGGTTATTTCCATCTTTTGGGGCCGAACCACTATAAATCCTTGGTGTTTTCTTCTCTTCTATTAGATTATTTTTCTTATTTGCCGTTTTATCTTTTGTCATATATTTGACTCTGTGTCGTTGATCAAATGAAGGGTCAACATTAGTTAATAAGATTGAAAATAAATGAGCACTAGAACCTATATATTAAAAGTAGTAGTTAACTTAAAGTTTATTATAAGCTAAAAAAAAAAGAGGACATCAGCAGTACTTGTATGAGAGAGGAAGGGGGGAGGGATTTTGTGGAAAAAGTCTTAAACAAATTAAATCATTTTTCAGACAATAAAGCAAGGAAAATCTGCATCGCATTTTATAAGAGGAAGTTTAACAGAAGGGTCAGAAATTTTTAACTCAAGCATGAAAGAAAGTGTATAATATTTATATGTATATGCATCTGAAAGGATGATCCAATTGTAAACTCCTTTAAAATCTCCCAATAAGTGGGAAGAAACCGATCTTTTCCAACAATGACGCTGTACAAATTATCAAATTTCTTAATTAATAATAACATGTATCAACTAAAAGCAACATGAGAGAATGAAGACTGATTAAGCTATATATATAAGAGCTGCAAGCACGTAAATATAAGAGTATTATATATCTTTTATTCCACACACAGATTAACAGGATAACAACAAATTAATAAAGACACGAAAAATACCTCTGTTTTTGCAACTAAAAGAAGCAAATAACAGTAAAACAAACAAAAATTATGCTCCCACTAACCGGATTCTTTAACCAAAAGGTAATAATAGTCATCCAATGTAACCCACTTTCTTCAAGAAGAGAAATCCCAAATCCCTCATGGATGTAAGCGAATCTTCTTCTTCTCACTGGCACCTTCACCCCCAACAAAATTTACCGAACTTAAAAAGATTGTCTTCTACCTCACCAGAAATGAAACCCTAATTCTAATGGGAGAAGAGGTACCAATTAAATAATCCATATAACATTATTAAAATTTCCCCCAAAAAATATAACTCAGTAAGAAGAATTTCTCAGAGAAAAAATTGAATTAACCGCAAAATGCAATCAAACAATTACACGAAAAACAAACAGAAAAATTCAGATTAGAAAAAGACCAGCTTTTCTTATGCTTTCTCAACAAGCAGAGAGATCATTTTCTTTTGCCACAAACCAAACTTACCCACCCAGAGAAAAATTAAATGAGTACCTGTTATTCAAGAGGTTCTTGACGAAGATTCTAGTACCATCCCATACCCACCTTCCCCAATCACATTCTCCGGAGACAACCCATTCGTGGCGGCTTCAAGCTCTCTCATTACTATCTTCCCCACCGAAAATGCTAAACCTCACAACCTGCATAAATTACAAATAAAAGAGATACCAATATTATTAAAATTTCCCAAAAAAAATATAACTCACTAAGGAGAAATCATATGCTGCATTAATGACCACATGATAGTGTATGATATACCCCATTGTAACTCGATCTTATCAAAATCGAAGGTGTAGAAAAGAGCCGCACGGTGCGGCTTTTCCGTATGCCCGCACTATAGCCATACCCTATATTTATATGGTTGTTGTGTGTATTAAGGATGCACATAAATTGTTTGAGTTAATGCCGCAAAGAGATCTTGTGGTGGTAGAATACTGTGATGTGATCAGTGGGTTTGCTTTGAATAGATCTGGATATAATTTGTACAGTTTTGAAGGAAAAGTGGCGGAATAAAGTTATATATAAATTGATTATTTGATATATAAATATAAATAAATTTTATCACATTGACAAAGACGGCATGATAGTAAGGGTGACATTTTTTTTATAATTGATACTATTTATTATAATGTTATTGATGTGCTCGTATCAAGTATATGGTGGTTTGATACTATCTACAAAAACTTGCGCTTGCCAAGGGCCTTGGTGAAGATGTCTGCAAGCTGATCATCAGTAGACACATGATACGTAGAAATAATTCCATCACGAATGGCATCACGCACATAATGACAATCAACTTCAATATGCTTGGTACGCTCATGAAAGACAGGATTTTGAGCAATGTAGAGGGCCGATTGACTATCACAATATAAGTGCATGGCTGGCGAATGTGTGACACCCAAACTTGCAAGCAAAGCTTTGAGCCACTTCAACTCGGAAGTGACAGCGGCCATAGAACGATACTCAGCCTCAGCGGAAGACCGAGACACTGTGTGTTGTTTCGTGGTCTTCCAAGAAATCGGAGAAGAGCCAAGAAACACTATCCAACCAGTAAGAGACCGTCTAGTCAAAGGACACGTAGCCCAATCTGAATCACACCAACCTGTCAGAGATAATTCACAATCAGTGCGAAGTAGAATGCCTTGGCCTGGACACCCTTTTAAGTAGCGAACCGTACGAAGTGCCGCATCCCAATGATCCTGACGAGGGTGTTGCATAAACTGAGCCAAGATATGAACAGTATAAACCAAGTCTGGACGTGTGAATGATAAGTAAATGAGACGACCCACAAGTCGTCTATACCGCTCAGGATCGATGAGCAATGGGCCTTTGGCGAGAGCCAATGTGTGATTCTGCTCAATGGGAAAGCCAGCGGGACGAGACCCCAATAAGCCAGCTTCAGCAATAATATCAAGTGTGTATTTTCGCTGACACAAGAAGATGCCCTCTGAATGACGAGCAACCTCAATACCAAGAAAATATTTCAGGACACCCAAATCTTTCATATGGAAACACTCATGCAAATAGGCTTTGAAATGATTAACAGCGGAAGCATCATTACCAGAAATAATGAGATCATCAACATATACAAGAACATTGAGTTGGATCGATCCCCGATGGAGTGTAAACAAAGAATAATCTGAATAAGACTGAAGGAAACCATAGGTCTTCAAAGAAGCAGCTAACTTAGCAAACCAACATCGCGGAGCCTGTCGTAGACCATATAAAGACTTCTTGAGACGACACACTAAACCAGGATTGCGAACGTTGAAGCCAGGAGGAAGTTTCATGTAAACTTCTTCATCAAGATCACCATGCAAAAATGCATTATGAACATCCATCTGATGCAAAGCCCAATTCTTGACTGCTGCTACTGCTAAGAAGGTGCGAACAGTGACCATTTTTGCAACGGGAGCAAAAGTTTCATTATAATCAACCCCCTCAACTTGATGATTGCCAAAAATAACTAGACGAGCCTTAAGACGCTCTACTTGCCCGTCTGCATGGTATTTGATTTTGTAAACCCATTTAGAACCAAGAGCCTTTTTATGAGGAGGTAAAACTGCCATTTCCCAAGTGCCATTAGCTTCTAAAGCAGCAATTTCTTGCTGCATAGCCTTGCGCCAACCTTCATATTGCATAGCTTCCTTAAAGGAACGAGGCTCAGTGCCGTCAGTGATAGCTGCAAGAAAAGCACGGTGTCGTGGAGAAAACTTATTACAATTCACATAATGTGCTATAGGATAAGAAGTACCTGAGGAGCTGGTAGAAGACGTTGAACACTCAGATGGACTCGAAGATCGTACAGTGTGGGTAACAAAGTCACGAAGAAGAACGGAGGGACACTTATCCTGCAACCCGCGCCCCAAGGCATCAGCGGATGCAAGAGGTATCGGGGATGGGCGTTCCAACACATCATCAGTCCCAATTGTAGGGGTTGCATGGTCATCAACCAAAATATACTCCAAGTCATCCGAAAAATCAACATTAATCCCCACATTAGAATCAGGTGGCGGCGAGGAAGGAGTGGGCACTTGAGAAGTAGAAGCAGTCACGTAAGGAAATTCATTTTCATGAAACTTGACATCTCTGGAAACAAAGATGTCACCAGTCTGAAGGTCATACAATTTCCATCCTTTCTTCCCATGTGGGTAACCAATAAAAACACACTTCCTACTTCGAGGAGCAAATTTATTACCTTTAGCCTTTTGATTGTGAGCAAAAGCTAAACAACCAAAGACCTTAAGTTCATCAAAGGCAGGTGCGTGGCCAAAGAGAATTTCAAAGGGAGTTTTATTTTGGAGTAAACCAGAAGGAGTTCTATTAATGAGATACACTGCACCAAGCACACATTCTCCCCAAAAAGTAATAGGAAGATTTCCTTGAAACATTAAAGCACGACCCACATTAAGAATATGTTGATGTTTTCGTTCCACTCGACCATTTTGTTGAGGAGTGCCAACACAAGAGGTTTGAAAAATAATGCCATTTGTATCAAAATAATCTAACATGCATTGAAACTCCGTACCATTATCACTTCTTACTAATTTGACATGTGTTTCAAATTGACGGGCAATCATAGCAAAAAATGAACAAAAAATTTGATAAACTTCTGTTTTTGAACGCAATAAATAAACCCATACAGCTCTTGAAAAATCATCCACCAAAGTTAAAAAATAATGTGCTCCACACGAAGAGGGTATCTTATTGGGGCCCCATAAATCACAATGAATAAGTTCAAAAGTTCGACAAGCTTTACTATCACTTACAGGAAAACTATCACGTTTTTGTTTTGCTTGAGGACAAACATCACATGCTTTATTCAATTTCTTTTGAGAAGTACTAGAGGAAATAGCAGGAACTAATTTGACGACTCTATCAGATGGATGCCCGAGACGACGATGCCACAACTCAAAATCTGAAATCTCTGGAACCGTTACCGCACACACTGTAGGAATCCGTCGAAAATAATAGAGTCCATCCTTACGTTCACCGGCTCCAATCAGACTCCTCGAGCGTAGGTCCTGTATAGAACATAAAGAATCAGTGAATTGTAAAATGCATTTAGAATCATCAGTTAATTGTGACACTGAGATTAAGTTACAATGGAACTGTGGTACAAATAAAACATGCTCAAGTATCAACCCATCGGTCAACAAAACGCGCCCAGCCTTAGTAGCAATGGCATGTGCGCCATTAGGTAACCCAACAGAACATTGCAAAATAGGATGAAGGTCCGTCAAACATGATTCAGTGCCAGTAACATGATGAGAAGCACCAGTATCAAGAATCCAGGAAACAGTAGAGAACTCACCCATCATCTGATCAGACTGGCGATTATTTATCATATTCAATAAAATCTGAACCTGCTCCGGTTTCAGATCATGCAAAGAAATGCTAGAAGGCCCATGAGAGGAAGCCATTGAATCGTTCCCACCATTAGCCACAGCATTGGCAGTAGCGACCGTGGTGGCCGCGGCTTTGGGCCGACCACGAGGAGCAGTCAGAGGAGGCGCAAGAGATGGTTGTGCAGGGGGTCGTGCACTGCCTTGGACTCCACGATTCCGATCTTCCCACCAATCTGGATATCCATTCGTTTTGAAACATGAACTGTCATCATGACCCGATCGCTTACAAACAGAACAATACAATTTTGATTTATCGGGACGAGTAAAACGAGCCTTGGGTGGTGTAGTTTGGAGAGCAAACGCATGGATTTCCTCCTTGTCCGCTCTGTCACGAGCAATACCCCGAGACTTTTCTTCCTGAAGACATGCTTGATACACACGATCGAGATCAGGTAAAGGAGAAGTGGACAACAAATTAGAACGTACCGTGGCATATAAATCATCATTGATGCCAATGAGAAATTGATGGAGTTTCTCCTCCTCTCGATCCGCAGCGAACCGACCAGCAAGATTACAAGTACACTTACCACAGTCACACGCATGGAGAGGTTTGAGACGATCCAATTCATCATACAATCCCATCAAACGAGTGTAATAATCATCAATAGACATAGTCGAAGTTTGCTTACAGTTGGTAATATCTGCTCGCAATTGTTGAAGGCGAGGACCGTTGGCCACGCAAAAACGTCTCTCAAGATAATCCCAAAGTTGTTTGGCTTCATCATGAAAAGGAATGGAGGCCGCCAATTTGGAATCAAGAGTCCGCATGATCCATGAGACAAGCATAGAATTGACAGTGTCCCAATCAAGTTGTTTCTTCTTGTCCGTCGGTTTGGTGATTGTTCCATCAACAAACACAAACTTTCGGCGAGCTTTCAAGGACAATTTAATTGCACGTGCCCATACAATATAATTGTCATTAGAGAGGTTCACATGGGTGATCATATTACCGGGTTGATCCCCAGACCCAAGATAATAGGGAGAGTGGGGATCGATTTTTCCATCATCAGCCATATCGAAAAAAATAGATGGTTGGGTTTTTTTTTTTTTTTTTTTTTTGAGATATATATATATATATAGATGGATAGAGAGATGGTGGTGGCTTCTCGGTTTGGTCGACTAGAGACAAAGGAGAAGGAATATAGAAATATATATATATATGAAGAGACTTTTTTTTTTTTGTTTTTTTTGAGATATATATATATATATATATAGATGGAGAGATGCTCGTGGGTTCTGGGTTGGTAGATTAGAGGGAATATGGATATGGATATATATATAGATATATATATATGAAAGGGAGAAATAGAGAACGGTAGATGGGATATATGGTATATGGATATATGATAGATGAGATGGAGAGATATGGAATATGTGGAGTTCTGGTTTCTGTCGAGGTAATGAAGGAAAAGAGAAAAAAAAATAGATGGTGTGAGCTTGCTAGGCTGCTAGGGCTCTGATACCATGACAAAGTTGGTAAAATGTGTTTCCTTGTTCATTCACCTTTAGGTAATATATATATACAATATTACAAGCTAAAGTGTGTCTACAGCTATCTATATACCCTAGAATTATGGCTATTAACTCATTCACCAAATCACAAAGATCACCAAATCACAAAGAGATACACATAATATACATATTCTAAATATAGAAGATTATGATATTGTAATAACTTCTTAGAGTATTAGAATAATTAGTTAGGTGATTAGTTAAAATTAAATAAGTTGGTTAATCTATTTTTATTTGTTAGTTTCAGTATGAACCTAAAGGTGCTTTACCTCTTGTATCGATACCCAATTTTTCATTAAGTGAAAATCAGCTCTTTGTCCTCTACTTCTCTCTCTCTCTCTCAGTTCCAGCACTATTATAGAGCATTCTTATTGGTATTTATATCACTATCATGAGAATGTATGTATGTATGCATGCATGTGTAGCCTTTTGTGGTTTATGTCTACTCCAAAAGTTGGGTGGAATTTCAGTAGTTTATCTGATATAAATATATATATACATATATATATATATATACTGATGATGGGGTTAGGCTTAATAAACTTTGTTTTGCATTACAACTCAAAGCATAAAAAATAAGTAATCTAACTTTATAGGTAGATAATCACAAATTACATAAACTCAAAAGAATCAAAGTGCAAAGTAGATATTTCTTGAAGAACAACCATCAAACACCAATCACAAAACTACGATTTTATGTGAAACACAAAAGTGACAAGGTTTGACACAAATGTAAACTTGTTGTCCAAAAATCTCTATTCCTAGCATTCTCCTTGGAATTTCTTGAAGTTACTACAATAGAATGAGATTGGGATTCACAAGTCTTTATCATTCATACAAGTCAAGCTTTCTTGATGAAGATATTGGAAAAAACTAGTAATCTTGAAAGCTAGAGTGAGAGAGGTGAGTGATCAAGTCACCAATTAACTCAAATGAACACTTTAAATAGTATAGGAACCTCATTAGCCTCAACTAATGAGATTAGATCATTTTAATTTGAATTTTGGAGCCAAAAACACGTCACTATACAGACCCATACGGACGGCCCAGGCGATGTGTTGCCTGGTCTACCATATTTTAGTCGTGCGAAGCGTCGCCTCACAGTGGCAACGCATCGCCGAAGCTTCTGTTTTGACGCTCCAAATTTTGTCTCAAAACATCTCTAATGCTCCCGAACTTTTTGGGTACTCTCATATACTCCAAAGAAACACTTTGGACCCAAAAAGATAATTTATAAATGCCTATACTGAAAGTCAACTCTCACATGTTGACTTTTGTGAAATCGTTATGGTTTTTGCATCTCTTCGTGCCTAACCAATTTCACCATGCATTTAACCAATCACAATATTCTCCCACTTGGTTAAATACTGTTGGAAAAAGCTTATACATGATCTTTATTTATTTTCATGTATATCTAATATTAAACAAATTAATACAAGATAGCCTAAAACATGTTTCTAAAATTGAATTCAAAGATAAACAAATGTTGGAAAAAAAAATTATATTTTATATATAATAAATAGCCAATTTAGGCTAATGTGTGAATGGAAAATTGATGCCTTAAATGTGGTCCATTGATAGCTGCTAATAAATGCAGATTTGGTCAAGGATGTAATCACCGTAATAATGGTGAATATTCTGATCGATATCAGAAATTATGGTAAAGATTGTGATCGATCAATATCACTAATTTTGTGGGATTTTTGGCATTAATTCCCTTGTGTTCACACTTGGTATTCCACCCCATATGAAGCCTATAAAAGGAGGCTTCACCTTTCATTCTAGACACACCAACAAAATAGAGTCACTCATTAAAAAGCTCTCTTGTCTTCTTCTTCTTTGTTTTTCGTAAGTCTTAAGGTGATAGAGTGAAGGTATTAATCCAAGTTCGCTGGAGTAGTGAAAGTGGTGTATTCCTCTACTCGTTAGTCGTTGTATCCTGGGAAGTGGTTGCTCACGTATCCTCTAACACCAATCAGGTAGAGGGGGCAAATCTGCTTTAAGGAAAGCGTGTTTTACGTGCCTCGGCTTTCTTTTCACTTATCAGTTTTATAATTTATTATTTTGTATTTATTTTTTCTGTTCTTCAATTAAATATATTACTATATATTTTGTTCTTCTCCACTATATTAGTTCTAACAATCTTAAAGCAGACTTTGGACTCCTTCGGAGAAGACGAAAATATTGAAGGGTGGAAATCATTTCTGAATTTTTTGTGTTTGATTGCTGCTGATAATAATTTTATTATCTTTCTATGCTCTCAATTTTCTTTAAGATATATATATATATTTATGTATTAATATGAAAGTTTTACATATATTTTATATGCTTAATTTTCTTGTCTCAATTATTAACATATATGTGTTAGTCATATTTTACATATACACGTGATTCCTTTTAATGCATGTTTTATCAAGTTATCACATAAAATAGTCTACATGTGACTAGTTGGATTATTTCCAGGGAAAATCACGTGTTGCTATTCCAATTTTTTTTTTATATTGAGCTATTGTATTCAAGCACATATGGGCATATATCTATTTTCTTCGTGTATCATTTCGGTGGTAGCAATATATATATGCATAGTTATATGCACTGATTTTTTTTTCTTCCCAGTACTTTCATATTCTGGTATGTTTCCATATGAAATATATTCTTTGTATTTATATGCATGAAACACACATATATAATGTCATATATGTTTAATGTATATTCTAGAATTTTAAATATATCATATATTTATAGTTTGAGCATATTGTCTAATTTAACTATGTATATGCATATTGATGAAATGTTCCACACATTCTTATAATAAATAGGGAAATGTATATGCATATTCACTTACCTTAATTGGTATTGTCATTACAACTATTTATTTATTTATATATATATATAATTTACTGCCACATATCAGTAGGTAATTATATAATTTTTTGGTTCACATATATTATCTTTCTAATGTTGTATTATTGCCTAATTATTTACGAATTATGTAACCAATCAGATATGGCTGAAAATATGGATGTCATTGCTACTGGAAGCATTGAAAGATCTCCCCGAACTCCAGCTTCAACCACCAAGGACCAATCTAAGGGTCAGGCTGTGCAAGTTTCGGTACCATTGGTACCAACGGTCTCAACGGTTCCTGTGAACCATAATGAGAAACCGGATAAGTTCACTGGGGTGAACTTCAAAACGTGGCAGCAGAAAATGCTTTTCTATCTGACAACATTGAATCTTGCGAGATTCCTAAAAGAGGATCCTCCCTTTATTGGAGAGGATGAGATAGATGTGCAAACTCAGCAAGCAATTGATGCTTGGAAGCACGCTGAATTCCTGTGTAGGAATTATCTTCTGAATGGCTTATCTGACACTCTGTATGGTGTGTATAGTGTGAAGAAAACAACCAAGGAATTGTGGAACTCTTTGGACCACAAATATAAGGCTGAAGATGCTGGCGCCAAGAAATTCTTGGTTGGTCAATTCTTGAACTTCAAGATGGTAGACTCCAAGAATGTGATAAGCCAAGTGCAAGAGCTTCAATTGATCATCCACGGGATCCATGCTGAAGGAATGGTTTTGAGTGAATCATTCCAAGTAGCTGCAATTATTGAGAAGCTACCCCCTGCATGGAAAGACTTCAAGAACTATTTGAAGCACAAGCGAAAGGAAATGAGTGTTGAAGATCTCATTCTTAGACTTCGCGTTGAAGAGGATAACCAAGGTAATGAGAAGCGAACCTTGAATCCTAATGCTGCCAAGGCAAACTTGATGGAGCATGATAGAGGCTCAAAGGGGAAGAATCCTAAGCACAAGCAAGGGCCCAAGTTGGGACCAAAAGGTGGAATTGCAAAGAAGCCAAAGTTCCAAGGGAAGTGCTTTAACTGTGGCAAGATGGGACATAAATCATCTGAGTGCAAATTGCGCAAGAAGAAAGGCAATGAGACCTATATGGTGGACGCGATATCCCAAGAGGTCGCTGAATTAGACTTATGTTCCGTGGTCTCTGAAGTCAACCTAGTGGATGCGAATCCAAAGGAATGGTGGCTCGACACTGGAGCTACTCGTCATATATGTGCAAACAAGTCAGCATTCTCTGATCTGACTACACTGGAAAATGGAGAGAAGCTCTACATGGGCAACTCAGCAACCTCTGAGATAAAAGGGGAAGGAACTGTGTTCTTGAAGATGACGTCTGGAAAGAATGTCAAGCTGCAAAATGTACTGTATGTGCCTGACATTCGTAGGAATCTGATATCTGGAACTCTGCTGAGTGTACATGGGTTCAAGATGGTGTTTGAATCTCAGAAAATTGTACTCACTAAAGCGGGTGTTCCTATTGGGAAGGGTTATGTAAAAGAGGGCATGTGGAAGATGAATGTAATGGCTGTTAAGCCAAATGCTGTTATTGATAATAATAAAGCTAGTACTTCTTCTGTTTACCTTCTTGAGTCTTCAAATGTATGGCATGGTAGACTAGGTCATGTTAATTATAATTCTCTGCGTAGATTAATTAACTTGAATCACATACCCACGTTCAATATTGATTCAAAACATAAGTGCGAAACTTGTGTAGAAGCGAAATTAACCAGGTCATCGTTCAAAACAGTTGAAAGAGACACTGAACCCCTTGATTTAATTCACAGTGATATTTGTGATTTAAAATTTGTTCAAACAAGACGTGGTAACAAATACTTTATTACTTTTATTGATGATAGTACAAAGTATTGTTATGTGTACTTGCTAAAAAGCAAAGATGAGGCTATAGAGAAATTTACTCTCTATAAACAAGAGGTTGAAAATCAACTTAATAAGAAAATTAAGATGATAAGAAGTGATCGTGGTGGTGAATATGTAGAACCATTTAGTGAACTTTGTGCACAAAATGGAATCATTCACGAGGTAACACCACCTTATTCTCCTGAATCCAATGGAGTGGCAGAACGGAAAAATCGCACTTTAAAAGAGATGATGAATGCCATGTTATTAAGTTCTGGATTACCGCAGAACATGTGGGGTGAAGCTATTTTGTCAGCTAATTATCTTTTAAATAAGATTCCCCGAAAGAAAGATCAAAAGACACCATATGAATTATGGAAAGGTAGACAACCTTCATACAAATACTTAAAAGTGTGGGGGTGTCTGGCTAAGGTGATTGCACCATTGCCAAAAAGAATGAAAATAGGTCCAAAAACAGTAGATTGTATTTTCATTGGTTATGCACAAAATAGCAATGCATATCGATTTCTTGTACATGAGTCTAAAAACCCGGACATTCACAAGAATACGATAATGGAATCAAAGAATGCATCATTCTTTGAACATGTATTTCCTTGCAAAGATAATGGGGTTGGACCAAGCTGTTCTAAGCGAACATCTGAAACGATGGATGATCGAGAACAAGAAGAGGAAACTGATGAAGTCCAAGTAGAGCCAAGGTGAAGTAAAAGGGCAAGGATAGAAAATTCTTTTGGACCAGATTTTCTAATTTATATGATAGAGGAAGAACCTCGAACATATAAAGAAGCTGTGAGCTCTATTGAAGGTCCTTTTTGGAAGGAAGCCATAAGGAGTGAAATTGATTCCATCCTGCAAAATCATACTTGGGAACTAGTTGACCTTCCTCCTGGATGTAAACCTTTAGGTTCCAAGTGGATTTTCAAAAGGAAAATGAAAACAGATGGAACAATTGATAAGTACAAGGCCCGATTAGTAATAAAAGGTTACAAACAACAAGAAGGCTATGACTACTTTGATACTTATTCTCCGGTGACGAGAATAAATTCTATCAGGATGATTTTGGCAATTGCTGCATTGCGAAATCTAGAAGTCCATCAAATGGATGTAAAAACTGCCTTTCTAAATGGAGATCTTGATGAAGAAATATACATGGAACAACCCGAGGGTTTTGTAGTTCCAGGGAAAGAAAGGAAAGTTTGCAAACTTGTTAAGTCACTGTATGGACTTAAGCAAGCACCAAAGCAATGGCACGAAAAATTTGATAGTGTCATGATGACAAATGGATTTAAAATCAATGAGTGTGACAAATGTGTGTATATCAAAACCACAAATGAGGGATACATCATTCTATGTTTGTATGTAGATGACATACTCATTGTTGGAAGCAACCAACGAATGGTTAAATCCACCAAAACAATGTTAAACTCAAGGTTTGACATGAAGGATATGGGACTGGCTGATGTAATTTTAGGGATAAAAATTATAAGGACGCCAGATGGACTCAGTTTGAGTCAGTCACACTATGTGGACAAGATACTTGACAAATTCGGTAAAGATGATTCTGGAATTTCCAGAACACCAATTGATACAAGTCAGCATCTATCCAAGAATAATGGTGAAAGCGTGTCCCAAGTAGAATATGCTAGAGTAATAGGAAGTCTAATGTACTTGATGAGTTGTACTAGACCAGACATTGCCTATACTATAAGTACTTTGAGTCGATTCACAAGTAATCCAGGTGTTGAACACTGGAAAGCAATTGCAAGGGTACTTAGGTACTTAAGGTATACTCGTGACTATGGGCTAAACTACATCAGAGATCCAGCTGTGCTTGAAGGATACACTGATGCAAGTTGGATATCTGATATTCATAACTCAAAATGTACTAGTGGATATGTCTTCACTCCAGGTGGTGCAGCGGTTTCATGGAAATCTTTGAAACAAACTGTAATCACTAGATCTACAATGGAATCTGAGTTTGTTGCTCTGGATAAATGTAGTGAAGAGGCAGAATGGCTACGTAATTTCCTAGAGGATATTCCAGACTGGCCTAAACCTGTGCCTGCAATATGTATATATTGTGATAATCAAGCAACAATTGGCAGAGCAAAGAATGTTCTATATAACGGTAAGTCAAGACATATACGTCGACGACATAATACCATTAGACAATTGATCTCAACTGGAGTTATCTCAATTGACTATGTGAAGTCAAAAGATAATATTGCGGATCCGCTAACCAAAGGGTTAAATAGAGATCAAGTTGAAAAGACATCAGAAGGAATGGGACTTAAGCCCAGAAGAAATAAGGTAGATATAAAGGAAAACCCAACCTAGTTGACCGGAGATCCCAAGATCTAGGTTCAATGGGACAACCTAATTATATAAACCTTGTAAGATCACTGTGGGGACTAACCCTACCCATTCTGTTGATGAAACAGTGATTCCCGTTGAAAAAAGGATAAGCATTAAGCTTTTAATGACCCTTATGCGTCGGAAGTCCGAACGGGGCAATGTGGGATTGTTCTTAATTAAGAGGTCACCTATGTGAGAGAGAAGTGGGGCCGCTTCAAAGGAGAATTGTGGGGGCTAAATTCTCTAAAACCTCTCGCAGAACCAGGCGGATGTCCATGGCCAAAATGAACATAATCATGAGAACCGATATGATGCCAGGAAGATATCTGTGTGAGATATATCATCATTTACATCAACAGCAGACAGTTCAAAGACATCGCGTCCACTGATCAGCTAGTAAGGTAAATATATTTTCACAAGGGAAGGTTCAAAGGTTAACACCCACCTATCCTATACAGGTATCTACCGTAGAATTCTATCACCGTGTTGAGTCAAGTCGAGTCTTGTCAATTCATTGTGAGTCTTTTCTCTGTGTATTCCTTATCGTTGATCAATTTCATTCATGTGGGGGATTGTTGGAAAAAAAAATTATATTTTATATATAATAAATAACCAATTTAGGCTAATGTGTGAATGGAAAATTGATGCCTTAAATGTGGTCCATTGATAGCTGCTAATAAATGCAGATTTGGTCAAGGATGTAATCACTGTAATAATGGTGAATATTCTGATCGATATCAGAAATTATGGTAAAGATTGTGATCGATCAATATCACTAATTTTGTGGGATTTTTGGCATTAATTCCCTTGTGTTCACACTTGGTATTCCACCCCATATGAAGCCTATAAAAGGAGGCTTCACCTTTCATTCTAGACACACCAACAAAATAGAGTCACTCATTAAAAAGCTCTCTTGTCTTCTTCTTCTTTGTTTTTCGTAAGTCTTAAGGTGATAGAGTAAAGGTATTAATCCGAGTTCGCTGGAGTAGTGAAAGTGGTGTATTCCTCTACTTGTTAGTCGTTGTATCCTGGGAAGTGGTTGCTCACGTATCCTCTAACACCAATCAGGTAGAGGGGGCAAATCTGCTTTAAGGAAAGCGTGTTTTACGTGCCTCGGCTTTCTTTTCACTTATCAGTTTTATAATTTATTATTTTGTATTTATTTTTTCTGTTCTTCAATTAAATATATTACTATATATTTTGTTCTTCTCCACTATATTAGTTCTAACAACAAATAATATAATACTTACAGTATACGCAGCGGAATTAAGAGTCCTTCCTTCAGTTTCTCTAACTCTTGTATCCTTTCTGTCGCAGAGTATTATCAAGAAACTGAACCGATCTTCTATTTTCTTCACGATCTTCCAATGTATCCTTAGAACCACCTAGACTAGTGTGGGCAATTCTCAACACATGAGATAGATATAGAGAGAAGAAGAGAAAATAACAAAGTGGCTTAGAAAAGGACTTGTGTTTAGAGAGAATATAAAACTATCAGAAAATCTGACTTGTGACTTATCTGTCGTCTCTAAAATCTTCTCTCTAAGCACTCCTTTTGTAGACTCAATTAGGCCATTTAATTTAATTAAAAAATCAATAACATAACAGCCATTTTGAAGCCCTAGGTCGAAATTATCATGGGCTATAGGCCCGTGAAATTTCCCATTTGATTATAAGCCCATTGGACTTAAAATCAAGGCCTGTATTATTTTCTATTGATTTAATTAATTAAATAATTATTTAAATCCTTTATCAAATTAATTATTTATAATTTGAACCTTGATTTAAACTTATTTATTAATTTAGATACCAATTTATCTTAATTAATAAATCTGCCATAATTTCTCTTTTCTTCTCAAAATTACACAACTCTGTGAAACTATCCAAAATTGACCTGGTCAACTTTGATAATTCTAATTGATGATTAAATCAATTAATTGAGACTATCTAGATGATTTTATCCAAGGTACAATGGGGACCATGGGCCTATGAAATCAAGCTCCAATAAGTTATCATAAATCTAACAAATAAATTTACTAACTTATTAATTCCTCATGACTCCACTATAGACTTGGAATTGCACTCTTGAATTCATAGAACGCTCTATAACAAATATAGATACGCTATTAATTATCCATTGTTACAACCGTAATTGTCACTCAATCCTCTATAGACGGTCTACAATGAGATAGGACTAAAATACCGTTTTACCCCTCATTGTATTTTATCCTTAAAACACTTAGTTCCTTGTAAATGATATTTCAGTAAACTAATTTAATTACTGAAATGAGATCTCTATCATTTAACACCTTGAACCAAACTAAAAGGAAACCATCGTTTCACTTCTTCATCAGAAGCTATAGATGTTCATATCTATGATTAACACTCCCACTCAATTATACTACTGAGTTCCCAAGATGTAAGTATGGGCTAGTCCGTAGGGTAAGCTGGTAACGAACAAGTCAAAGAACTCAAATAATACAATCAGTTAGAATACTAACCACTCAGAATTGAGATTGAATTGACCTATGGTCAACTATATGATATGACTAGAATAGATAATAACGGTATGTTTACTTATCTTATCAACTGTCAATATCGGTCCTGTCCGATGTAACAAATACATTCGATCTTATCTACTTTGCTAATGTTCTGGAAAGAACATAACACTGTAATGTGTAAGTAGATCATATCGTAGATTGGCAAGTCAATGTAAATCCGGTGCACTGACTAATCTTAGGACTAACTTATTTTGAACATATAATTATATTTATATTCCACTGTGATTACGTCACTATAAATAAGATTAGCTATATGCTCGGGATATAATAGAAGTTTATATTAAACAAATAACCATGAAAATAAAACATGTGAGCAAAGCGATTGACCAAGTCAAAAAATGATTTCTATTCTTTTATTGATAATAAAATGAGATTACAAAGAATTTGGGTTTTAATTACGGCATAAAACCCCAACAAATACATCCTCAATTTTTTAGCCAAACAATATTAGTGCATAAAGTAAAGTACATTTTGGGTTTGAACTTTACCTTAGTGGAAACACTACAATGCTTCTACTGAAATGCTAAGGTATTCTTAAAAGATTGAGCCCAACATTCCTAGTGATAAAATTTGTAATGTCTCACACACCTTTATCTGATTACTCATGTATTTCTCACCGTTCACCCTTAGAACTTTTAATGGCCTTGTGCTTGATCCATTCACGAACCATCTGGAGAGAAGCTCCTACTCTCTTGAGAGGCGACACCACCTCTAGGTTCATGTTATCCAAAAAACAGGCATGAATGACATGGCAAACATTTAATACACATGGCTGACATCTGGCAGAATTCGTGCTCGACTATCGACCAGAAAGACATCTATTGTCGCAGCGTTCGATCTCTTCATACGACCAGCCTGGTCGTACGCGTGCTATACGCGGAGAAGATCTTATGCAGTTATGATAGTATCCGAAATTATCTCCCATGATTTCCTGAGTATTTGATTATTTAGGAAATAATATCTGTAACAAATTAATGTAAATCCTCCTTGAGCCTATAAATAGAGAAAGATAGCTCAAGGGAAGGGGGATCTTCTTCTTTTTTTCGCTTTATGATCATTTGATATATTGTCTTGTTCTTCAGAGGTTGGTGAAACTCATTGAACCCTAGTTCTTTGATCACTCCTTTGAATTCTATATCAATAAAAATTCAAGTGGACGTAGGTTATTACCAGATTCTGGGGTCAAACCACTATAAAATCTTGTGTTCTTTATTATTCCGTCATTACATTCTTTCCAACGTGTTTGTCCGCATCAAGCAAATTTGACTCCGTGTCAGTTGGCCAAATTCTGAGTCAACCTTCTGGTGCTTTCATTGAGAGCTTGATACATTATTGTTGAAAGATCAATGGCGAAAACTACCAAGAAAACTGGACAGGCGGCCGGCGCTGCACCATCTCACCCGCCTCCTCCTCCTCCAAATGTGGCTGAGGATGAGCCACATTTGGAATTTGATGAGGAATAAATGGACTCCGAGACGCTGAAGAATACCCTAGGGGTATTGCAGGATGAACTGGCCAATCTGAGGGCCAACCAGGAAAGTGCTGCCGAAATCATGGCGCGGCAGCAACAAGATATTGAACGGCAGTGCCTGGAGCTGAGTGAAAGACAGGCGGAGATGGACCTTCACCAAAGGGAGGCCATGGCAGCCCTCGAGGCAGCCCTACAACTGGCTAGGAATCAGGCTGCACCTGCCTCGCAGCCTGATCAACCTGCGAATGGGCCACCCCACAGGGGTCCCAATCCTAGCCCGCCTATCCAACCCTCGAGCCCACAAAGGCCCGAGCATCCACCGGCACCTCAGGACGATGTCCCGCTGATGGACCCTGAGGCACAGCCTCTATCCCAAGCTGGTCACGGCAATCCCCCGCAGCTGAGGCAGAATAGGGCCGGGCAGCCGCCTCGCAGTCCTAGACACCATAGGGGCGACGAGCCAAACCCTCCGAGCAGAGGACAACGTCCACCTGGTAACAGGAGGAACTCAGAGTTAGGCTCTGCGGTCCGAGGCCCCCCACGGCATGATAATGCACGGGGACCTATCGACCAACGCAGGCCACCCTCTAGCGCTCAAGAGGTTCCAACCCGGGAAGGCAACCGAGGGAACAGTCGATCCCACCATAGCCAATTAAGATTCAGAGATGGCCGTGGTTATAACGAGGCCGACTCAGGCAGAGGAAATGCTGGTCGGAGGAATGAAGAAAGAGGTGGAGGCCGAAGCCTACCACCTAGGAATGACCAACCCGACAGACGGGACGCTGGGGGGCAGCCCAGGCAAAATAACGTCTTCAACCGGCTCGGAGCTAGCGAGCAGCGGAGGAGAGACGATGATTTGAGAGATGTACTCAACGATCGCCGCGAGCGGCACGACGAGTACGTCCCCCCAGCACCAGAGGCCACGGCGATTCCTGGCGCTGTGCAGGCCCAGATAGATGCCCTTAACCAGGCAGTACAGCAGCTGGTCGGGGGAAGGACATCTTATATCAACCACGATAGGAGAAAATGCACTCCTTTCGTCCAGAGGATAGCTATGGCAGAAACTCCTAGCAAGTTTAAGATGCCTACGCTTCCGAACTTTGATGGGTATGGTGACCTAGTGTCTCACGTCAACAAGTTCGAGATACAAATGGACATTCAGAAAGTGTCCGAAGATGCTCGGTGCAGGATCTTCCCTGCAACACTTTCTGATGCCGCACAGGAGTGGTTTTTCAAATTCCTTCCTGCAAGTATAGTTTCCTGGGAAATGTTCGTGAAGGAGTTTTACGGACAGCTCTACGCGGGTTGTGTGCACCCGACTGAGGCAAACCAGCTGGTCGAAATACGCCAGCAAGACGGAGAACCACTGAAGGACTATGTCTAGCGCTTTATGCGAGCAGCTGCTGGAGCAAAAACAGTGGGAGACGAAGGCAAGATGATGGCCATAACCGTAGGGGTTAAGCGTCGCACGCCTCTCTGGGACAGCCTCAGAAAACATGGGGTTAGAACTACCCAGGAATTCTTGGATCGAGCTGATCGGTACATCAAGATCGAAGATGCCATTGCCAATGAAGGGAAGCCCCCAGGCAAGGATAAAGGGACTGCCGAGCCTGCCAAAGCCGCCAATGGGTCCAAGCCCAACAGCAACGGGAACGACAACGGCAATGGCAAGAATGGGGGGAAACGGCCACACAATGAGCCTTCCACCTCTGACAATAAATGATCCCAGGGTAATCGTTATGAACCTCGGTTCACTAACTATACTGCCTTTATTGAGTCTCGGGGAGAGGTTTATCAGGCCACGAGTTCCAGTGTGCCTTATAAGAAACCTGCTCCCATTCGAAAGGATATTTCGAGAAGAGACACTACCAAGTTCTGTCGTTATCACAATGACTACGGACATGATACCAATGAATGCAACCAGCTGAAGGATGAGATCGAGTTCCTTATTAGACAAGGACACTTGAGAAGATATATACGGGCCTCGGGAAATTCCCAACGAGAAGCTCCAGGTGGCAACGACCAAGCGCCCACACGCCAACGCTCGCCACCTTTGTAGCCTGATCCCGTGACTGGCACATTGTTAACCATTTGCGGAGGCCCGCACCTCACGGGAAACAGCGGAAAGTCTAAGGAATGATATGCTCGGACTCTGCGCCATGACCAGGACATCGAGATGATGACTGTGGATGACCGCGCGCCGAAAAAGGCTAGGTCAGAAGAGGGCGAAATAACCTTCTCTGATAGCAACGCCCAACATGTCCGGTTCCCACATTCCGATCCGCTGGTCGTGGATATCCAAATGGTCAATATGATGGTGAAGAGAGTGCTAGTTGATATAGGAAGTTCGGTGAACATCCTGTATAAGTCTCCGCTGGAACGCATGAAGTTGTCTGTTAAGGACCTAGAGCCCTACAACCAAACAATATACAACTTATCTGGTGAGGGACTCTCCCTAGCAGGGTCAATCAGACTACCAGTGACAACAGGTACAGCGCCTGCTACCAGGACATTACTCGTTACTTTCATAGTAGTCGATTGTCCTTCGGCGTACAATGCCGTCATTGGGAGGCCTATACGGGTTGATCTACGGGTCGTCACCTCTATATGGCACTTAGCCATGAAATTCCCGATAGACGCAGGGGTAGGACGCGTGTTGGGAAACCAGAGGGAGGCCAGGGAGTGCTACAACGCCTCAGTCACGAAGGCGAAGAAGGGAACGTCAAAAAGCACTCCCCCTGATAGGTTGCAGATGGCAATTGATATACAAGCCCAATTCGGTGATGAAGTCACCAAATAGGGTGTTGCCCAAAGTGAGGATAGAGATTTAGATCCTCGCTTTGGGGATTTTGAAGAAAATGTTGGACCCGTCGAGGACATAGAAGAGGTCCAACTTGACGAGAAAGACCCGACCAAAGTCGTGAAGGTCGGGAAAAATTTAGAACCAACCACAAAGCATGCACTGGTGGAGTTTTTGCGGAAAAACCAGGAAGTCTTTGCCTGGTTGCACAAAGACATTGCTGGGATAGATCCTGCAGTTATCAACTATGTCCTGAACATGGACAAGAGTTTTCCACCCGTGCAACAGAAGAGAAGGATGCTCGATAAGGATCGGTCGAGAGCCTTAAAAGAAGAAATTGAAAGATTAAAGGAGAATGGGTTCATCAGGGTGGCGTTTTATCCATCGTGGGTCTCTAATCCAGTACTGGTTCCCAAGCCTAACGGCAAATGGCGAACCTGTGTGGATTTTACAGACCTCAATAAAGCCTGCCCGAAGGATTGCTTCCCACTCCCAAGGATCGACCAGTTGGTCGATGCTACTACAGGACACGAGATCCTCTCCTTCATGGATGCATACTCAGGCTACAATCAGATCAGCATGCACCCCCCTGACAAGAATCCAAACCAGCTTTCGGACTGATACGGGATTATAATGTTATAAAGTAATGCCCTTTGAATTGAAAAACACAGGTGCGACTTACCAGCGATTGGTTAACCACATGTTTAAAGAATTAATCGGGGTAAACATGGAGGTATACGTGGACGACATGCTGGTAAAGTCGAAAAAAGCAGAAGGACATGTGAAGGATTTACGAGAGTGTTTCGACGTATTGAACAAATACCAGATGAAACTGAATCCTCTCAAATGTTCCTTCGGAGTTGGATCAGGGAAATTTTTGGGGTTCATTGTTAATTCAAGAGGAATCGAGGCCAACCCCGACAAGATAAAAGCCCTGATCGACATGAAATCGCCAGAGAAGATCAAGGATGTACAAAGTTTAACTGGAAGAATTGCAGCCCTAAGTAGATTTATTTCCAAGTCAACGGATAAATGCGTCCCTTTCTTCAATATACTTAGGGGCAACAAGAAGTTCGAATGGACAAGAGACTGCGAGCAAGCTTTTCAGGCCTTAAAAATCCCATATGGCACAACCTCCTGTTTTATCAAAGCCTGTCGAAGGAGAAACTTTGTTCATTTACCTGGCGATCACTGAAGTTGCTGCTAGTGCGGTACTAGTACGAGAGGAAGAAAGCGTACAAAAAGCGGTTTACTATGTAAGCAAGAGGCTAATCGGAGCAGAACTGAGGTATCCTCCCATCGAGAGGTTAGCGTATTGTTTAATCTTGGCCTCTAGGAAGTTACGTCCTTACTTCCAACCCCATCCCATTACAGTCTTAACTGACCAGCCCCTTCGGCAAGTCCTCCAAAAACCAGAAGCGGCTGGGCGTTTATTAAAATGGGCAGTCAAACTTGGGCAGTTCGATATTACATATTCGCCGCGAGCAGCAGTAAAGGGACAAGTCTTGGCCGATCTTATTGCAGAGTTCACCGAACTCCCAGACAACGAGCAGTGTGATAAACCTAGTGCGCCTGAGCCTCAAGATGAAGCTCCTTCGTGGAAGTTATTCACAGATGGGTCGTCCAACGAATCTCACGCGGGAGCAGGAGTGATCTTGATAACGCCAGAAGGGCATCGATTTCACTGCACCATTAGGTTAGACTTCACCGCGTCAAATAATGAAGCCGAATACGAAGCACTCCTCGCTGGATTAAGAATGGCAAAAGACATGAGTATAAAGGTGCTGGATATTTACAGTGATTCACAGCTGGTAGTGAATCAAGTTCTAGGGGAATATCAAGCACGAGGACTAAAGATGGTGGCCTACTTGAACAAAATAAAAGATCTATTGGCCCAGTTCAAGAAGTATACCCTCCAGCAGATACCTCGGGATCAGAATTCAAATGCAGATGCCTTAGCCAAACTCACGAGCGCGAAAGATGCTGACACTTTGAACATTGTGCCAGTAGAAAGATTGAGCGAGCCGAGCATACAAGCAAATGAAACCAGCATGGAAATCCGGATGGAAGGTACATGGATGGCGCCTTATTTGGAGTATCTTACAAATGGTGTACTACCAGCAGATAGGAACAAGGCCATAACTCTTCAAAGGCAGGCAGCTAGGTACATACTGGTGGATGGTGTTCTATACTGAAGGGGATATTCCATGCCACTGCTCAGATGCATTACACCAGAGAAAGCTAAGGAGCTAATGAAGGAAGTACATGAAGGCTTCTGCGGGGATCACGCTGGGGGGCAAAGTTTGGCGAAAAAGATTCTAAGGCAGGGTTATTTCTGACCGACTATGAACGAAGATTCAACGGAGTTTGTGCGAAAGTGCGATAAGTGTCAGAGATTTTCCAAAATCCCACGCGCAGCTCCAAATGAGTTAAAACAGATGCAGAGTCCTTGGCTTTTTGCAGTATGGGGTATAGACTTGATTGGATCCCTGCCAATGGGAAAAGGCGGAGTGAAGTACGCAGTTGTAGCAGTCGACTACTTCACCAAATGGGCCGAAGCTGAACCACTCGCTACCATAACGACCAAGAAAGTTTTTGACTTTGTCATCAAGAACATTGTTTGCCAATATGGTTTGCCTCGAAAGATTGTCTCAGACAACGGAACCTAATTTGACAGTGACTTATTTACCGACTTCTGCGAAAGGCACGGGATTATCAAAAGCTTTTCTTCAGTCGCGCATCCACAAGAAAACGGGCAGGTCGAAGCAGTGAATAAGACGCTTAAGGACACCCTGAAGAAAAGACTTGAAGACACTAAAGGAGCATGGCCAGAACAGCTGCCTGAAGTCCTCTGGTCGTATAGAACTTCTCATCGAACAGCGACAGGTCATACCCCATTTTCCGTGGCATAAGGGTATGAAGCTATGTTACCTGTCGAATTAGATCCCCCCTCACATCGACGCATTACATACGACCAGAGCCAGAATATCCAACTAATGATGGAGTCCCTAGATTCAATTGAAGAAATACGAGAACGAGCCCAACTCCGAGTTGCTGCGTACCAGCAAAAGGTCGCCCGGTATTTTAACTCAAAGGTGAAAGAAAGAAAATTCAACGTCGGTGACCTAGTGCTACGACGAGTTTTCTTGAATACCCGCGACCCCACTGCTGGAGTGCTCGGACCAAACTGGGAAGGACCTTACCAGATTGAAGAAGTCCTTCATCCGGGCACCTACAAACTTGCACGCTTAAATGGAGATCTCGTTCCACGCTATTGGAACGGTGAACACCTGCGCAAGTACTACCAATGAACAGTCCTTTTTAAAGGACTGGCTTGTATAAATTTTTACTTTTTACAAGTTTCGAAAAAGGGTTAGCCACGTTGTATGGCTAATCGCTTATAAGTGTAAGATCTTTTTTTTAAGATCACTCGTAAAGACATGATTAGTCCATTTTTAATACGAGATTATAAGGGACTGTGCGCAGCCAGTCATTCTTGCCAACCATTGTAAATTTATTTTTACAAGTATTTGTTCATTACGTGTGTTGTTTTGCTGTATTATAAGTGTTACGTTTCCTACCGAGCAGCAATGTTCGCACAGGTCGTGGTCAAGGCAAGTGACCAAGGACCTAAAGCTCCTCGATCACTTGGGGGGCACATAAGGTACATCGATAGCAAAGCATACCAAAGGGTATGTAAACACATGAACAAAATGAGTGAAAGCATGCTACGGTACTTAGAGTATTTTTCAAAATTTATGTTTTGTTAAATCAAACCAAAGTACTATGCTAAGTTCGGTCATGCGAACAGATATTATAAAGAAACATTATAATATCAATAAGGCAATCTTTTACACCGCGAGCAGTATTGCTTGGATGTAATTGTTTAATTAAAAGTAAAAAGCTTTTGCACCGCGAGCAGTATTGCTCGGATGTAATTGTTCAGTTATAAGTAAAAAGCTGCCCTTGCAGCAATAAAAATAAATTGTCTTTACAAGCAGACCCGTGGACCATAAAAATAAAACAAAAGAAAATTTTTTACTGAGCAGGAGGGTCTTCGGGATTAGGAGGAGCGCTTTCATCAGCCGGGGGACCAGCTTCAGCATCAGCAGCAGGAGCCTTAGCCTTAGCCTTCTCCTCTGCCTCCAATCGGATGGCGCACTGCGCCATCAGAGTCTTCTTCAACCGCTCTGACAGGTAGTTGAAGTTGGCCTCCCGGTTGTGTTTCCAGAAATCGTAGAAGCAGAGGTGAGTGGCTTCCCTGTACTTCTTCAAATTCTTGACCCCTTCCTCCTCGAGCTCCTGCACCCGCTCTTCGAGTTTCTTCGACTCATCCCTGCTGGCAGTCAGATAAAGTTCAAGCTGCTTACACTCTTGGGTGACAAGTACAGAACTTTCCCTCCATTTCCCCTGTTCCTCGTTGGCTTTCTTCAAGGCATCTTGGGCATCCTGAAGCTCCTTGGTGAGGGTAGCTTGGTCCTCGCACAGTTGTTCATTAAGCTTGGACAGCTCCTTGTTCTCCTCGAGCAGCTTGTTGTTCTCAGTCTCAAGTGCTTGCTTACCCTGGGCAAGCCTGGAGTCGAAGTTTTTTCCCCGAGAAACCAACGCCCCAGCACGGCACCAGCTAGCAGTTAAAGATAGCAGCCCTTGAAGACAAAGAATGAGATAAAGTAAGGAAAAGAAGTCAGACATAAATGATGAAGTGGCAGGAGAAGACTTACGCTGACTATCTCATTAAACCCTCTGTTGATGATTTGGTCGAACTCCATTGAGGCAGTTTCAGTGATGGCGGCCTGGCTGCGTCTGTGCTTCGAGAGCTTATATATCCTCTCCCTGGCCGACCCAACCACGACGCTGGACAGGGAGCCTTCGGGCAAGTTGTCCAATGCCTCCTTGTTAGCGGCCCTAGAGGAGGGCTGTGGATTAACAGTTGTGGGAGTCGATTGCTCGGTGGGGAGCGGAGGTGTCGTGTTCTCCTTGGAAGGTGTGGCGGTTGGAGCATCGTCTGTTCGAGCCTTCTTCGAGGGGGTCTTGCTGCTTTCCCCTCGAGTCCTCTTACTATCCTTCTTCGGGACAGAAGAGGCAGCGGCAGCCTCGTAGTGATCGAAGACATCCTCAGAGTCCATACCTGCACAAAGGGAAACAACTCGCGCAATGAGATTAAATGGTCATAGGGGGAACAAGGATAAAAGTAAAAGGATTACAAGTAAAGTACCCGGGCTACAACTACTGGTCGTAGCAATATTTACTGAACTACCTAGTTCCTGGAAGAAATCTGAGTTTAAAGAGGGGGCATTCCTAAAGTTGCCGTTTCCATCAAATAGATGAGAGGGAATTGGAAAATTATTTAAAAGCGATATTATTGTACCGTTTACATCCGACGAATCGTCAGAAAGTTTGGTAGGCTCGACAACCTTTTGTTTTCCCTTGCCCTTGGGGACTGAAGGTTTCTCCGCTCGATGGGGGACGACAGTTTCCCTGATCGTAACCCCAGTTGGCCGCCTCTGAGAAGGTGGTGCCTGAGGTTACTGTTCGGGTTCCTGCTTAGGTTCCACATCGGCTTGGACACCGTCCGCCGAGGGTTCATTCGTCGTAGATTGGGAGCCCCAAAGGCCGACCAGCCTAAGGTTAGCCTCGTTGACTAAGTTTTTTACACTCTTACCAGCATTTGGCATGCTAGCTAAGAGTGTCGCCCTTGAATCCATCCTTGGGGTAGGGACTGGACGTAACCATGGGCCTGGAACACAATGGATGTCAAGATATTATGACAGAAAAGAACTAAGTAAAGAAGCTGCTCGCGTAAGAATTTTTTTCCTCCTCGGGTGAAGGCTAGGTTGTCCACAGCAAGGTCAGGAGTGAGGAAGTATTCATGGTGATACTTCCCCACATTAGAGATATGGATTGTGTTGGACAAAAAAGTGCGTCCGGATTCCTGATGGCAGAAGTGAAAAAACCCCGCACCATCTTGGTTGGGGTTGGACTTAAGGTCAAAAAGAAAATTGACCTCGTGGGGGGAAGGTACTGGCCATTTTTTGAAGTTATAAAGGATATAGAGTGCGGCCAACATTCTATATCCATTCGGGGTGATCTGAAAGGGGGCTACTCCGAAGTAATTAGCCACCCCCTGAAAAAACGAGTGGAAAGGCAGGGTGGCACCTACCTCAATGTGGAACCTCGACCAGGAGCTGTAAGCCACGCCTGGCAGGTTGGCTTGCTGATCGATAGATGGTTTAACTAAGGTCACACCCATCAGATTGTATCTGTTCAAATAATTGGCAATCATCCGCAGTGTCACCGTACTTTGAGGGACGACGTGCCACGCCACAGCTGGCTGGTCAACATGGCGAGAGCGGGCACGCCCTTGGACATTGGTCTCCGCAGCGAATTCGCCTCGACCACTGGTCAAGGGGGCATCAGCAGAAGGCTGGTCTAAGGAGTTAGGATTTTTCCTTTTTCGAGTTTTTGTTTTTGTTCGGGCCATTCTTTGACTAGGGACTGGAGGACGGTTCGAGCTAGGGCGAGAAAAAGGGATTTCCGGTATCAAAGTAGATGGGTTCTCTTCGCCTTCAAGTAGTTGGGCCAAGAGGTCGTCTTCAATAGGTCTTTCTCCTCCCCAAGGGTCTTGCATATGAACTGCAAACAGATAATGGAGGAGATAAGACACAGTCTACGAAGTAGTGTGGAAAATTGGGATAACGTTGCTTGTGTCTAAAAAACCAGCAGCATCCTACTCCTACACTACGATTCAGCACTAATGGTTTGAAAAACGGATCAAAGAGGAAAAAAACCATTTTCTGAAAGAGAACTATTTCGACTCCTAAAGGGCGGGAAAAAACTCAGTTTTTTCACCTAGCTTAAAGGTTGAATTTTTCGTCGACCTTACGCCCCAAGCCTATGATCCTAACTATCAAACTAAGACCTAACCTATACAAATCATAAAGATGCCCTCTTACCATGCAATGGAAGGTTTATACAAAAAGATCCTCGTAAAACCCTACTCAAGAACACAGAAATCACAGAGCATAGAAACGACGTGCATGGCATAATGAAAAGTTTAAAAAGACAGAGTGATTACTTGGGCGAAGATGGAGATTCGGAAGAGAATGAAAAAGTTCGAGTTAGAAAGATCGTTGGCTAGACGATTGACTGGTTTCGAAGCTCTGTATTCTGAAGGCAAGGTTCTTGAAGCTCTTGACAAAGACGATAAGAAAAAACTTTTTAAAGAAGAAAAAGAAGGTATTTATGGGGACCGAGATATGGCCAAAAAGTAGCAATCATTACTTTTAATTCGCGAAACGTGGGGAAGTGTATAAGCCGTCAAATTGCCTTTTTGAAAACTGGAAAAGCTTGATTAGACATAATTATGTCACGGCTTTCAAAAATGCACGGGGATCTTGACAGACATCGTGGGGATATGAACGGTTGTTTCCTTAAAGTTTCTTTATTGCTGGTCGCACTAAACAAACTCGGGGGGCAAATGTTATCCAAAAAACATGCATGAATGACATGGCAAACATTTAATACATGTGGCTGATATCTGGCAGAATTCGTGCTCGACTATCGACTAGAAAGACATCTATTGTCGCAGCGTTCGATCTCTTCATACGACCAGCCTGGTCGTACGCATGCTATACGTGGAGAAGATCTTATGCATTTATGATAGTATCCGAAATTATCTCCCATGATTTCCTGAGTATCCGATTATTTAGGAAATAATATCTGTAACAAATTAATGTAAATCCTCCTTGAGCCTATAAATAGAGAAAGATAGCTCAAGGGAAGGGGGATCTTCTTCTTTTTTTCGCTTTCTGATCATTTGATATATTGTCATGTTCTTCAGAGGTTGGTGAAACTCATTGAACCCTAGTTCTTTGATCACTCCTTTGAATTCTATATCAATAACAATTCAAGTGGACATAGGTTATTACCAGATTCTGGGGCCGAACCACTATAAACTCTTGTGTTCTTTATTATTCCGTCATCACATTCTTTCCAACGTGTTTGTCCGCATCAAGCAAATTTGACTCTGTGTCAGTTGGCCAAATTCTGGGTCAACAGTTCACATAGGTGAAATTCTTACAACATATTTGCTACCTTTAGAGATACTTGTTGCTCTTCAACTGAATTTCATTAAAATCCTATGACTTAACCCTCATGCTCGGTAGCAACCAACATTAACTCTCTTGACGGGACTTTTAAGTTTTTAATGTTAAAATTATTCCCTTATCAATGACTTGTTCTCACCCATTGAACTCTACACTTTATGTATACAAGCTTTGAGTTAGGTTGCCATCATTGGGGAATCTTTTTATCAATGAGTTCTAGTCTTATCCCTCTATTTGTGGAATTAACTAAATCTCTCCCAAGAGGTTTGGTAAACGAATCAACTAAGTACTCACAAGATTTTACATATGAAATTGATATGATACTCTTATCAATCAATTCCCTCACATAATCATGTCTTAGACTTATATGTCTAGCCTTCCCATTGTATATCTTGTTGTAAGCTTCAATCAAAGTGGCTTGATTATCACAATGTATCGAAATCGTCGATACATCAACCGCTATTTTCGGTATCTCTAACATGAGATCTTTTAGCTACTCGACCTCTTTACCGGATGTCGCTAGAGCTAAAGCTACAAACTCCAACTCCATGGTTGAGTGACATATACATGTTTGTTTCTTAGATCCCCAAGAAATCACACCCCCACTAAGGGTGAACACCCAACCAATAGTGGAGAAATTAAGGCTTAAGAGTTTAGGGTTGAATTGATGCTACTGGAAGGGGATTAATTCATGATTGAGGTAAGGTTCTTTAGATTAAATTATGAGTTTTACTCTGTTTTTTAGTTTGGTTGAAAGCTTAGTTGTTTGATTGGATAATTGGATATGTAATGGTGTTTTAAGCGTTGGGTTTTGTTGATAAACTGGTGGAAATGTTGTGGTGTTGATTAGTGGTGAATTTGGGATTGATTTGATGAGGGTGTGTCTGAGTTTGAATTGAGAAATATGTAGGGGAGCTGGGTTCGCAGGGTCAAGTTGCGATCGAGTTCATGCAAGTCGCGACTTGAACCCATTCCAGAGCCTCCCCTGGTTGCTGTCTAGAAGGCGCGCTGCAACCCTTTGGGTCAAGTCGCGGCCCGCCCCTGGCACCCCAGATAGGGGCTCTCTTTCTTGGGGACGCGTTGCGCTCCCTGGGGGCTTGGTCGCGACCCACCCCTCCCTTTTGTGCCAAGATGGGTTTTGAAGAGTTTTAAGCACAAGTTTTCATTTCTTAAGGTTCGGAATCGAATCTGCTAGCTGTTTTAGTAGGATTCGAGGTCTCGGGAGTGGGGGTTTTAGACCATGAACCATTTATTATTTTATTTTATTAATGGAATTTAATACTTGGTTATGATTAGGTGACTGCTAAGGGACTTAAGGACTGATCATTCTCAAGGGTCGTTGTTTTATTATTTCACGCTCGAACCAGAGGTAAGAAAACTGCACCTACACTACAAGAAAAAAATACTTTCAATAAGACCGAAAAAGTATTATCAAATATATACCATAACACTTTTTGATGTGTTAAGGAAAGCGGTGTTATTGTATGTTTGAGCACTTTGCATAACACTTTTCCATAGTTATAGACATGTGTTATGGTTTAGCCTACGATAACATTTTTGTTGTGTTATTTTAATAGTTAGATAAGTATTTCATTCTGCTATTTATAAGTAGATTATATAACATTTCTTTTGTACTTATAAAGCAGTGTTATGATACACTTTATAATAACACACTTTTTGCATTATAGAAAATAGTTTGCATAACATAATTTTATGCTTATAAACCAGTGTTATTGTAAAAGATACAATAACACATTTTTTGTATTATTCTAATATTTGGATAAGCTTGAATTATTATTATATAAACCTGTACATTATAATTATTTTTTATTTCTTTAATTCAAACCCGCTTCATTTAATATACTTAAGACACCCTTAACATTGTACAAATATATTTTTGAGTACTAATTATATGGTTCATAACACATATAACCAAATAATTGTTCAAAATACATTCAAGATTATATAAAAAATAATCCAAAAGTCTTAAGATATTCAACACTGCCTAATTAATATAAACAAAACATTCTCACAATAGTCAACAAAATAGTCTTAAACAATTGCATATTCAAAATTAAAGGTAGGAATTCATGATCTTCCAAATGTCAACACACCAAAACCTTCCAAATCAGATTTTCTTTTGCACGGACTTGTTGAATCTGGTAAACAAAACATAAAAGACAAACTAATGAGGTCATGAAATATCATATCATTCATCTAAAATAATCAATAATGCTATCATAATCTTGGATTACATATCGGTTAATATATTCCACACCTTCCAAATACAAAAACCTACCAACATCTTCGTCATAATCGTTGCATGAATATTCTTTACTATAGCTTTACAAACCAAAATTAGCAGCAGTACTATAACAACTAGTAGTTGCAGCATGCTTATTAACTGCTCTGCAGTCTGCTGCTTCAATGTTTGTTAACTGTTGCTGATTATTTCTTACGTTAGCTGACAAGGAAGAATCTGTACAAGATCAGAAAGTAATAGTTAATGCTACTTGTTAATAGAATAATAAAAACATATGATAATATAGCACTAAAACAAATAATAAACCAGAATACTAAAAGTACGAAGTCAGGATTGCAAGAGAATACCAATCCAAACCGTTCCACCGACAACCAAGAAGTAGAGCTCATTAAATAATGTAAACTTGTACCTGCAGCCATCAAATGGAAGTTTACACATTGATTTTGATAGAAAAAAATTTAGAACAAAAACATCATTGGAGGAAAGATGAGAATAGAGACCCAAAACTCTAGTACCAGCCCCGGATCACTAGATCAGTGAAATAACTTGCTCTAGTGTATAAGCAGAGGACTTCTGAAATTGTAAATCATGGAAGGACGCAGATATATGTGTTGCTTAGTTCTACATGAAAATAAACCACAAAGTATTAAGCAGATGCCTTATAAAAGTGCTCCCATCAAACACGATATGAAAATGGCAACTTAATGCTGAAATCGATGGACCCTTCAAACTAATATTATAAAATGCAGTAGAAAATATCAGAGGCCTACATATTTTTATATATTGGTAAGAATACAAGGATCAGCCTCGTCAAGCAAGATTTTCCAGTTTCCATTACCACATAAATGTCTCAGTGCACTTGGAATTGTGAAACACGTACAACTGTAAAAGAGCAACATTAAACTTTTAAGGTTTCTTTAGTAATGTTGCTCTACGCTAACAAGCTAGCTAATTATTTTTAAGAAAGTTATAATAGGATAATCATAAATCACTATTTACCATTCTGGAAGCCTGTCATCATTAAGAATGGGACTTTGCCATTTCTCAATATCTTCTTCCCACCGCTTATAATCTGTTCAAATTTTAAGATAAAGCCAGCTCAGGATTTAGTTTAAGGAAACTTAAGCACGTAGTTAAACTTAACCCAGCATAATTGGGGATCAAGAACTTTAAAATGGAAGAAATGGAAGATAATGAAAATCGAACCAGGCAGAGTTACATTCAATAAACGTTGATTAGATGACAAATTAGAAATTATTGCTCTCAGAACTGCAATATGAGTTTTGCTCAATATGAGTCTTGCTCTCAGAGCATACATTTAGTTCAAATATTGTTAGATGTTAAATGTTTCATGATAGACATATATGTGATAATCAGGAAAACCCCACTCTGAACTTTGTCACAGTTGTCTCAAACAAAATGAAGAAAAATTTATATAAGTTTCATGCAAGCCAATACCTAAAATTAACAATTATGTTAGGAAAAGAGATGCTTACTGCCCATGTAAAAAGAAGGCTGACTTTTGCCCTTTCCTTTCCTGTGTTCACCAACTGAAAACATACAAAGTCTACTAAGTAATATAACAACAATATCAAATTCGTAAATTTATGACTACAATGTCATATTCTAGATCATGCTGAAATATTCACATACTTATGTAAGTTACACTTATACATAATTTAAAAATTAATAACAAAATAAATTCACACCGGAGAAAATACAAGGAATGATATTCAGCATATAATCACACCGAACAACATACATGAGCAGGGGAATTAATTTCAATAATAAAGAAGGGCAGGAAGAAGCATCATCTTTTTAAAAACTGTAATCAAAGGACTCATTTAACAATATACCCAAGTAGTAACCTGATACTCGCTTCCCTACTTATGCTTGAGATAAACAATTCAGCAGAAATTTTAAGCAACTTACAAATTGTTCAACATGGCAAAACAATTTTCTGAAAGTGTTTATGTCATTTAACTGTCTTTATGAATATGTTGATTGAACATACCGTATAAACAAAAACAGAATTAGGAAGACTGCTATCTTTGTAATTATGTCGTATGAATGACGATATTTGCAGACAAGAAATTTTCAGTTTTGGATCTGGTGCACCTAAAACACAAGCCAACATAATTTACAAAAAGGATTCGAGGGAAATGAACTTCTGGGAAAATAGAAAAAAAGTATGTTAATACCATCATATATCGTCCATGCCCTTGGGAATAGAGCATGATATGTGGAATGCTGGCCATTAAGATTCCAGTCCCACGAAGATATACCCTGATCACCCACTTTCCTGTAAAAACCGCAAAAGCACACAAGAGCCATTTTATCAGTTGGAATAAGAATGTATATCCTTCAATCTTCTTTTATTGGAGATGACAGATGAAGAATTCTACCCTATTCCTTCATGTTTATCTGGAGCCAAAACTGATGAGTAATTTTTATGTCCTCCATCTCTTGATATGAAAATCTGTAGCACAGCATAAATAAAGTAAATCGTGAAAAAAGAATAAAGATTAAATTTAATAGGCCAACAATTATGTGCTGCTTATGAAAAGATAACAAATGCAATTGTTCAAAGTATTTAAGTACAAGCATAGAATTAAGAAATTCTTTAATAAAGAAAGACTTATAAGACCATCATTTCAGGCGCCATTGTTGCACTCATTAATCTGTGAACCTATCTCAGCTTCATATTACAACTTCCATTTAGAACACTCGTAGTAAATATTTAAGTTCTTTCTAAAGAAAAGTAGTATTGTTAGCAACAAATACATCTATGTTCAACTTCAGCAACAATATTTGGTTTGATATAAAATTTACACTTAAAATAATTAAATCAAGTGGAATTCCATCAACTCCACAGTGCTCACGTTACTTTTACATAAAAAGAACAATTCACCCACTACCTCACAATAACATCGTACTGGATATTACTGAAATTTTTATTTCTTAAAAAATAAAAAATAAAGAAACCGAGTATAGATGAAGAGATGATTTTTACAGAAAATTGATTGGCCATGACTGGAGAACCTTCACATAAACCAGGAACAATTTTAAATTGCCTGAATTCACCTCTAAAACCTCTAGATATGCTGCCACTTTTGTATGAGACATAAACAAACAAGCACATCAGTTTGATCAAATAAAAAAGAACAAAGTTGAAAAATTTGTATCAACAAGCTTGTACACCACAAACCCCATGCCTCCAAGTGGAACACCTTGAGATATAGATGGCTTGCAACTTTCACGAGTGAAAGGATCAATTGGAGCTTTCTGCAAAGATATACAATTAGGCAATTAACTTTCAAACTCATGTCCATAAAGATTATTTCATCCAAGTGTTATGTCCCTAAGGCATTTCACAAAACATATAGAGTGCATTTTTTTTTTTTAATTGTCTTAAACCATAAGCATTGTTGTATAAAACTTATTCTTAACTTCAAAAAGTTTCAAACTAAAATGAGCAACTCAACTATGAATCCAATCTCATAATCAAGTTTTCAAGTAAGAACTTAAAGAAATTATTTTTTCCAAGACATATGCATCAAGAAATTGAATGAAGTCATAACAAAATGGTGCTCACTTTTGTTGCACAACCCCAAAAATCTCAAATGGCAATTGAAAGTCAACAATCTGTTGTCTTTGTTTCCAAGTTGTAAGCCATCTAAGCTCTATATAATTTCCATCATTTGCAAGCCACATCTTAAAATGTACCACATCATTCCAATTACCAAAAGTAAAAATAAATCAAGCATTCTCATCTACAACAACAAAATTTTGATTGATATATTATCTTAAAATGTACCACATCATTCCAATTACCAAAAGTAAAAGAAAAAAAAAATCAAGCATTCTCATCTACAACAACAAAATTCTGATTGATATATTTTAATTCAATTAAAATTTCTCTTATATATATACACACATTTGTATACCTAAGGCATTGAGCATTAATGATATTGATTTGGGTTAAAGAGGAATTTATGCTGCCATTTTATAAAGAAAAAAGCAATTCAAGAACTTGGACTAGTGGCCATCCAAAACAATAGCCGATGAAAAATAATTTTTAATTATAATAATCAACTACAAAAACCCAGTCAGCTCTTACCAAAACAGAAAGAATTCAATTTAGAATTGATCATATAGATCTTCGAACTAGCTGTTCAGTTGCAAATGAAGATAGGATAAGATAACATGAAAATAAAACTGGCAAGGAACATCCAGTAACAAATTAATATTGAATCCTGCATAATAATACAATGAACACCCAATAAGACATCAATATTAAGGTTCATGAAATTGGTTATTGGACTAGAGAAATTATCAAATAAAAGATACTATGGGAATCGCAATAAAAAAGGAAACAAACAAATGTCCTCAACAAGGTGAAGAAAAAACCAGGAGGAACAAAAACATTCCTGTGATCATTAAAAAAGAAATAATCACACTAATAACACAACAGAAGCAAAGCACATAATACTACCCAAATCTAGTCAAAATAACTCTACAATCACAAATATCACAAGATTGAATAGAAAGCATCATTCCTGCATATTAACCAAAATGGTATCAATGTAAGCAATGCACAACTAAACTAATCATTAAATGCCAAGGCTGTGTTGCAATAATACACTAGGGAATCCTAAACGTTCAAATTTATATCAATCACATTAGACAAACTTGTCTGAACATATTCCACAATAAAACCTAAATTACTGTAGATCAAACAGGTGATACTAATTCCTAAATAAATGGGGACTCGTCCAGTGACATACTCACCAAAAAACTTGAATTACTATAAAGAAATAATCGCATCATAGTAATCAATTCCTATGCCTATCACAACCACATTTTCAATTACCAGCACAAATCACCGCACACGCTATGGTTGGCACTAAAACTACAACATTAACAAATTCACTCAAGCAGATCAAAGTTGAGTTTTGGACCATTTTCCATCAGCTCATTCCAAACTTAAGGCATGGAAAAATATATTTAATTAACACCCACGAGAGACGCCTAATATCCAATAACATCCTCTAATACTTAACTAAGCTATCCGGCTATAAAAATCTACCTAAAAATGGGAGTATAAACAGAATGAAATAGGAAATATCACAACTTTATCATCTAGCAAATTGCCAATGAGAAAGTTGAGCATAGAAACTCTAATTCCCATAGTTTGGACAAGTGCAGCTATTAAACATGCACCCTCTACAAGCCAAAATGTTTAGAACAAGAAGAGGAAGTCACCAATGAGCATTCGAATCCCAATTCTT
This sequence comes from Humulus lupulus, assembly GCF_963169125.1. Classification (NCBI taxonomy): domain Eukaryota; kingdom Viridiplantae; phylum Streptophyta; class Magnoliopsida; order Rosales; family Cannabaceae; genus Humulus; species Humulus lupulus. The sequence goes on along the minus strand of NC_084798.1, from coordinate 96,885,437 downwards.
GACATGTAAAAATGATCGAGGAATTGATGAATCTCATGAAGATCTTGGATGGGAGTGCGAGTGGGAGAGAGTTGTTTCTTAAACTGTTGAACACCCGAAGGCATCATAGGAACCACATTGTTGCGTCTCACTTTAATTGCTTTTATCATTTGGGTAAAATCTTTTTCGTCATTTGCATCTTTTATCTCCAGAAATGATCTCAGATCACGGAATGAATCCATGTACCAATCTCGAACCTAATTTTTTATTATTTGAATTTAATTAATTAAAAAAACAAAAACAGAGAAAGTGGGTCAAACCAAAGTTGTCACAGTATTATTATTAAACAAAAAAAATGAAAAAAGTTGAATCTTTCTTCACCTTCACGCAGGGAAGAAGAAGGCTGGATGGAGTTAGCTGGTCTCACGCAGGGAAGAAGAAGGCTTGGCCGCACACAGGTAAGAGGAAAAGAAGAGCTGGCCTCCGGTGTGGATGTTCGCCTCTGGTGTCGTGTGAGGGCTTGGGCCCGCGTGGGTCGACGCTTCGACGACCTCTGAAGATCCCTAGCCGGCGCGTGTAGGGGAAGGTATCGGTCGAGCTCCACAAAGATACAGGCGAGAGAGAAAGAGTGAAGGAGAGAGGTCTGGTGGGAGAAAGAGATCCGAGAGAGAGGATAGAGGATGATGAGTAAAAAGGAGAAGAAAAGAAAGAGAAAGAGAGATCTGAATTAAAAAAATGTATTATTTGGTGCTTATAATTTTTTAAGGCCTGCCATTTTATTTTCCAATTTTCACTTTACCGCTTTTTTATATTATCAATTATAATACTTTTTAAATAAGCTTATATTAATGTGTTGTAGAAAGTATTATTTGGTGTAGTGCCAGTATGTGACATGCATGGTTATTGATGAGGCATGTTGAGTGCTCTATATATGGACATTGATTGCATTGTAAATGCCTAGCAGATTTGCTTATTTGTGAATGACACTGACTTATTAATCAGAAACGACATTGGTGTTAGTACTGGTCATGAAGTCTTGACTTATCAGTCATGATCGGCAGTAGTACTGAGCACTGGTCGTATGGTACTGGCTTATGAGTCAAGAGCGGAATTAATGTGTTTAACACAAGCCGAAATGATTAGATCTAATCAACATGAGCATTAAATGCTTGACCGACCTATAGGTCGAAGAAAACTAAAGTACTGGTCTAGTCTAATGGCTAGTTACTTAGAGCCAGGGCCAAAAGGCTCAGGTGACTGAAGCGTCACATGGCTTAGGGTGCAGAGCCCTAGAGAGTGACTCATTAGTCACTTATCCAGAGTGTGACTCATTAGTCACCTATCTAGAGTGTGACTCATTAGTCACCTACACAGAGAGTGACTCATTGGTCACCATCTGATTAGGGCTAGAAGCCCTAGAATGATTTATTTATATTGTATACATGCAGTAATGAGTTTTCTTGCTGAGCCTTGGCTCATGGGTGCTATGTGGTGCAGGTAAAGTGAAAGAAAAGCTCACCCTACCTTGAGTGGAGAGCTTAGGTGGTGATGTGTACATATGCGGCCGCTTGATCATCACGGCCAAGGTGTTTCTTAGAGGAACTAGGGGTTAACCTTATTTTTGCTGCTTAGGTCGGCGGGTTGTAACTTTTATACTGTATTGAACATTTTGGATTGTAAATAACTTTGTAAACACTTTCATGGGCCTATGTATAGTTTAATGTTTTAAATAAAATATATACATTCCTTTTGACCGAGATTTTCATCCTAGCCTAATAATAACACATAGATGCCTGTTTATAACCTAATGACTCGTTTAGCGAGTTAAGCACTATTTAAAGTCCACAGTAATGGTCTTGGAGTAACCAAGGCGATACATTTGTTCTCTCTGAATTGTGAGAAGAACACTCTCTCATTTGTTGAGATTCAAAAGTGTGTTATTGTGTATCCTACCAATTAGCATAGACATCCACTTGTCTCCTTCTCTTTGTGCGAGCCATAGTATGGAAGATGGTGGGTTAGGAGGCTAGGATGATATTTGATCTGCACGTGTTCTACATCTAGAAAATGTATTTGGAAGTTTCTATTTTATTCAGATTCATGCGCATGAGAAAAATCCTATTATAGTTATGGTTCCTAGAGTGATTAGTTCTTATGCTTTAATAATTGTTATTCTTGCATTGAAATATCTATTCTCCCATGCTTCTGCTGCACTATCAATCACTTAATCAAAAACCAACATGAACATCCTGTTTAAGTCAACCTATGAGAAGATTGGGCTGACCATGAGTGACCTATCCCCGTGCACTTCGACTCTATACGGGTTCTTGGGGGAAGGTCTCATACTGATGGGGAAAATCAAGCTGCCCGTGATGCTTGGAGAATTTCCTTGTCAGGCCTTTAAGTATTGCACCTTCATTTTCGTGGACTACTCCTCGACGTATAATGCCATATTGGAGCGTCTAGCTCTGGTAGAATTTGGGGCAATCACTTCAATTTTCCACCTGTGCATAAAGTTCCCCACGGAGGCAGGAATCAACACAGTCCGTTGAGACCAGAAGGAGGCCAGGCAGTGCTACAACGTGTTCCTCAAGCAACCAGTAATGTGATTGAGGCAGTAGCCCCCGAGCAGCCTCCTCCTAAGGAGGTGGAGATACAGGCTGTTCAAGTAGAGGAGCCCAATGAGTTGGACCTCAGAGTTTAAGAAGAGAGGGTTGTCGAACCCATGGAGAAGGCTGAGGAGGTGTTCCTTGACGCATCCCTCCTCGACAGGAAAACCAAGGTTGGAAATAACCTTAAGGCGGGGGTCCGAGAAGTGTTGTGAGCTTTTTCCAAGACAACCAATATGTATTTGCCTGGTCTCACTCTGACATGACATGCATTGAACCAAATATAATATGCCACGCCTTGAACATCGACCCCAACATTGCTCCAATTCAACAAAAGCGAAGGATGATTGACCCAACCCAAGCACTGGCTTTGAAGGATGAGGTGGACAAGCTTCTCATGAACTGGTTCATCCGAGAAGCTCAGTACCCAAAATGGTTATCTAATCTATTCATGGTGCCCAAGCCAATTGGCACTTGGAGGACCTGTATAAATTTCTCCGACCTCAACAAGGCATTCCCAAAGGATTGTTTTCCTTTGTCGAAGATAGATTAGATGGTCGATGCCACATCCAGGTACGAGCTCTTGTCCTTTATGGACACACACTTAGGGTACAACCAGATTTCCATGCATGTTGCGAACCAAGAGCACACCAGCTTCCAAACTGATAAAGGAGTGTACTGCTACAAAGTGACGCCGTTCGGGCTCAAGAATGTTGGTGCCACCTATCAGAGAATGGTAAACCGTATGTTTAGGAACCAGCTGGGTTGGAACATGGAGGTTTACTTGGATGGCATACTGGTCAAATCCAAGACGACCCCCAACCATGTGAAAGACCTGGAAAAAGTATTTTTGGCACTTCGCAGGTTCAAGATGAAGTTGAATCCCCAAAAGTGCACTTTTGGAGTTGCTTCTAAGAAGTTTATGGGTTTCATTGTCAGTGCCCGAGGAATAGAGGAAAACCCCGAAAAGATCAAAGCTCTAGTCGATATGCCATCCCCCTGCAAACATAAAGATGTGCAGAGCCTCACCGAGAAGATAGTGGCCCTAAGTCGCTTTGTCTCCAAGGCAACTGATAAGTGCATACCATTCTTCAACATACTCCGAGGAGGTCAGAGGTTCAAATGGGTGTGAATAGACGTTCCAGTAGTTAAAGGTGCACATGTCTAGCCCACCAATCCTCTCAAAGCCCATGGATGGGGAGCCCCTCTTCCTCTATATGGTTGTTTTAGAGAGTGCCATTAGTGCCGCCTTAGTGCGCGAGGAAGGCATCGTCCAACACCTCGTGTATTATATAAGTAAGAGACTCCTCGGGGCAGAGTCCAGATACTCGCTTATGGAAAAGTTAACCTTTTTCCAAATGGTGGCATCTTGGAAGCTAAGGCCCTATTTCCAGGCGCATCCCACCAAGGTCCTCCCTAACCATCCCTTGCGACAAGTCCTTCAGAAGTCGGAGTCATCTGGGAGACTCCTTAAATGGGCAGTTGAACTGAGTCAGTTTGACATTACCTATCACCTGAGGACTGCAGTCAAGGGACAAGCATGGGAAGATTTCATCACTGAGTGCATGGGAAACCATGAGAGACCTGGGGACGCCCCAATGGTCAAGCCTACATTGAAGCTATACGTAGACAGGTCTTCTAAAGAAAATGGAGCCGGAGCGAGCTTGATCTTGGTATCCTCCGAAGGGCACCGGGTCCATAGTGCCCTGAGGTTTGGATTCGATGCCTCCAACAATGAGGTTGAGTACAAAGCACTTATTTTAGGGCTCCAAGTAGCCCTAGAGCTCAAGGTCTTGGGCGTTGAAATCTTCAGTGACTCACAGCTCATGGTCAATCAGGTACTCGAAGAGTACCAGGCCTGGGGGACAAAGATGGCTGCTTATCTGGCAAAAATCCCAAGAAATGTTGCACAACTTCAAGAAATTTATCATACTACAAGTGCCACGGGAATAGAATTCTAATGTTGATGCCTTGGCCAAGCTTGCTACCACCAAGGACGCTGAGTTAATCAATGTAGTCCCTATTGACTAGTTGGTTGCTCTGAGCATCTCATCCCCTGAGGAGGTAGAATCGTTCCAGTCCTAGGAGTGTTGGATGGAGCCCTTGCTCTAATGTGTGTCCAAGCAAGAAGCCATCCTTATACTCTGGGAAGTACATGAAGGCTTTTGCGGGGACCACGCTAGGGGGAAAAGCCTCGCCAAGAAAATCTTGAGGTAAGGATACTTCTAGCCCACTATGAATGGCGATGCGATGGACTACTTCAAGAAGTGTGACAAATGCCAATGCTTCGCCAACATACCCTGGGCTCCTCCAAATGAACTCACTCAGATGATAAGTCTGTGGCCCTTTGCAGTCTGGGGCATCAACCTAATCGGATCCTTACCCACGGGAAATGGGGGAGTGAAATATGAAATTATGGCATTTGACTACTTCACGAAGTGGGTCGAGACCGAGCCTCTTGCTACAATCAATTCCAAGAAGGTGCTGGACTTCGTCATCAAGAATATCGTTTGCCTCTACGGGCTCCCGAAGAAGATAGTCTTCAAAAATGGCCTACACTTCGACAGTGATTTGTTCATGAATTTCTTTCAAAGGCATGGAGTGGTGAAAAGCTTCTCCTCTATAGCTCACCCACATGCAACTGGGCAGGTGGAAGCACTCAACAAGATGCTTAAAGCTACCTTGAAAAAAAGTTGGAATAGGCTAAAGGCGCATGGCCTGAGGAGTTGCCTAAGGCATTATGGAGTTACCGCACCACTGCCAGAACCTCCATCGGTCACTCGCCATTCTCCATGGCCAACGGGTACGAGGCCATGCTCCTAGTTGAGACAGAAATCTCCACGCACCGGAGAGATATGTATGATCCGACCACAAATCACACTTTACTCTGGGAGTTCCTGACCTCGTGGAGGAGCTTTGTGAAGCTTCTCAGCTTCGAGTAGAGTCCTACCAATAGAAAGTAGCCAGATATTTTAACTCTAAAGTGAAGGATAAACATTTTTGTGTTGAAGATTTGGTGTTGTGAAGAGTCTTCTTAGCCACTCGAGATCCTGGTGTTGGAGTGTTGGGCCCTAACTGGAAAGGTCTGTACCAAGTCGAGAGAATTGTGTGTCCATGGACATACAAGTTGGCTCGACTGAGTGGGGAATTAATAGCTAACACCTGGAATGTTGAGCACCTCGACTGGTATTACCAATGATATGATCAGTTTATTTTTGTTAAATTTTTTGTAATCATTTTGTAGCCTCCCGAGCACAATTAATGGAAACCGTGTAGACAAAACGTGGTAGGAAATTTAAAAGAATCTGATTATATTTTAGTTTCATTCTTATTCTATTTGTACTGCCCGTAGATCACCCGCTCGCTGTTAGGAAAATATGTATTTTGCCTTAATGGAAATAATAATAAATTACAACTCTATGCAATATATTACAAATAAATAATGGTTGATTAAAAAGAGTTACAACTCTATAACTAAAAATTACAAATAAACAAAGAAAATGAAGAAGAAGAGAATAGTAAAATACAACTCTAAGCAAAAGGTTACAAATAAAGTAAAGTGTTTGAAACAAAAGAAAAGAAAAGATTACAACTCTTGAACAAGAAATACAAGTAAATAGAGAAGAACAATATAAAGATGAAAAGCAATAGAATGAAAGAAAGGAACAAGAAACAAAAGATAAACAACTCTCACTCACACTACCAAAGTGAAGAGTGTTGGGGATCACCAACTTGGACAAGGTTTGAAACCTTTGTCCAAAAGCTTATTTCCCTCTAACTCAAGCACTAAGGGATCTCTCATAGATTATAGGAAATGCTTTATGGAATTATCAAGCCTCAAGGTGTTTCTAGCCAAGTGCTCCAATGGATAGAAATGTTGTGTCTTACAAGTGAGTTATAGGCTCCTATTTATAGAGTTTAGAGACATCCTTTGAATTTCAAATTCCACCAACCCCCATGGCTGTTACCAATGTTTAATTGGATTAATATGGAATTAAAAATGAGATTTGAGAGTTATTTGGGTTTTCTTCATCGGTATTCGATTAAGAATGTGACAAGCGGTTAAAAGCGCTTCACCCCATAAGTTGAAGCTCAACTTAGAAAACACCAACATAGAATTTATCATCTCTAGATAAGTCCTATTTTTCCTTTCGGCAACACCTTTGTGTTGTGGTGTATAAGGTGTAGTGTACTCATGAATTATACCATTTTCTTCACAAAATGTATTGAATTCATTAGAGAAGTACTCTCCTCCTCTATCACTTTTTAGCACCTTAATCTTTTTATTTAGTTGATTTTCAACTTCTAATTTATACAATTTAAAAGCATCAAAAGTTTCATCTTTATGCTTTAAAAGAAACACATAGGTATATCTACTAAGATCATCTATAAAAGTAAGAAAATACCTTTTACCACCTCTAATTAAAACACCATTTAATTCACAAAGATCACTATGGATTAAATCTAGTAAATTAGATGATCTTTCTACACTAGGAAATGGTTTCTTAATCATTTTCGCCTTAACACATGTTTCACATTTACCATAGTTTTTAATATTGCATGCAATCATACCACACTTTACTACTCTTTTCATGGTAGAAAAACCTATATGCGATAGTCTAAGATGCCACAAAAATAAAGAATCATACTCAATAATATAGGCGGAATTAGCATTTTTATTGATAACATTGAAAGTTACATCATTGGTGCACAATTTAACCATTCCCTCACAGGAGTACCCTTTTCCCAAGAATACATTTGATTTGGTAAGTATAAGTTTACCGGACTCAAAAATGGCTTTAATGCCGGGATTGCCAAGCAAATCACCACTTACCAAGTTTCTACTCATTTCGGGAACATAAAGTACATTCACTAATGTAACTTTCTTGCCAGAGGTGAAGTAGACTTCAATAGCACCTTTGCCAAGTACCTTGGATTTGCCCTCATTTCCCGTTTGTATCTCATGGTTGCCCTTTGACTCTTCAAAGGTCTTGAACAATGATTTGTCATAGGTGACATGGACGGTGGCACATGTATCATAACATCACCCTTTCACCTTGCCTTGGACCGCATTCACCTCACTAAGGGTAGCAACTATGTTTTCCTCTTGAGTTACGTTCACCTTAGGTCCTTGTTGGTCTTTTCTATGCCTACACTCTCTAGCATAGTGACCCTTTTTCCCACACACAAAGCAAGGGCCTTTCTCGCCCTTAAACTTGTTTGGGTTGGTTTTTTGACCCAAAGGTTTCTCATTACCCTTTTTCCCTTTGTTTTTGGGATGTTTTGGTTGTGACACCGCATTTGCTTTGGAAGTCTCTCCATTAGACCCCTCCACAAGTTTATCTCTACATGTCGATTCCTCTTCGATTCGAATATGTTTTTGGATTTCCTCCAAAGAATAATCCTCATTTTTATGAAGGATTCTTTTCCTATAGCTCTTCCAAGTTGGTGGTAATTTAGCCACTATAGCACCAACTTGAAAGGCCTCAGGAAGCTCAATCTTTAACACTTTCAATTTGTTAACAATTATTTGCAATTCATGAATTTGAGGAAGAATAGGTTTATCACCAAAAAATTTGAAATTGAAGTACTGAGATATCAAAAACTTTTTGGTACCTTCCTCTTCCGCCTTAAACTTTTTCTCAAGTGCATCCCATATCTCCTTGGCCGATTTGGTCTCGGTGTAGAGGTCATAGAGCCTATCGGAAAGGGCATTGAGGATATGACCCCTACAAAGGATATTGCCCTCCTCCCTCTTCCTTCTCTTCTCCACCTCCTCGGGAGTGTCTTTGTCGGATGGCTCGGCTAGAGGTGCCAAGGATGACTCAAGGATGTAGGCTATCTTGAGTGTTGTCAAAAGGAATTTCACCTTGTCTTGCCACCTAGTGAAATTGGATCCATCAAACCTATCCAACCTCACTAGGTCTTGGTTCATGATCTTGATGGTCTCACCTTCCATTGAAACAAACATGGGATAAGCTTTTGAATGTTAGGAAAATATGTATTTTGCCTCAATGGAAATAATAATAAATTACAACTCTATGCAATATATTACAAATAAATAATGATTGATTAAACAGAGTTGCAACTCTATAACTGAAAATTACAAATAAACAAAGAAAATGAAGAAGAAGAGAATAGTAAAATACAACTCTAAGCAAAAGGTTACAAATAAAGTAAAGTGTTTGAAACAAAAGAAAAGAAAAGATTACAACTCTTGAACAAGAAATACAAGTAAATAGAGAAGAACAATATAAAGATGAAAAGAAATAGAATGAAAGAAAGGAACAAGAAACAAAAGATAAACAACTCTCACTCACATTACCAAAGTGAAGAGTGTTGGGGATCACCAACTTGAACAAGGTTTGAAACCTTTGTCCAAAAGCTTATTTCCCTCTAACTCAAGCACTAAGGGATCTCTCACAGATTATAGGAAATGCTTTATGGAATTATCAAGCCTCAAGGTGTTTCTAGCCAAGTGCTCTAATGGATAGAAATGTTGTGTCTTACAAGTGAGCTATAGGCTCCTATTTATAGAGTTTAGAGACACCCTTTGAATTTCAAATTCCACCAAACCCCATGGTTGTTACCAATGTTTAATTGGATTAATATGGAATTAAAAATGAGATTTGGGAGTTATTTGGGTTTTTTGAGCTGTTCAACAAAGATTGAAAAAACTGAAAAAATGGTCAGTTTTTAGCCTGTGGTCGCGGCCAGAGACATTAGTGGCCGCGGCCACTAGCCTCTGTCCCATAGGCCGCGGCCACCAACATTCAGTGGCCGCGGCCACCGACCATTTTCAACACTAAAAAATGTGTTGTTTTTCCAAACGGTTCCAAACCCTCCCAAATGATTTTGTAACTCCCAAAACACATTATTGGGGTTAAAATCATATCTCTAACAGCCATATCACATATGGCTTTATGAAATTCATCTCAATATTATGTAACAACAAATTTACACAATAAAGGGTAATATTTGGAAGTTACAAATTTGTAACACCAAATATGTTACATTATTTGGATATATCTCATATATCTAAATATTGTAACTCTCTATTATATGTTACAATATGTGACACTCTTTGTCACATTTATTTAATCTAAAACATTATATTATAATATAATATAATATTACATTCTATTATAAAATAATATAACACTCGCTTCCCTGGACAAGTGACGCAGACTAATCTCCGATCACTTGGGGGGCATGGGGTTAGGGTAGCCTCACAGAGTATATAGTCTCACAGAGGATGGCGTAGGAAACTAAGCTTGTCAAGAATGGAGTAGGCTTAGTATCACAAGACTTTGAAGATTAAAAATCCTAGTAGTGCGAGAGCGAACTTGGGTTACCACCCGAGGACATTGAGTCCAAGGAGCTATGACCAAGTTCCTAGATCTCGAGATGTAAATGGAAGCCCGAGTCATCTGTACTCAGGCCCAAAGACCTAGGAAACTAAGCTTGTCAAGAGCAGAGTAGGCCTAGTGTCACGGGACTTCGAACACTAAAAATCCTAGTAGCGCAAGAACGAACTTGGGTCATCTCCCAAGGATGCTGAGCTCGAGGAGTTACTGTTGGGAATACTTATACATGAACTTATTTATTTTCATGTAAATCATATATTAAACAAATTAATATAAGAAAACCTAGAACATGTTTCTATAATTGAATTTAAACAGAGATAATGATAAGAACACTTACATTATGTGTAACGGGATGAATAAGTCATTCCTTCAGTTTCTCTAACCCATGTATCCTTTCTGTTGCAGGGTATCACCAAGAAACATAACCGATCTTCAATTTTCTTTACAGTCTTCCAAAGTATCCTTCGAATCACCTAGACTAGAGTGGGCCATTCTCAATACATGAGATAGATATAGAGAGAAGAAGATAAGAGAATATAGAGGCTTAGAAAATGACTTTTTGTGTAGAGAGAGTCTAAAACTCTAAAGCATCAAAACTAGATCTTATGATCATCTATTTTCAACTCTCCCTTAGCATTCCTTTTATATGCTCAACTAGGTCACTTATTTAATTAAAAAATCAATTACATAATAGGTAATATCTACCATTAGGTCGAAATTATCATGGGCTATAGGCCCAAGAAATTTCTCATTTAATTGTAAGTCCGTTAGACTTAAAATCAAGACCCGTATTATTTTCTATTGATTAATTAATTATTTAAATATTTTATCAAATTAATTATTTATAATTTGAACCTTGATTTAAAAGTATTTATTAATTTAGACAATAATTGGTCTTAATTAATAAATCTTCCCTAAAATATCTTTTCTTCTCGAAATTGCATAACTTTGTGAAACTATCCAAAATTGACCTGGTCAACTTTGATAATTCTAATTGATAATTAAATCAATTAATTGAGACTATCAAGATGATTTTATCCAAGGTACAGTGGGAACCATGGGCCTATGAAATTAAGCTCCAATAAGTTATCATAAATTTAACAAATACATTTACTAACTTATTAATTCCTCGTGACTCCACTAAATACTCTAAATTGCACTCTTGAATTCATAGAATGCTCTATAAGCAATATAGATATGCTATTAGTTATCCATTGTTACAACCATAATTATCACTCAATCCTCTATAGACGATCTACAATGAAATGAGACTAAAAATACAGTTTTACCCCTCATTGTATTTTATCCTTAAAACACTTAGTTCCTTATAAATGATTTTTTAGTAAACTAATATTAATTACTAAAATGAGACCTCTATCATTTAGCACCTCGAACCAAATTAAAAGGAAACCATCGTTTTACTTCTTCATTAGAAGCTATAGATGTTCATATCTATGATAAACACTCCCACTCAATTATACTACTCAGTTCCCAAGATGTAAGTATGGGCTAGTCTGTAGGGTAAGTTGGTAGCAAACAAGTCAAAGAACTCAAATAATACAATTAGTTAGAATACTAACCATTCAGAATTAAGATTGAATTGACCTATGGTCAACTATATGATATGACTAGAATAGATAATAACAGTATGTTTACTTATCTCATCTACTGTCAATATTGGTCCAGTACGATGTAACAAATACATCCAATATTATCTACTTTGCTAATTATCTGGAAAGAACATAACACTACAATGTGTAAGTAGATTATATCATAGATTGTCAAGTCAGTGTAAATCATGTGTACTGACTAATCTTAGAACTAACTTATTTTTGAACATGTAATCATATTTATATTCCACTATGACTACGTCACTATAAATACGCATATGCTCAGGATTTAATAGAAGTTTATATTAAACAAATAATCATGAAAATAAAACATGTGAGCAAAGTGATTGACCAAGTCAAAAATAATTTATATTCTATTATTGATAATAAAATGAGATTACAAAGAAATTGGGTTTTAATTAGGGCATAAAACCCCAACAAACTCCCACTTGCACTAATTTAAACTAATGCCTTAATTCTACAAATCCCATTCCTTGATATGCTTATCAAATGTAGCTTCTGGTAGTGTCTTCGTAAAAGGATCCACAAGATTGTCTTCAGATGTAATCTTCATAACCTTCACATCTCCCCTGGCCACATATTCTCGAATTATGTGATACTTCCTTTCTATATGCTTAATCCTCTTGTGACTTCGAGGTTCTTTCGAGTTGGCTATCACTCCTGTGTTGTCACAAAACAACACAAGCGGCTTATCCATATTTGGAATAACACCAAGATCTGAATAAAACTTCTTTAGCCAGACTATTTCCTTAGCCGCTTCTGACATAGCTATGTACTCAGCCTCTATGGTGGAATTTGAGATCGCAGACTGCTTTATGCTTCTCCATATCATAGCTCCACCCCCAAGAGTAAACACCATTCCAGAAGTAGACTTCCTGTCATCAACATTAATCTGAAAAATCTGAATTGGTGTAGCCTACAGGGCGCCATGCATATGCGACAGGAGGATGCTCGGATGTGGTGGAAAGTAGTACCCTAGACCCGAAATGTTGTTATGATGGGTTGGGAAGAATTCAGACAGTAATTTGATAAAGGAGATTATTGTGATGCAGTTTGAACTTTGAAGACTAATGAGTTTATGAACTCAGTTCAGAATGGCAAGACAATGACAAAGTATGTCAATGAATTTGATGGGTTGGTCAATCTGCTTTGGGTTAAATACAAGAGGATGTAGCCCGAAAAGAGCGATTTATTTAAGGGTTGAACTCTGGGATGGCCCAGAGCATCAGGGTCAGACTAGTGCATGAGATTTACATCTATGCTCGGGCAGCAAGGAGGGCCTTGTTATTAAAGACATAAGAGATGAGATATGGAGTGAAAATGTCATAGGGCAAGAAGCACAGGCAATGGTATTCCCATTTGCGGGACTAAGTAAAGGCAGATGCACAGTAACTAGACAAGAAGGACCCGTGATTGTTCTACTACTCCTAGTTTTGACAGGAAGGGATATAGTTTACAGGTTAGCCGCCAAGGCGGCGATGAGGCATGAGAAAGTTATTTAGTATGTGCTAGATATGGGAGACGCCATCTGGGAGGACGCTAAGTGAAGGCATGTCTTCTAAATGGAATAGTTAAGCATGTTAGGGCGGATTGCCTGAGATTAGGGAAGGGAGGACTAGTCTGCCTCGTTATAGTAAGAGCTTGAGGATAGTCCCTTGGAGGCGACCGATTGACTAGTTAGTCCTCGCTCTTTGTTATATAATGAGCTAGAAGAATTTGGTGTTGTGTATCTCCTTGAAAATATTCAGATATGAAGTACATGCCTCAAGGTTGTTATACAATGGGGCTTGAGATATTAGTGCCTGTTGGGGAAGAGTTGGTAACTTTCAAGAGAAGAATTGATATACAAGTGGTAAAAGGTTTATAGTAGAAGTGAATGGGGTCGTTATATGAGAGTTTTGATATGATCCTGAGTAGGAGCTAATTTATTAAATAAGGGACAACCATTGATTATAAAAGATGGTGGTAATGTCTGGACTTGAAAGGGAAGGACCCGGTTGCGTCTACATGATGCCAAAATATTATGGTAGGTACCACTTGGAATATATTAGTTGGACTGAATGGAAACTGGGTTGGCTAGTAGGGTTTCAGATGGGCGTGCCAGGAATTGTTGGGTACGCTATGGGCTTTAGGTATGGATAGAATCGGTATCAGGGACATCATGAAGGATGATATTAGGTTAGCAGAAAGAATTAATGGTTCAGTTGAAGAAGCATCTGATTTGAGGATGGATCAGATGGAGCATCGTGTCATGGGACACGTCAACATTAGGGCTGAGCATAAAATCCAAAAAACAGTGTACACCGACCTACCAAACACCGAGAAAACCAAAACCAATTAAGCCGAATACTGAAAAAACCATTAACGGCGCAAACCGCCACTGTTTGGTCGGTTTGAAAATTTTGTGTGAACCGACCGGCGGAACTGAAATCGATCGGACAATATAAATATAATAATATAATATTATATAATTATTAATTATTAAAATTATTAAATAAAAATAAACAATCTGAAAATTTAAAAAAAAAAAAACTTAGGGCACCGTATACTCAACTCACTTCTCTCATCACTCAGTAGACGCCTCTCATCTCCTTGTTCTTCCTCTCCTCTATGTTCTGTTTCACTCTCCTCCCATCCCAACCCAAACGAATGGACCGACCACCAGGCTCACTTGGTAACTCGGCGGCAACAGCACGACCCAGCTGCACGACCACGACCCACGCGACTGCTTCACGGACACAGCTACTATTGTTCCCCCTATACCCCCTCCACCAAGTATTATAATTCTATGTATTTATAATGAGAATGGCACAGACGTAAGGCCAATTTGAAACAAAACTACTTCCACTCACCTTGGGCAGGTATTTCTGTGATTGCAGCTGTTTTTATCATCATCCTCACATTCATACAAACAGTTTGTTCAATTATCTCCACTCTTAAAGACTCACCTCCTCACTACTAGGTAATGTTACTTTTCATCTCAGGGTTTGGTATACGAAAAGCCATAATAAGAATCAATAGTAATTCCATTTGATTTTGATGCTGCATTTTGTCATTGTAAGAATAGTAATATCCACTCAGAGACAAAACTAAAAGATTTGATAGAGGAATGGAAGGTTTTAAAAATTAGAGAAGGAAATGTTACATAGTATAAAGTGGGGGTTTAAGAGTTTACGAAACCTACTGCTTTGAATGCTTTTGATATCATTTCTCTTTCAACTGGATTCAATCTATCTGGTTTGTTTACAGAAAAGGATGATAGCAGAGTAGTACTTTGAATAAACATGTCCTTCCTCATCGTAGTTGACCATGTCAAAATTAGAGGGCATTGCTCTGTGAAGACTTAGAACAATGAGATAATTGGTGTAAAGAAATTCTGTATTGAATTCATAAATGATAATGTACAAAGGGAGTCAGTGACTAGCTCATATTAATTGCTAATGTGTCCTTATTATATTTTTGTAGGAAAAAATAAAATTGAGACCATTGTTATCTCTATTGTTTTGAGTGTTATTGAAGTGGTAGTACTTGTCATTAGCATATGGATTTTCTTGAAGATTTGGAGGAACAAGCCAAGAAGAAAAAAAGTTGAAAGTATATTTGATTATTGTTATATTATTATTTGCAAATTAACTGTTTTCCAAATTATATAAGTCTTGGTTTATTCATATATATATACATACATATATACATATACAAAGGAAATTGGAAGTGTTGAACCCCAACAATTCGATTTTGCCACTATTAGGGTGGCAACAGAAGACTTCTCTGACAAAAATAGACTTGGTCAAGGTGGTTTCGGACCCGTTTACAAGGTATACTTTTTGTACTCTGTCTTTTTTCACATTAGCTAATTGGACTCTGTTTGATAAATTTGCCACTTTTCTTAGTTTACGTTTGATTTTTAATTCTGTTAACAACTTATTGCTGAGTGAAACACAAACAGAGTTGGCTTATCTTTCATATGCTAGAATACAGTATGTGATTTCACTTTCTTTATTCTTACTTTCACACATTCTGATTAATGTTCAGTTGCTAGAATTTTGCCATTATTAAAGTGATCATGTAATGCAATGGTAGTTTGACTTTAATATGCACTTTATGGAACTATGTACCTGAGAATCTTGACAGTGGGTCTGAGAGCGGGAGTGGGACCGATAAGAACAATTGAAATCTCAAGGTAACTAGTTGAATTCTAAGATTGTAGTTTAGTAGCTTTATTTCTCTTAAAAGTATCATGTAGCATGTGTCATACATTATAATTTTATTCTTTCTTTTGTCTTAGGAGCAGGTGGTCATGGTTGCTTGATGCAGGCCATGAAATGAATGTTGGATTTTGGATTGGACTTTGTTTTCTATCTATTCTTTTGAACTTGATTTGTGTTGTTGTAGTCGATTAGACTTAGATTTAATTTGTGCTGTAATGGACTATGCACTTTGGACTTTAAGTTTAAACTTTAATCATGTGTTGAGATTTGTGGTTGTAGGCTTTTGGTTTTAAATTTTAATTGTGTTGTGTCTTGGATTGGACAAATAGACATTGGAGTATTGGACTTTTGATGATGTGATGTAATTTGAGGTTATGTTATGCTCTTATGGACTTTTAGTTATGTTTCAAACTTTCAAATTTGTGAATGTAATTATGTCCTATATATTTATGTTTTGAAAACGCACAAAAATGGATTCCAATAGTCCAAATTTTTTAGTTTTTTTAACTAAAACTTTCAAAAAATAAATAAATTCGGTTTGGTCGGTTTAACTGACCAAACCGCGGTCCAAAACGATCTGTTTTTTTCTTTAACTGGTTTGGTCGGTCGGTTTTTGGATTGCACCAATCTGGACCGAAAATCAAATTATGGATTTAATAATATGAAAAAACCGCCCAAACCGACTGATGCTCACCCCTAGTCGACATCGCATGTTAAGGAGGAAGGGTTCAATTGCCCAGTTGCAAGATAGGACAATGTTCTCAGGAATAGATCTTCAATCTGGTTATTACCAGCTGAGGATCAAGAAAATAGACATTCTTGAAATTACTTCCTACACCAAGTGGGATGTGATGGATTATCAATGTAGCTTCTTAACTGACCAATGCTTCAACGACATAGGTAAGTTTGACAAGCAGAGACATGGATAAGTCATATTCCGATTGGTTAGGAATGTGTTGGTCTACTCCCAGTTATAAGCAGAACGCGAACGACTACTGCATTGATAATATTAAGACTAATGAAGCAAGGTTTCAGGTAAGGCTCCAGAAAGTGTAAGCTTCGATTTCTCCAAAGGTACTCAAGGTCATGTTATAGGAAGTTAAGGGATCATGTATGAAGGAATTCAATCAAAAGTCACAAAGAAATTACCGAAGAATGCCTGAGGGGTGAGAAGTACAGTGAGACCAGTAAGACACGTCAATTACTACTTGAAGCATCTTCGAAGACAGCTACAACCAAGATTGGGATGACACAAGAACCTAAAGTTGGACTGAATGGATAGTTTTGTATCAGATTTTCAGAAGATGAAATAAGGATTGGTTAGCACCCTATGGTATTATAATCCATAAGTGTAACATCCCAAATTCCCTAATATGGCTTAGTGCCTAGATTAGGGGGCCAGGAGGCAATAATTTTTTTAATTGTGTGCTAACGTATTATGAGCATGCAATTATGTGAATTGTATTATAATATAATTATGTTTGCATGTATAGAAATATTAAATATGCATGTGGGCCTGTTTCTTATAAGAAAGGCATTTCAGTAATTTTGACCCGTTGAGAGTATAATTGAAAATATGCATGTGTATGATTAAGACCACATTATTATGTGGATATATTTGGGTTACTCGACGCGAGGCGATCCTGGTGAGAAAATTAGCAGAAAAGTCACAACGGGGTTAAATACCCAGCTCGGGGTGAGCCTAGGGGTATTTTGGTACCTTAGCTCATTATCGGGGTATATCGGGTAATGAGGGATTAAATGCTAATTATTTGGAGATAATTGGAGAATTTAAAGGAACACTCGAGGGTTTGGCGGGTAGTGGCAATTTACGAAATTGCCCTTGATGTCACTAGAGGATTTAAGTTAGTTATAAGGGCATTTTGGACTTTTTGGCAAAAAGGTTAAGTTGAGTCTTAGGCAGCTTAGACTTTAGAAACACTTAGAAAGAAGTAGAAGATTTCAGCTCTCTCTCTCTCTCTCTCTCTATCTCTCGGTTCTCTCTCTCCCTCATTTGGTGCTTGGTGATTTGAAGAAATTTGGAAAATTCTAAACTAAGGACTTGAAGGTTTAAGATTGGCTGAGCTTGGGAATCAGCTCAGAATAGAGTATATCTCAGAGGTAAGGACCTAATCTTAAATTCCTTATATCAATTCTGCTGAATTCTAAGGGAAGGTTAGAACTTGCATGATAGAGGGTTCAAGGATTGATTTTGAGTGTTTGATGAGTTTTCAATCAGGTTTTGAGTTAGGTTTTGTTGCTGGAAAAGTGTAAAATCGGTTATGGGAACAAAATTGAGGTTTTATGTTTGTTTTGGAGTGATTTGGGTTGGGTTTGGCTGAAGAAAAATCCAAGAAGTCTGGGTTTGAAGGGGTCGGGCCGCGACCCTGTTCTTGGGGTGTCGCGACCCTCTTGAACCCAGGGAGCCAGGTGAGGGCTCTGTCATGAGGGTGTGTCATGACACCTGTTAGGCAGCACCGCTGCGCGTGTTTAGTTAAAAGGGAGGTTGAGCCTCTGTCTAGGGGCGGGTCGTGGCACAAGGGCTTAGGGTCGCAGCGCTTAAGGGGTTGGGTTTTTGAGTGCAGGAACTCTACCCTAAGGTCTCGGGATCGATCCTACTACCCAGTTTAGTGGAATTCGATGTCCCAGAGGCTAGGACTCGGTCCATAAGCCTTTATTCACTCGTTTTTGACAGGATTCTTTATCATGGTTGTGACTAGGTCATTGCTAGGGGCTCGGATCAGGGATTGTACTCAAGGGTTGTTCATTGGTAGTTTGTACTTGGACAAAAGGTAAGAAAACTGCACCCAAAATATGATATACATGATTAGAGCTTGGCCCGAATGCTAAACATAGTCTTTGATCTGTACCAGGATCTGAGAACTTTGTATTGGTGGCCGGGGATAAGGGTGATGTAACGGAGTATGTAGCCAAGTGTCTGACGTGTCAGCAGATCAAAGCTGAACATCAAAGATTAGTAGGGCTATTACAGCCCTTGGACATTCTGGAGTGGAAATGGGAAGACATCGCAATGGACTTTGTGGTGGGATTGCCCAAGACGGTAGGTCAGCACAATTCGGTGTGGGTGATTGTAGACAGATATACCAAATTGGCTCACTTTCTACCAGTGAAGATGACTTATACCGTTGACCAGTACATTGATCTCTATGTAAAAGAGATAATACATCTTCATGGAGCTCCAAGGTCGATCGTGTCAGATCGGGACCCCACATTTACTTCCAAGTTTTGGGGAAGTTTGTAGAAGGCAATGGGTACACAGCGGAAGTTTAGTACAACCTATCATCCTCAAACCGATGGTCGGGCTGAGAGGACTATCCAGATACTGGAGGACATGCTAAGAGCATGTATACTGGACTTTGAGGAGTCTTGGAGTAAATATTTACCTCTGATAGAGTTTTCCTACAACAACAACTACTAGGCAACCATAGGAGTGGCTCCTTATGAAATGTTGAATGGTAGGAAATGCTGATCACCTATTCACTAGGATGAGATGGGTGAGTGCAGATACTTGGGTCCTGAGGCAGTCCAGAGGACCAATGAAGCCATTGAAAAGATCAGAGCTCGGATGCTCACATCACAGAGTAAACAAAGAAGTTATGCAAATCCAAAGCACAGGAACGTGGAGTTCTAGGTGGGAGACTATGTCATCCTTAGAGTCTCACCACTCACGGGGTGAGGAGATTTGGGAAGAAGGGCAAGAAGAGCCCTAGGTTCGTAGGACCTTTTGATATCCTAAAAAGGATCAGTCAAGTAGCCTATAGATTGGCGTTACCTCCGGCACTGTCAGCTGTGCACAATGTGTTCCATATTTCGATGTTGCGAAAGTATATATCTGATGAGACTCATGTACTTAGCTATGAAGATCTGGAGTTGCAGACAGACTTATCCTTTGAGGAGCAGCCAGTCCAGATATTTTACAGAAAGGACAAAGTCCTGAGGAATAAAACAATACCTTTAGTTAAGGTATTATGGAGGAACAACAAGGTCGAGGAGGCGACCTGGGAGTTGGAATCAACCATGCGGGACCAGTATCCTAAGCTTTTCAGGTAAAATTTCGAGGATGAAATTCCTGTAAGGAAGGGATAGTTGTAACATCCCAAATTCCCTAATATGGCTTAGTGCCTAGATTAGGGGGCCGGGAGGCAATAATTTTTTAATCGTGTGCTAATGTATAATGAGCATGTCATTATGTGAATTATATTATAATATAATTATGCTTGCATGTTTAGAAATATTAAATATGCATGTGGGCTCGTTTCTTATAGGAAGGGCATTTTAGTAATTTTGACCCGTTGATGGTATAATTATAAATATGTGTGTGTATGATTGAGACCACATTATTATGTGGATATATGTGGGTTACTCGACGCGAGGCGATCCTGGTGAGCAAGTTAGCGAAAAATTCACAACGGGGTTAAATACCCAACTCGGAGTGAGCCTAGGGGTATTTTGGTACCTTAGCTCACTATCGAGGTTTATCGGGTAATGAGGGATTAAACACTTATTATTTGGAGATAATTGGAGAATTTAAAGGAACACTCGAGGATTTGGCAAGTAGTGACAATTGACGGAATTGCCCTTGATGTCACTAGAGGATTTAAGTTAGTTGTAAGGGCATTTTGGACTTTTTGGCAAAAAAGTTAAGTTGAGTCTTAGGAAGCTAAGACTTTAGAAACACTTAGAAAGAAGTAGAAGATTTTAGCTTTCTTTCTCTATCTCTCGATTCTCTCTCTCCCTCATTTGGTGCTTGGTGATTTGAAGAAATTTGGAGGATTTTAAACTAAGGACTTGAAGGTTTAAGATTGGCTGAGCTTGGGAATTAGCTCAGGGTAGAGTATATCTCAGAGGTAAGGACCTGAACTTAAATTCCTTATATCCATTCTACTGAATTCTATGGGAAGGTTAGAACTTGCATGATAGAGGGTTCAAGGATTGATTTTGAATGTTTGATGAGTGTTCAATCAAGTTTTGAGTTAGGTTTTGTTGCTGGAAAAGTGTTAAATCGATTATGGGAACTAAATTGAGGTTTTAGGTTTGTTTTGGAGTGATTTGGGTTGGGTTTGGCTAAAGAAAAACTGTGACAGTCAGAATCCCGTGATCCGTAAGGGGAAAGACCGAGTAAGCTGTGCAATCCCACACTGCCTGGGGAAGGTCAAGTGTGATGATTCTAAGACTGTGTAGGTATGGGACTACATAGTTGAAGATGGCTTAAATGGATTGATGGGTACTACCTATATCAACAAGATGCATCTTCTTTTCGGTAGTCCATCACTTGAGAACTCCAAAGTTAAGCATGCTTGACCTGGGGTAATCTAGGGATGGGTGACCTCCTGGGAAGTTTTCCTAGGAAGCATGTGAGTGAGGACAAAGCACACTGAAAAGACTCATGTTGGTTTGTAGGTCCAGTCGTCATTCCAGAAAGCAGCCATAGTGACGTGGGGCGTCACAAATGGTATCAGAGCCTTGACCCAGCCGGAAGTGTGGCCGACGGGGACGTCGGGCCCGTAAGGGGGGGTGATTGTGACAGTTAGAATCCCGTGATCCGTAAGGGGAAAGACCGGGTAAGCTGTGCAATCCCACACCGCCTGGGGAAGGTCAAGTGTGATGATTCTAAAACTGTGTAGGTATGGGACTACACAGTTGAAGAGGGCTTAAATGGATTGATGGGTACTACCTATATCAACAAGATGCATCTTCTTTTCGGTAGTCCATCACTTGAGAACTTCAAAGTTAAGCGTGCTTGACCTGGGGTAATCTAGGGATGGGTGACCTCCTGGGAAGTTTTCCTAGGAAGCATGTGAGTGAGGACAAAACACGCTGAAAAGACTCGTGTTGGTTCGTAGGGCCAGTCGTCATTCCAGAAAGCAGCCATAGTGACGTGGGGCGTCACAAAAACCCAAGAAGTCTGGGTTCGAAGGGGTCGGGTCGCGACCCTGTTCTTGAGGTGCCATGACCCTCTTGAACCCAGGAAGCCAGTTGAGGGCTCTGTCGCGAAGGTGCTCCGCGACGTGTGCTTAGTTAAAAGGGAGGCTGAGCCTCTGTCTAGGGGCGGGCTGCGGCACTTAAGGGGTTTTGAACCCCCGAGAGGGTTTTTGAGTGCGAGAACTAAACCCTAAGGTCTCGGGATCGATCCTATTACCCAGTTTAGTGGAATTCGATGTCCTAGAGGCTAGGACTCAGTCCGGAAGCCTTTATTCACTCGTTATTGACAGGATTCTTTATCATGGTTGTGACTAGGTCATTGCTAGGGGCTTGGATCAGGGATCGTACTCAAGGGTCGTTCATTGGTAGCTTGTACATGGACAAAAGGTAAGAAAACTGCACCCAGAATATGATATACATGATTAGGGCTTGGCCTGAATGCTGAACATAGTCTTGATTTGGGCGTTGGCCCCGTAAATGTGCATGATTATGATTATGCCTGGTATATCTGTTTTAATGTATTGTATCTATATGTATGATAAATGTATTATGTGATTGTTTGTTATGGCAAGGAAGCTTGGTTTATAAGCTAAGAATTTGTTGTTGTATCTGGTTAAAGACCGACTTATTCGTTGAGGGCATACTTGATTTAAGGGGCTTGACTTATAAGTCGAGAATCTCCAAGGCTCGACTTATAAGATGAGGGTATTTAAGGCTCAGCTTATAAGTCGAGGGTCTTTAAGGCTCGACTTATAAGTCGGGGGTCTATGAGGCTCGATCTATAAGTCAGGGGTCTGTGAGACTTGACTTATAAGTCATAGATCTGCAAGACTCGACTTATGAGCCGAGACCGACATTATGTAGGCTGCTATGGCTGGGCCACCTTAGGAGTGCACCAAGTACTTGGCTGGCTCGGATGCCATAAGAATATAAAAGGAGTGCAACACGCACTTGTGCAACCCTATGGTTGCTGATAAGAATAATGTTTATGATTAGTTCCAGTTATTACTGCTAAGCCTATTGTATTATTCCGTGAATTGTTTGAATATGTTTTCTTGCTGAGTCTTCTGGCTCACGGGTGCTTTGTGATGCAGGTAAGGGTAAGGAGAAGCTTGGCCAGCCATGAGTTGGAGAGTGATAGTAGTCACGTGTACAAATGCAGTTCGCTCGACCGCCACGGCTGAGAAATTTCAAGGAAGCTAGGGTTGGACCCAGTTTTGCCGCCTAGGTCGGCTTATTTTGTAACCTTGGAATTGTAACAGACTTTTAAACTTGTATTTTGGGAATCCCATGTAAAGACCAAAGTTTTTGTTTAATAAAAATGTTTATGACTTGACAAAATTTTTAAATACCTGAACTCTTAGTGGCTTAATCACATGTTTAGTCCAAATGACTCGTTTAGCGACTCCAGTACTAATTTTAAACACACATGGTAACAGACCCTAATTAGCAGGGCGTTACAATAAGTAATGGACGAATGTGGGAGGACTACATGGTGGATATTGTCTTTTCTTGAGACATGAAATTATAAGGCGGTGCATCAAAGATTAAGATGCGCCCAAATATAGACTGAAAGGATGGTTGTTCGTGCTTCACAGTAGATGAAAGAATAACAACACAAATGTTATACATGGAGCATTAAGTTGACGGTACTTCTAGATAGCCATGGTTAGGGTGTAGTGTGGGCACTTGCGGAATAGGAGTGAATGTAGTAGCGCAAATAATTTGAGTGTTTGGTCCTCTGTAGAGGAATAACCTTGAGACCAAGACCTAGTGGAAATTAATGGGTTATTCGCATTGGAAACCCCTAATTGCATAAGAGAAAATTAATATGGAAGTTGACCTCCTAAGTTGGAAAGATCTGTGCCAGTTGGATAGGATGCCACGAATTACAATAAAGTCAGACAAGGTAATGATCAATACTAATATAATATCTGCAAATGATAGTGGACAAATATATCTCTATGGATAATGAAATTCAGAGAGAAGATCTTGTAGGAATGGTTCAGGATCCTACTATTGTAGTATGAATGAATTAAGATATGAAGATTAGATGAGTGATCCGGTGGAGTCTGGTGTTAAGGTGGAGATTCTAGATGAATATTATATTGTCTCCTTATGAATATTCTAACCAGAAGTTTAAATGGATGTTAAGATCTGAAATCCGTATACTGAAAGATGAAAAGGTATAATGGTGGACCGTAAGGGCGGACCACATTAGACTGCAAGTAAGATGGTTGGACATGGAAGGTTGTGGCTCAACAGGTTGAGCTAACACACCTTGATTCATGTGAACGAGTATCATAATAATGGGTATGGGTGAAGGGAGACTCTATGTCAGACTGCGACCCATTATTTTCCAAGTTTTGGAAAGGATGTAGAAGACAAAGAGTATAAGATTGAGGCTTAGAATTATTGGTTACCTTCAAATAAACTGACAATCTAAAGAGGTGACTCAGATTTTGAGAATTATACATTTAATGTGCAAGTGTTTGGGGCATTGAGATAAGTACGGTCCCTTGATTGAATAGTCACAGTGGTGAATGTCGGTCAACGACTAGGGTGACTCTGCATAAGATATAGTAAGGTAGAGAGCGAGAAGTATTTGTTCCAAGTAATAAAATGAAAGACAGAGAATATTGTGGTTCAGTATTGGTTCGGAGAAACCAATGAAGTTATTGGGATTTTTCAGGCAGAAGTGTATACCTATCTGGAAGGACATAAGAGTTCGCAAAATTTCAAATATGGGAACACGGAGTTCCAGGACAGGAGACTTTGTATTTCTCCGAATATTGTAGACAAGAAAGAATATGATATTGCTAGAAAGAAAGAGGAGTTTTGACTCCCGATTTAATAAGACTTCTAAGATTTTACAAAGGAATGGGTCAGGGGCTTACAGATTAGCCTTACTCTAGTATGGGTGGTGGCTTTTGAATGTTGCTAGTGCCAATGCCAAGGAAGGAAATGTATGATAATCATCGCTGATGAGATGAGGAGACCCTAGGATTTCAGCGGGAGTTATTGGGAAAGGAAGAGCTAATGGAATTATGATAATGAGATAAGATCTTATGGAATAAGATTGTCACTCTAATGAGAGTGTTACTGAAGGATAAAAGGGAAAGGACTGGACTTTATGGTTACAGTCAGATTTATGAGATTTGTATCCAGCAGTGTTTGAATAAATTTCGAGGATGAAATTTCAATAAGGAGGGGATAGTTGTAACATCCCAAAAATGCTAATAGGGTTTAGTGCCTTGATTAGCATGTCTGGAGGGCATAACTGGATATATGTATGATTAAATGTGTGATTAAATGTGTGACTATGTGGCATGCATGATATATATATGATGAAATGAATATATTTTAAAGCATGTTTATCTGTATTAAATATGCATGTGTGGCCCATTCTTGACAGTTGGGGCATATCTGTAATATTAGCTTGTTGCGGGCGTAAATGTTATTATATGTGAGTAAATGATTGAGACCACATTATTATGTGGATGCATTCGCAATATACAACTCGAGGCGATCCTAGTGAGCGGATTCGCGGAATAGTCACAGCAGGGTTTAATACATGGCTCAGGGCGAGCCTAGGGGTATTTTGGGAAGCTTAGTGTATATTTGGGGTTCATCGAGTAAAATGGGTAAATATTTGGTAATTATTTGGACATGACATGATTAATTGGGGATTTGTAGGACGATTCGAGGAAATAACGGGAATCAGGATAAATGACCACTTTGCCCTTGAGGGGCATTGAGAAGCTAAGTTTGTTTAAGGGGTGTTTCTGTCTTTTTGTAAAGGATATACCCAGATAATTCTAGGATTTAGCTAGAACATATCAGAACCTCTCCCTCATTCTTGCTCTCACGTGTCTCTCTCTCCTCCCTTTGGAATGTTTTGAGTATGAAGGAAAAACCTTGAGGAAAGCTTGGGTTTGAGCTAGGAAAATCTGAAGATATTTCCTAGGAATTTGAAGATGGGAAGCTTGGGGACTGAGGAACTGGAGCTAGGATCACTGAAGGATTATTCAGGGGTATAGTCTGCAGTTTGAGGTAAGGTTTTTACCCTGTTTTCTTGATGAATTCTGTTATGGTTTAGGTTTTATTGAGGTTTAAAATTTGGGCCTGAATCTGAGTTCTATTGAAGATATGGATTAGTTCCTAGGGTAATTATAATAATTATGTTATGTTATTGTGGATCCTAGACTTGATTTTCAGGTTTGGTTATGTTTGTATAAGTAGGCTGGGTTCTAGGCCTTTGAGTTCGAAAAAAATCGTTGAAAACCCAGGGATTTCTGGGTTCATGGGGGAGCGCTGCGATCCAGTTCATGGGCGTCGCAGCCTGCATGCCTTAGAAGGCCCTGGGAGGGCTGCTGACATGAAGGCGCGCCGCCTAAAGGGCAAGTCACGACCTGACTCCCCTCAGATGCAGAGGTTGCGCCTCTGAATTGAGGCGCGCCGCGACCCTCAGGGACAAGTCGCGGCTCGCCTAGACAGTATTAGCCTAGGATTGTCTTAGGGCCTAGGGAGGCTTGGGAATTAAAACTTAAGTGCTCAGGATTATTTCTACTACCCGGTTTAGTAGAAATTGAGGTCACGAAGGCTAGTATTTGAATCCAAAGTTTTTAAATAGTTTAGGATCCACTATCGCATTGTGACTAGGTTATACCGCAAGGGCTCAAGGATTAAGGATCATGCTCGGGGCTGCCATATGCTAGCTGCTCGGGACTTGAGGTAAGGACAATTGTACCCGAGTTGTGGTTGGGGCTTAAACCCCTTGTATGAATATATTATGAACATGAACATATCTGTCGCTGAGAATATCTGATTGGGCATGCTTGTATACACTATCATTGATTACTTGCTATGCATTGTGCATCTATGATTATATTTGTTTGCAGGCCGGCCTAAGGGTGCCGGGGGCCGATAGCAAGTGTGAGGAACGCAACCCGACCTAAGGGTGCCGGGGTTGGCTATAAAGCCAGTGGACTCAGTCTAAGGGCGCCGAGCCTGGACATTTTACAATAAACAGAAGCGTGGTTCGCGCTTAATTATTTATATTGATTGATGAGATTGATTTATATATTTGATTAAGCTAAGTACTTTTATTGAGATTGTTGCATATATTCTATTGTTAGTTGAATCTGGTGAATTATATTACTGCATTTATATTGTTGCCTAGTTGTGCATGTTGTTTTAAGTTTTCTTGCTGGCCATTGGCTCACTGGTGCTACGTGGTGCAAGTAGGGGAGTTGTTAGCTGGACCAGCCATGAGTTGGAGAGCTTCAGGGTCGGTGTGTACATATGTAGCCTGCTCAATCACACGGTTGAGATAGCTTGGGAGGAACTAGGGTTAAACCCTATTTTCGCCGCTTAGGACGGCTAAATTGTATGTGTTTATCTTTTACAATTCTATAAACCATTTATTTTTTTGGGGATCCCGTGTACAAACTTAATATTTTAATGAAAAATAATCATTTTGTTGACCAAATCTTTTATTACTTGACCTTGACTTAGTTTTAGTTACACATTTAAGTTCAAACGACTTGCTTAGCAAGTTAAGCATTATTTAAACACACAGTGTAACGGTCTTGGTTATCCAGGGCGATATAGTATCCGTAAAGCTGGAGAAGAAGTGGGCCAGCTCTGCCTCTTATACAAAATAAATAGCCTGACCACCACCGGATATCCATTCGAGGATAGCTGGAATGGAGCTATGCCGATAAACTTCAAAAAGTCAGCATAGTACTGGTGCAGTGGCAAGGTTGCACTAGCTTGGAGATGAGATGCGCTCCAGGCCCCGAGGTCGTGGACGCTCTCTCGCCCTCCCGAGGCAGGCGCACTCACATGTCACTAGTGTCCACCCTGTGGTGGGTTATAATCCTCTCACCAAGAAATTTAAAATCCTAGGCATGCACCTAAAACCCTTAACAAAATTCAAAAGTAAACTCAAAGCCAAACAAGAAACAGAGAAGTAAAGACTTACACGAGATGAAGCGCTTATAGGTGATGAAGTGAGTCCAGACTTTAAAAAATAGTTTGTCGTTTGACCAAAATTATGATGATTCTCACCAACCGTCTAAAGCATCTAGAACTCAGAATATAGGAGAGATTTGGGAATCTATGAAGTGAAGAAGAAGAAGAAGAGAGGGTTGGAAGGTTCTGCGGTTTTGAATTCTGAATGTTGAAAGTAATTTCTGAGAGGCGGTTCTCGAGTTTTACACTTGAAGAGCTTAGGGTGGAAGCAACTCCACCCCGATCATTGATTACCTATGACATGGGCATTCAAGAGTAATCCATGGGTAGGAATCCAAGAGGCGTGGATCGTGATCATTAGCATGGGAAACGGACGCCTCGGGTGTTGGACGAAAGGAAACCTAGGGTACGAACTAGGCGTTTTGAGTCGTGGAGTGGACTCCTCATTAATGGCACAGATTGATGGGCTCAACAATAGAGTCGACATGTGGCACTACCTTTTCGAGAGTGTGACATCATGGAGAGCCCAAGTGTCTCCTCCCGAAGACCCTTCGAATTACTCCTCTAAGTTTAAGTCTCCACTGTCCGAGGACAAGTGAAGACTTAAGGGAAAATGTTGTCTGTGTTTTCACCACTGGACACGTGGTAGTCATTAGAGGAGTAATTAAGCTCCTCGAGCGATAATGAGGTTTTGTATAGCTTGTGTAGAACTCCTCAGAGTATAAAACTCCTTCGAGTACTGTGATCTGACCAGACGTGGAGGTCTCCAAATGAGGCCAAACCCCAAGGTCCGTCCTCGAGGCATGGATGTCTCCAAGCGAGGCTGCGTCCAGTGATCTATCTCCAAGGCGTGGATGTCTCTAAATAAGTTCATGCCCCAAGGACCATTTAGGTGGTCCTCTTGCTTCCTTCATTCACCATTCCTCCAGGTCCAGGATTCTTTTCCTCGGACTTGTAGTAGTTGCCAAGTGTCAATCGCTGTAGCTATGACCCACCAGAAGTTCATTTGAAAACTTTTGGTGAGCCTCGAGTAGTTGTTTTGAGTTCGTACACTCGACAATTGTCATTTCCAACAACACCACCAGAGAGGGGCGAATGTGCAGCTGCATCCTAACACTATCAGATACCTATTCCCCGTAAAGTTCATGGGTAGCTTTCTGCAAATGGGCCCCGTGCAATCTTCCTGGGCCCATGGATTTTATTAGTGCATCCCTATGTAATTAATTAGCATTTTACTGCCCAAATAATGGGGAATGTTGTATTAATTGTCCATTAAGGACATTAATGACCCGTACCCTTATAAATAGAGCTGGCATATCTCCTTGTAAAGGGTTCAGAACTTTGGTTAGTTAAGCATTCTAAACACAGAGCAATATAAATGCTGCATGAGACTCCATTGATGCTTGCTCAAACATGCTTCAAACTCACTAATACTAAAGACTCATTGTAACGCCCCAACTCCTGGGACCGTTACGGTGTGCCTTGTAAACAGTGCTAAACTCGCTAATCGAGTCATTTGGCCAAAACGTGATCTAAGCATGATTAGCGGTTTAGGGTTTAAACACTCTGGTTATGATGTAACGTTTCACTAGAACGTTTAATATATACATTGGGATCCCAAAAATATAAATTTCAGAGTTTATTACAGAAAACATTTACTACAAGCCGTTCTAAGCGGCAAAACAGGGTTTAACCCTAGTTCCACTTTAAACCTCGGCCGTGGCGGTCGAGCAGCTGCATATGTACACGTCATCACCTAAGCTCTCTAACTCAAGGATGGTCCAACTTCCTCTTGCCTTTACCTGCACCACATAGCACCCATGAGCCGAAGCCCAGCAAGAAAACATAACACTTTCATAAACATTATCAAATGATTATCATTATAATCACACGGAGCATAAAGCTTTCAAACCAATGGGTGACCATCGCATGATTCTAGCGGGAGAGTGGCTGTTAGGTAAGCCACCAGCCTCCAAGCTCTCTCTTTTCTAGCGGGAGAGTGGCTGTTAGGTAAGTCACTAGCCTCCAAGCTCTGTTTCTTAGCGGGAGAGTGGCTGATAGGTAAGCCACTAGCCTCCAGGATCTGCTTTGTAGCGGGAGAGTGGCTAATAGGTAAGCCACTAGCCTCCAAGCTCTGTTTGGCATTAATGCTCCTTGAGTCATTAAATGCTAGTAATCGATTAGATCTAATCTCTGTTGGCTTGCGTGATACACGCTAAGGCCGTTCTGACAAATAAGTCAGCGCTTCCTAACCTGTGTCCAGTAACACTGCCGAGCCTGACAAATAAGTCACAGCCTCACAGCTGTTACTAACACTTTTGTCGATCTGACTAATTAGCCAGTACCATACACAAGTAAGCAATGCTATCAACATATACCATATGCCTGTTATCCAAGAATAGGGCATTCAGCATGCTTACTAAACAGTTTCCAGCATAATCATAATCATGCACAAACTCAGAGACTCAAGCTCTGGCCAATCTCATATTCATCATTCATGGCATGCCCTAATCACATGTTTCTCGTGCATCACATGCATCTCACTTAATCATCAAGCATGCCTCAACAACAGTCATATGCAAATGGGCAAGATTGCCAAGCATTCATTATGCTATCAACATTTACATTTAAACATCCAACATGCATCAATAATAACCATGCATGTCATACTCAATAATCAACCAACATGCTTAAATAATAACCATGCATGTCACATATACACAGGGTGCAGTTTTCTTACCTCAGATTCGAGCTAGTACCAATACAAGAACGATCCTTGAGAACGATCAACCTTTAAGCCCTTAGCGGTCACCTAATCATAATCATATATGGAATACCATTAATAACATGATAATCAAAGGTTCCACACCAATATCTAGCCCCCAAGAGATCAATCCAAACTAATCCAAGTAGTAGGGACACTCCCGAGGCCCATAGCTAAGTTCCCGGGGTCAAAACGAGCAAACGGGGTGAAAACAGGGCAAGGGCTGCGGCCCTAGCACCTTGGGCCGCGGCCCACAGAATTTCCAGAGGCAAGCGCCGCGGCGCCCCACACAAGGGCCGCGGCGCCCAGCGAAACAGAAAGGTCACCTGCTAACTCGAGCTAGGGCCGCGACGCCCAAGAACAGGGCCACGACGCCCAACCCAGAACCATTCTCCAACGTGTTTTCAACACTTCAAAGTCCCCAAAAACACACCTAAACATTCCCCAATCATCTAAACAAAGCTCCCAAGCTTCCCAATACCTCAAAACCCTCAAAACCCAAGGTTCAAACGAACCGAAAACTCAATGATTCACAAAATCAATTCAAAGCTTAGAAACTCGGAATAACTCAAAACTTAAACTTCAATTACCTTTGATTGGGTTGTTTTCCGTCAAATCCTTTGATTAAGAAGCTTCTATTCTTTCCTAGGATCGCTATGCCTCGACCCTCGCTTGATTCCGACTCCTAGAACTCAAGATATCTTCGAAAACGCTCAAACGGTAAAACGGACTGTTTTGAGAGAGAACGAGAAGTTTCTAACGTACGTTCTTAACTTACAAGCTACTTCAAGCTTAAGTAACCTCAAATAAAACCTAGTGCTCGGGGTCCCGAAATCACCCCCCCCCCCCCCCCCCCCCCGGGACACTATAGTCAAAACTTCCAGAATTTCACCCTGATCTCAAATATTCCCAATCTGTCACCAAATAAACATTCATATTACCCCAAAGTTGACCCCGTTATGACAAAACCGCTAACTCATAATCTAAGATCGTCTCATGCCACATAGCTCGAATATATCTCCATAATAATAAAATCTCATTCACAAATTACAATATGCATCCAATTTACAAATATGCCCTCAACAGGCCAGATTACCAAAATGCCCTCATAATTAACATACGAGCCCATATGCATGCTTTCACCATCATATAATAATATAATTCACATAAACATGCATATAATCATTAAATACTATAATAAATCAATTATGGCCCTCCCGGCCTCCTAATCAAGGTTCCAAACCTTATTAGGATATTCGGGGCATTACACTCATGGACTAGGGATCTTTTATAGTCAGAACCACGTAAAACATCTATGTTATTTTCTTTGATTTTCTGTCAAGTTTTTAGATTAGGTTGATAGCGAAAAAGACAGTAAACAAGACTTATTCAATGAGTCAATATTATTTGACTTAATAATTTGCGAAGCCCAAGCTCTCTTAGAGTTTGCATTTCAATAGCGTTTTTGGATGCTCTAGTTGGCTTGTGTTTACAATGAGACTCTAACCCTATTTATAGGCAGTTGTGGGTGTTTAAAGCTCGTTAAATGAAGCTAATTACAAAGTAAATACATGGTTTACATGAAATGGAAGCTAGAATTTTTTTTAAATGTAACTAATAAGCCAAATACAGCCTGCTCAGCAAGCAAGCTGGGTTTCTTCTCCACCAGAGTAGCTTTTTGGGGGGCTTCTAGGTGTACAGAGTATGGACACATTCTGAGGAAATGATGAACATTGTTAGGTGGTTGTACTAAGTATGTCCAAGAGTGATTCTATGGCCTTTTTCATTTCTTTGTCATTTGTGCGGAGGGGGCAACCGTTTTCCCATACAACTACTACTATTGTCAGAGGTAGGTGGGAACGTGTGCCTTGGGATCCAAAATCGTCCCCACTTTGTTTGTCTATATCCTCATGGCTATGGATTTCTTAGCAAGTAATGGTAAGTCCTGCATGTTGTTGTTATCTAGGACACTTGGGATTCTTCCCTTTGGGCTACTGCACGAATCGAAGGCATGAGGTCTTTGAGAAGGTAGCTGCATTTGGCTTCCGAGAAGCATCACAAACTTGCTTAGGCTTAGGAGAAACTTTGTGACCAGCTACTCGCCAGTGAATAAGGAATCTATCTTGGAGGTGACATGTGTCAAATATTTCACAAGCTTTAAAGAAGGCCTCGCGTGATAGTTTGTTATATATTAAAGTTATGGAATTTTTAATTAATCACTGCTAGTACATGTTAGAAATGGTTTCCTTAAAACATATGTATTGGAAAATGGTTTTTATGAAATAAATAAAAGAAATGATTTTTTTGTATAAATATCAAAAAATTCATAAATTCATTAATGTGACTACAATCTTGTATTGGTACGAGAGGATTAAGATTGTAGAGAATGAATTTAAATAGTTTGTAGTAAATTAAAGTTAAAATCAATCTTTAATTAAATATTGTTAGTGCAATTCAGTAATATTACGAATACATGTGACTAGATTCAGATCACTAGTATAGTAAGACATCTTAGTGAAGGTGTTATGTATAATGTTGTTCATACTGAACTGGACTCGATATGTAATACTCTATCAAATATTGTTTATCATAAAAAAATAATTAAATATATTAATTGATGATCATATGCAGATCAATCTAAATCCTCAAGTTGTTATGAAATCTTGTTTGCATCATTTGGGTCATTTGATTCACTCATTAGGATTTGTCAAATTGATCCAGCTAAAAAAAATTATTTTAGGTAGTGGTGGAGATAGGGGTCGAGAGGGGACCTAGGCCCCTAAGCCTTTTTTTAAAAAAAAAATTACATGTAAACAATTAAATAAAAAAATAATTATTATTATAAAACATTTATATATAACTTTTATTAAAAAGAAAATTGGCCTCCATACTTTTTGGTCTGGCAACGTCATTGGTTTTAAGGGCTCATTGATGTAGATGGTTGGATACATAATATATAGATATGAAATCTATACCTTCTTCTTTAAGAATTGAATAATAGTTTGCTTAAGGGTTAATTTTTGGGATTGACCGGTTATCAAGCTCAAATTCATAAATTAGTTTATGAATTAACTATTCACTAGTAAAATTAATGGTACTTAAGGATCAAAAGATAATTAAAGAGGTAAAACAGTAATTTATCATAGTTTTAATTACGAATTACTAATAGAGGATTGAATTGTATGAAATGATTATATCAATGGACACTTATTAAAAATACTCAATAAATATATTGTCTATAATTGTAAGAGTACATTCCAATCTTTTTAGTGGAGTAATATTGAGATTTATAAATAATATTGATTACATTAAAGAGTTTAATTGACAATTTAAAATTATTGAAGCTTGGAATTATAGGTCCATAAGTTCCTCTAACTGGCTCTGTAAACATTGTCAAGGTAAGAGTTGAAATATGATAAATTGTGTCTTGGACATATTTGAAAATAAAAGTATTCTTTTGGACAAATATATAATTATAAGATAATTGGGATTAATTAATTAATTTTTTAAATTATATTAATTAATTTTTTAAATTAATAATAATAAAATAATTAATTTTGATTTAATTATGTGTTTTTTATTTAATATATGATATTACTGTATGTAAGTTCAAATTGGATTTGAATTTGAATTTGTATTTGTTCAAATAATGTAATAACCAAGGTTATTATTTTCTCCTTAATTATGATTGTATGTTAGTTTTTATTATAGATTATAGTTTAGTTTGAGTGGTGGAAATTAAAAGGATTGCTTTAGGTTTTAATTAATTATTTTAAGTTATGATTTCTATTACTTAGAAAATAATTATAATTATTATGGTTAGTATTTATAAGATTTTAACATATGATTTAAATTAGTATATAGTTCTAAGTTTTTAATTAAATATAGTTTTAATGCACATATTATTTGGTGGTATAGGGAGTATACATGTAACGCCCTGGATAACCAAGACCGTTACACTGTGTGTTAGAAATAGTGCGAGACTTGCTAATCAAGTCATTTGATTAAAAATGTGAATCTAACGATACAAACAGGTTAGGTTTAAAAGATTTTGGTTATAAACGAATAATTTTCATTAAAATACATGTTTCGTACATGGGATCCCAAATCAAGGTTTAAATAACATAATTACAGAATTTCCAAAGCTTATAGATAACCAAGCCACTCTAATGGAAAAATACACGTTTTAGGTTCTCGTTCCTGTACAAATCCTCAACCGTGGTGGCCGAGCAGCTGACAATGTACACCTCGCCCCCAGAGCTCTCTAACCCATGGTTAACTTGCCTTACCCTTGCCCTTACCTGCACCACGTAGCACCCATGAGCCAAGGCCTAGCAAGAAAACATAACATTTAAAACACAATCACTAATAATATTCAATTATTTCACAAGACATAACCAGGTACTCAACAGTGCACAACATTCACCCATTCAACGATAATATTCAACAAGCTAACAATCTGCCATTCAACTAACCAGCATATCATAATCATCATAATAATTGCACTCAAATCACATGATAGTTAGGGCCGACAACTTAGGTCGCACCCTCTGTTTAACCCACTGACTCCGGCCCGCTTAAACCGAGCTCAGTGCATAGTAAGCTGTCCTTGGCTACAAGTGGCCGAGCCGCGCCCTGTGCGCAAGTGTAAACTCCGACGCTCTTAGGCCGCACGTTTACTATTTACATGGCGTGATACCATCCATTTACAATTCACATGGCATAATACCATCCTCTTTAAAGAGCATACAAAACAAGGAACCCTTGGTCCCAATATAAATTCCACAACTAGGTGCAGTTTTCTTACCTTTAATTCCAAGTGCTTAAATTAGGAGAGACGACCCCCGAGCACGATCCTGCCCCGAGCCCAAGCGTACACCTAGTCACAACCATGATAAAGGATTCCATCAATAATTACATAAGGGTTTTCGGATAGAATTCTAGCCTCCGGGACATCGAATTCCACCAAACACGGTAGTGGGATCGATCCCGATCACCAAAGGTTAGGTTCCCACGCTTAAAAACTCCAAAAGACCACAAATGCCCTTAAGGGTCGCGGCCCACCCCCTAAAATAGAGGCTAGGCCTCGCTGACTACAGACACACGCCGCGGCCCTGCCCCTGTGGCGCCGCGACGCTCCCTCATCTCAGAGCCCACCTGGCTTTTCCTTGCTCCGAAGGGCCGCGGCATTCTAGAATAGAGTCGCGGCCCAGCCCCGCGAACCCAGAAAAAACCACCATTTGTAACATTCAAACCTCAGCCAAATCCACCCTAAACCATCCCAATAATACAATTCAATTATCCCAACATTCTAACATGATTTCAACAACATAACCCTGAAATTCCGTTTTTAGTAATTACCAAATTAATTAAACCATGAATTAAATAAAATGCGGAATGGTAATTAATTGTTTACACAGATACCAGTTCTGTCGGAACAGAATCCGAACTTGTCACGACAGAACTGAACACAATAAATAGACAGTGCAAAAATTAAAGAACACAGCGAATTCTTACAAGGTTCAGAAACCCTTTCGGATAACCTACTCCTTAGGGCCACGCCCAGAGAATAAACCAATTAGTAAAGAAACAAAGTGTACAAAAGCATTGACTTAAACAATGTAAGACTCCCTCTTAAACTATTGCCGCAATCTTGTTGTACTCTTCTCTACGAATCTGGTTTGATGAAACGCTGATTCTCTTGAACTCCCTTCAAAGAATAGCGAGTGCACACTTCCTCCCGAAGTGAGACTTAGATAGAATCCTCTCCCGAAGATCCTTATGAACACGTTCACAATAGACACTATCTGTTTACAATGGACTAGATAGATATCCACAAGTACACTCAGCACTCTCACAAAGATTAAGGTGAACAAACTTAATCTCTACAAATTAAAGACACTCTTCAAAATAATGTTTACAAATATTGAAAATGGAAGAGGTGAAAAATCCAAAGGCCTTGGCAAGGTATTTATAGGAAGGGAAAACGACCAAGGCCATGATTTTCTGGTATCTTTGAAATCAATTTGTGAATTCCTTTGATTTAGGAAAACAACCAGCCAGATGGATTCTGTGTCGACAGAAAAGGAAACTGATGAGTCAGCAACGTAATCCGTTTGATCTGGCAGAACGAACATGGTCATTTTTCTTGACCATGTTCATTTTTGACTCCTTCTTTATTTCCAGGATAACCATAATCCCATATAATCCCTGAAAATAATCTCAACATATTTGCACAATATATTTTTACCAAAAATTGATTATTTGAGATAAATAAGGCAACAAATATATTCACATTTAGAGATCTTTTCACATTACAAAATCAGCTGAAAATATTGCCAAATAAAACCGAAAATCAATATGGAGATACTACTGATTTTCCTTAATAACTTTACAATATTTTGTCTAAAATAAAGTTAGCCAAAAAAGGACTTTACAAACCCAACAGAAATCTAGTCTAGAATCCCATCAAAACACCATTTCAATTTTTGAAACCCACACACCCAAGAACTCCAAAACCAGTCAAGGAAACACTAGAATGAAAACATAAGATCATAAATTCGAGCTTACCTTCACTAAAGACCCAATCCTCCAAGCAATTACTAAGCTAGCACCCAAGCCTTCATCTTAATTCAACCTTGAAATTAAGAACCTAAGAACTCTTAGAACTCTGCATCAAACCACATAACAAACTGGTCAAGAACTGAAATTCAATGCTTACCTTAGTTTCTAGTTAGATTCCTTAGCCTCCACTGAATTAATCCTCCAAATCTTCCATTCAAATCCCTGTGTTTCAAGCTAATCCTCATAATTTTCAGAAGTTTCCTTGAGAGAGAAGAAAAAGGAAAGGGGAGGGTCGGTTCTTGATGTTTCTATTGCCTTCCTTTGTTTTGTTTTACCTTATTTACTTTACTTAAGTTAATCTCAAAGCTCGGGGTGCCAAAAACGTCCCCGAGGGAAAAATGATAAAATTCCCCGGTATTCCCACCTGGGCTTCCTAACCTCAAATATATCTCCAATTATTTATTTCCATAACTCGATAACCCAATTAACCATCTAATATCCCAACTACCCCTTGACTCACCCCGAGTCAAGTATCGGGTCCCGTTGTAACTTCCCTGCTACCTGCTCCCTAGGATCGCTTCGTGCCGAAAGCTGCAAACACACACATATATATATATATATCCACATAATAATGTGGTCTCAACAATTTATCACAAATAATCATGTTCATGCCCTAACGGGCCAAAGTTACAATTATGCCCTTACAACCAAACAGTGCCCGCATGCTTATCAAAACTCATAAACATGCATTCTCACACCATTAATTCACACAACCTCACTAATCAAGGCCCTTAAGCCCTATTAGTAATTTTGGGTCGTTACAATACATGTGGCAATTCCCTATAGTTTTATTAGATGGAATTTTTGTGAATTTATTTATTAAGTAACAAAGGTTAATTGAAGAACCAAGTATAGTCTTACTTAGTCATAGGCGTGTAGCATAGAAATAGGCTAGGTTTTTTACTCATTTTGAAATTACATAATGAGGTTTCACACTAAGCTTGAATTAAGTGAGTATATTTAAGATGGTTGAAACCATTTAAAGAGTTTGAATTTGAAATAACCTTAGGTGTATGCGTGGGAGACTAAGGAGGAGACAAATGGAGACTTTGACTCCATTTTTGTTACATAGGAGGCTATGTGGCATTAAGAGAGGAATTGTAGCACAAGATTAGGAGATGGAAGTGGGCTGGCCGAAACTACCAAGGGGAAGGAGATTCAGATTTTAAATACTTGTTGAAGGACAGTGGAGAAAATTAAGGAAGGGAGTTGCGACCTAGAGCCTATAAATAGAGCCATTCCCATTTCACTTTTTCACTCTCAAAAAGCTCTCAAGCTTCTCTCATTTTCGAAATCCTATAGTCCCCAAGAGCTCTCTTCTTTTTTCGACAAACACCTTATAGCCTTTATAAGTGCTCAGGAAATTTATTTTCTTCTATTTTCTTATTTAAACTCAAATGCTTAAGCCAATATAAACCCTACATAGCCGAAACACTAAGCCTTTTTAAACCACTTCATAACCAAAAATATTCCAAGTATTAAAGCTCTTGGTGTTGTTGGAGGTAGGCAATATTACGAAGGCTCATGATTTCGATCTTTTGGTTGTAAGGTGAATGTATGATTTTATAAGGTTTAGAGATTTTGGAAGTTTAATTTTACTACAAGTCTCTAATCTTAAATATTTTATGTCATATAGAAGGTTTTGGGTGATTCTCTATAGCAAAAGCAATCTCTCTTTTTCTTCTCATTTCCACACTCAAGGTAAGGAAAATTAGGTAGTTTAGTTTATGACCTAGTTTTGTGATATGTATGACCGTAACATTTCAGGTTCAATAAGAAGATAAGTGTGGGTGGACCTAGGGTGTTCAGATATGTATGACGAACCTAAGTTGATGTCCGGTAGGCTCGGTTGCCAAAATTGTATGATGGACTTATGTCCGGGGCTTAATTGCCACCCATGTATAAGCACTTATCTTTTTCCTATACTTGTCTTGTTATTATGACCTATGATTATGATTATGACCTATTATGACCAGTGATTATATGACCTACGTTATGACCTAGATATGTTATGATCTTGTATGATTAATATAAATTAGCATTGCTATGAACTCTTGTATGAACTTATGATATGTTTGTTATGACTATGTGGTTATATGATTGCTTGTTTGTATTTCCTTACTGGGCTTAGAAGCTCACTCCTTATGATGTTGTGGTGTAGACAATTGAGGATCGAAAGGTCGGTGGTGTAGACAATTGAGGATCGAAAGGCGAGTGGGACCTAAGAGCTTAGTGATGTATTCGTGGGGCTCATATAGTCGAGGAATGATCAACAGGCCTATGATTTTATTTGCAAAGAATTTTCTTTTAAGTCTTTCTTTTATTTTGAATGTTGCTCATTTTATTTTGTTAAAGACTATTATTTTATTTTGTAAAGACATGGGATCCATTTGCTTATTATGATTTTTCTTAAATAAAGGAGCAATATTTATGTTTATGATACAACATTGTATTCTCAATAATATTATGAGAAATTAGGGCATTACAAGTGGTATCGAAGCCACAACTATATTGGTCCTGAACGTTCTCACGAAATACACACGACAGCTACAAAGGACCAACTCGCTACCAAGTAAGTATATTCATTTTCGAATATGTTTGTAATGTTTCTCTTGTGTTATGTTCAGAAATTAGCGCAATGGACTCAAGTGTTGTTAGAAAAGTTAAGGCGATAAGAAGAATACCCGACCCTGATTATGAGAATGAGTTCGAAAATGTATTTCTTAAAATTAACTGAATTCACAAGGAGATAGAAAAGATTATCGATATTCGTACAACCCTTTTAAAATCACATGAGAAGTTCATAGTTCTCATGCACTCAGCCAAGCTACCGCTAGCATAACCAAGTTTAAAGATAGCATGGAATGAAGTTTTATTTGATCATGTTGTACCTATTGAAGATAAATACAACATATTTATGGATAGGTTTGCACAAAATTTTAGGATATTCGAAGACGTCATATTACCAAATGGAGAAATAGGAGAAAAGGTTCATCAGTTACCAGACAACCTTAGGGAAGGATTTCTTAGTCGTGTTCCTTTCACTTCAAGATTTACCTACACTTAAGAGGATTATGAGGACTTCACTCAGGATAAGCTAGAAGAAGGATCTAATGTGGAAGATTAGATGAATATAAGAACACATCGTTAAGTTTTAATTTATGTTATTTTTAGAAATTTTTTGCCAGTATGTAAATAATTTCTTATTTTAATAAAACATGTTATTTTCTTTTATTTTTTTCATTATTTAATAAATGCTATGAAAATTAGATTCAATTGAAAGTGTAAAGTTCAAATTCCTCTCTTATGGGTTAGCCCATTTGTGAAGGCCTATTTGTTTTGCATTATTAGATTGGACCTAATTAAAATGAATAACAATTAATAAAGCAAGGGTTCAAATTCATGTCTTTTGGGTTCAAGTGGAAGTTATGGAGCCTTAGTAGTGTGTACGACATACTAAACCCAACCCTCCTCTATGGAAGATTCAATTGTTAAGACCCATTTACCCGAGTTAGACTTAATTGTAATAATGTAGTTTTGAGTAGATAGATGAACCTAATAGACAGTAGTACAATAGACTATGTTATAACCTCTCCTCGTTTTGTTTGTCTTAGCTTTTACAATTTTCTCTTTTGGGAAAACAGAAAAGAAATATGGAGCAGGAACCAAGAAGATCTGAAAGACTAAATGACCAAGAAAGAGGACAGGGAAGAGGCCGGGGAAGGGAGAGAGGGCGAGGAAGAGGAGTAGCTGCCACCCCCATATATAAAGAATTTCCAAACATGTCAGCAGGACTGGGAGGGCCAAAAGCACCTAATGTAGCGGAAGAACTGACAGCTGCTGCTACTCAAGAAAACTTGGAAAGAGAGAATGCCTGTCCTAGGGCGTTACAAATAATTATTAAGTAAATTAATTAATTGTGAAGAATTCTTTTTTTTACTAAAATTGTAGAGAATTCTAATTGGATTAGGATTATTATTTATTATTTATTCAAATACTTTATTTGAATAAAGGTTTGAACAAGTCAATCAGTTCAAAGATTTTTTAAATAAATTTTAAAAGGAGGTTGGAACATGTTTGTTGGTATTGAATATGATAAATCAGGATACGCAACGAAATGGTTCTTTTGAATTTTTTATTAATAACAGTGAGGATCATACAAATATATATATATATTAAATCAAACACAAATAGATTAGATATTACCTTTTGTAGCATTTCGAGAGTCCACAAATCTTTTATGTATAAATCAACAATCTTCTTATCCTTATTCTAAAAGCTCACACTTTGATCTTTCAGACCAATCATCAAACACACAAGGACGTGTGTGGGCACGTATGATTCAAAATGATAATTTAGAACTCTTTAGATGTCCTCACACGCACGGCAATATGGCGTGAGTGATCAGTTGTATTGTTAATTGATCAAATATTGATAAAAAAGGTTCAATGTTAAGTTATTGCCGTGAGTACTATAGTAATATTTGATCAATATTTGTAAATTGATATATGATCAATTTTTTGCAAACTTATCAAAAGCTTGCCGTGTGCATATCAATTGATATATGATCAATTTTAGCAAACTTATCAATTTGATCAATATTGCATAAATTGATGGTGCACTGCCGTGAATGCAGATTTGTTCAACTGGTCTTTATTGATCGATTCTTGTTATGCGTGGATGCACAAATTGTGCAACAAGGAGTTTGTTTTTTAATTATTTAATTAATTATGATTAATTATTTAATTTAAATTTAAATTTAAAAATATATATATTAATATTTGATAATAAGATTTTTATGAGAATAGTTGAGTTGTCAATTGAATAACTCAATCTTTTTGTTTAAGAAATAAAAAGAGAATATTCTCATCCTTAAAATGTGGAAAGTTGGTGATAGTTATCAAATTCAAATTTAAATTGATTAATTATTTTAGAATAAACAATATTTTTTCTCTCGAACTATGACCACTATATGATCGTACCTCCGAATGATTAACGATGTTAAAAATTCTCCCCGAACTATGCATGTTACTGAAATATGAGACTTCTGTTAGATTTCGTCCTAGGTGGCTAACAGATTGATGATGTGACATTTTGTCTGTTGATTTGATACTGTCATGTGTAGAATAATTAGCAATTCATCCCCCCTCCCTCGAACTTTGACCGCTACCAAATTGTACCATTTTAAAACTAATTTAATTTCTTTTAAGAAAACCTAATATTTTTTCTTATAAATAATAATTATATCCTTATAAATTAAAAAATCATATTAAAGATTAAAAAAATAAACAATACTAAAAGTTTCAAATACTCAACAATTAAAAATCTAATTAATAACAATTTTTTTTTACTTTTTCTTTTCTTTTACAATATAAAATAAATATATCTTGAAATAAAAAGTAAAATAAATCATAAAACAAAGTTTGTTCTCCTTCATCCTCATCTTCTTAATCTAAAAGTTTTTTAATTTAAGTCATTCGTCCTTCGTCATCCTCTTTAATTAAATATTTTTTTTCTTTGTTTATGTATTTATTTTAAATTTTCATTCTAAAATGGATTTATTTTATATTGTAAAAGAAAAGAAAAAATAAAAGTAAAATATAGTTATTTGTTATTAATTAATTTTTTTATTTTTTAAGGATTTAATTATTATTTTTAGAAATTTTTTTTTTAATAAAAGGGGTATTATTTGGTAGCGATCAAAGTTCGGGGGAAAACTTGCTAATTATTCTACACATGACAGTGCCACATCAACAGACAAAATGCCACATCATCAATCTGTTTGCCACCTAGGACAAAATCTAACAAGAGTCTCATATTTCAGTAATATGCATAGTTCGGGAGAATTTTTAACATTGTGAATCATTCGGGGGGCGCGATCATATAATGGTCATAGTTTGGGGGACACAAATGTTATTTATTCATTATTTTATTAATTAATTAATTTTAAATTTTCAAAAATTAACTATGTTAATTAAATTGTTTAATTAATTAAATTATTACCAAATAGATTGTTAATTGTTAATTTTGGGAAATAAGACAAATAACGTCTTAATTCAAAATTAAGAAAATGAATTGTTCATTTTTATTAATTTTAATAGTGAGAACATTTGACTATTAAATTAGTCAAATACATTGTTTATGAAATAAGATTATTAGTTTTCATTTCTAAATGAAAAATATATGATTTATGGAAATCAAATATTGGTTTAAGAAATCACTAATAAGATTAATAATTTATTTTCATTTAGAGAAATGAAATTTTTTGAACACCTTAACTTGAGTCAAAATTTAGTTTATAGAAATTAATTCATTATTAATTAAATAGAATTTGAGTAATTATAATCTCAATAATTGTAATTATAATAGTAGTTTAAGAAACTATTTATTATAAATAAAAATAATTATGAATTACTTTTCCCCAAAATTTAAAAATAGTTTTGGAAACTATTAGTTATTAATTAATAATTTATGAAATTATTATTTAATAAATGGTAACCATTTTCCATTAGTTATTAATTAATACTTTATGAAATTATTATTTTAATAACAAAAGTTTACAAACTTTTGATAAAATTCTAGTTTTAGAAATTAGGTCATCTCATTTAGAACCTAGGGTTAAGGTTTGAGTATGCAATTCCTAAGGCCCACAACAAAGGACGAAGGCCATGGAGATTACAAGAAGCTTTGAAGCCCAAGGATTGCCTTGGTGTATTTTTGTAATTTCGTTTAACAAAGAGAACCCGGTCAATACTCTAATATTTAATTATATTGTATGATTGGTAACATGCTAATATGATCACTTCACATGCCATGTAGAATAGGAATGTCCACTCATTGCATCATTAAAATGGCATGGTATGTATGAATGTTAATTTTATTATTAACATGTCTCCTACGATAGAAAAGTAGTATAGTTCTTTTTTCTACCATAAATGGACACAAATAATGTGAATAAGATTTAAGTAGTTAAATTGGGTAATATCACATTAATAGCATGTCTAGATTACCTTAATATGTTTTAGGGTTATAATGAGTTTGATACCTAGGAAAAAATATAGTTTAGAATTAATTAGTAATTGTTAGTAATTATTCTAAATTTGGTAATCTTAGAATTTTAAGAGTTAAAATTTGGATTTACATAAGTGGTTTAGATTTAATAGTTAAACTTTGATATTAATCACTTAGTAATTAAAATATGAGATATTTTAATACAAAATCTTTTATTTATAAAATAGTGAGTGAGAGAAGGTTATAAGGCACTATAACCTACGGTCTCTATTATTGGTTGAAAAACGTTGGTTCTAGTCAGGGCCTCGAGATGGCTTTGCTTTCGTCCTCCCTATCGGAAGGTGTTTTGGCTAGGATTTTAACAGGTAGACCTCTTTGCGATAGGGTTTTAAGATGTATTCCATGTTTGACCTATCCTATCGAAGACATTTTTGGGTTAAGTCGAGAAACCTGAAATAGTAGGTTACACTCACGAAAAAATATAACTACCCTAGCTGGATATAATTTTGATCAAAATAACGGTAATTATTTATTGTAAAGATATCAGATAATTTGATATAATAACAATTGAGAGCGCCTCGTTTTAACTAGCAAGTATTTGACCTATCCTATCGACGACACTTGTGTTGGTTATCTCATCGTTGCACTTATATGAATAGGTTTTTCTAAGCATGCATCGTGTTTATTTTTATTTCATTGTACGAATACTATGATTTATGGTGTGTGAGTGTATGGTTGTATTTATTATTTTTCTTTTATTTAGTTACAGTAATACAATGACTGGAGGAAACTCTGATATGTCAATTCTT
This sequence comes from Humulus lupulus, assembly GCF_963169125.1. Classification (NCBI taxonomy): domain Eukaryota; kingdom Viridiplantae; phylum Streptophyta; class Magnoliopsida; order Rosales; family Cannabaceae; genus Humulus; species Humulus lupulus. The sequence continues at coordinate 96,840,516 of NC_084798.1, read as the reverse complement.
GTTAATGACAAATTAACTGGTAATATTAAAAGGTGGAAAAGTAACAAGAATATATTGCCAATGACAGAACATACAACTCATAAGCCTAGCATTAACAAAGGCAAGGGCAAAGAAGTTGCCCACTCCAACTACAATGGGAATTGTTCCCACTACCATACATATATTGTAAGAGGAATTGTAAAATAAACCTCGAGGAGTTAAAGAACAAAAGGGAAAGTAAATCTGATTTTTTGGACACCGAGGCTTGTTTAGTGGAAATAATTGTTATATCTGGATAGTTGATTCAGGAGCCACTAATCATGTCTGTTCTAATTTGCAAATGCTTAGCTCTTGGAGAGATCTCCAAGAAGGGGAGTTCACATTGAGAGTGGGGACAAGGGCTTTTGTTTCAGCTGGAGCAGTGGGAGAATAAAAAATTTATTTTACTGAAAATAAATTTTTGTTTCTAAAAGACATCTATTTTATTCCTTATTTCAAAAAGAATTTAATTTCTGTTTCAAAATGTTTAGAACAATGCTATTCTATTTCTTTTAATAATAATTATGTTATTATTTCAAGAAATCTAAAGGAAGATCTATATTTGATAAGATCTAAAATGTCTTCACTACTCAATACTGAAATGTTCAAATCTGAACAACCAAAGTCAAAATGACAAAAAGTACCTCAAGACGATACATACTTTTGGCACTTAAGACTAGGTCATATTAACTTAGATAGGATTCAAAGACTAATTAAGGACGGGTCTCTAAGGTCGGAACTCTACTAGTTTGCAAATCTTGTTTAGAAGGAAAAATGACCAAAATACCTTTCTCCTCTAAAGGTGTTAGAGCCAAAGAACTTCTCGAGTTAATTCACACAGACGTTTGCGGTCAAATGAATGTACAAGCTTGAGGTGGTTATGAGTATTATGTCACCTTCATTGATGACTACTCAAGATATGATTACGTATACTTGATGCAAAGGAAATCGTAAGCTTTTTAAAAGTTCAAAGAATTATGAGCCAAAGCTGAATATCTGTTAGGAAAAACCCTTAAAATGTTACAATCAGATCAAGACGGGGAATACCTTAACAAGGAATTCAAAGATTTCTTGATAGAGCATGGAATTATTTCATAGCTCACTGCACCAGGTACTCCGCAACAAAACGATGTTGCAGAATGGAGGAATAGGACTTTGTTGGATATGATGAGATCAATGTTCAGTTACTCATCGTTCCCCTATCATTTTGGGGATATGTTTTACAAACGGTTGCATACATCTTAAACTTAGTTCCATCTAAGTCTGTATCTAAGACACCCTCAGAATTATGGACAGGTCGCAAACCTAGTCTGAGGCATGTGCGCATATGGGGATGTACAACACATGTGATAAAAGCTAAGACCAGGAAGTTGGAACCTAGATCTAAAGTATGTTTATTTATTGGATACCCAAAAGGCATTAGAGGAGGTTACTTCTATAGTTCGACAGAAAAGAAAATATTTGTATTGACAAATGTTACTTTTCTAGAAGAAGACTATATGAGGAACTTCAAACCTCGAAGTAAGGTTGTACTCGAGGAGTTACTTGGTGATAAAATTACACCACAACCGACTTTAGAAGTTAGAACAGAACAAACCACAATACCAAACCAGGATACTACAGTAGTCCGCTGTAGTGGTAGAGTTGTTATAAAGCCTGTTCGTTATACAGGATTTGGAGAAGCACAAGTTGCAATATTTGATGATAATGTTGACGATCCATTGACTTTCCGTTAAGCGATCAATGGTCCTGATAAGGAACAATGGCTTAAAGCTATGAAGCTCGAGATTGAGTCGATATACTCCAACTCAATCTGGGAACTTGTAGATCCACCTCAAGATATAAAACCCATTGGGTGCAAGCGGATATAAAAGAGAAAGAGAGGATTTGATGGGAAAGTAGATACTTTCAAAGCGAGGCTAGTAGCTAAAGGCTACACACAGAAAGAAGGTGTGGGTTATGAAGAAATAGTTTCTCCTGTGGCCATGCTAAAATCCATCCGAATCCTCTTATCCATCGCCAATCATTTTGACTATGAGATTTGGCAAAGGGACGTCAAAATGGCTTTTCTGAATGGCCACTTTGATGAAAGTATCTTTATAGTACAACCACAGGGTTTCATAGAACAAGTCAAAGAGCAAAAGGTTTGCCAACTGCAAAGGTCCATTTATGGACTTAAGCAAGCGTCCAGATCATGGAACATAAGATTTGACCAAGCTGTTAAATCATATGGTTTTGATCAAAATGTCAATGAGCCTTGTGCTTACAAGCAAATTGGTAAGGACAAAGTGGTCTTTCTAGTTTTATACATAGATGATATATTACTCATTGGGAATTATCTGAATAAATTATCTGATGTAAAAGTCTGGCTAGCCAACCAATTCCAAATGAAAGATTTGGAAGAGGCAAGCTACGTTATTGGGATACGATTAATTCTTGACCACAAGAAGAAGTTGTTGGCATTGTCTCAAGCATCATCCATAGATAAAATACTTGCGAAGTATGTGATGCAGAACTCCAATAAGGGAAACCTCCCATCTCGTCATGGTGTTCACCTCTTCAAGAACCAATGTCCTAAGGCACCCCAAGAGGAAGAGGAAATGAGAAGGATACCTTATGCCTCCACAGTAGGAAGCTTAATGTATGCAATGTTATGTACCAGACCTGACATTTGCTATGTTGTGGGTATAGTCAGTAGGTACCAGTCAAATCTAGGATTCGATCACTGGATAACAGTCAAACACATTCTTAAGTATCTTAGGAGAACGAGAGACTATATGATATTATATTCCGGAGAGAATTTGATTCCAAACAGATATACAGATTCTGACTTCCAATCTGACAAAGATTCTAGCAAATCTACGCCTGGATTTGTTTTCACACTTGGGGGTGGAGCAATTATATCGAGGAGTATAAAGCAAGCTTTCATTGATGACTCCACCATGGAAGCAGAATACTTTGATGCAAGCGAAGCAACTAAGGAGGTTGTATGGCTTAGGAAGTTTTTGGGTGATCTGAAAATTGTTCCAAATATGGACAAACCAGTCATACTCTATTGTGACAACAACGGAGCGGTTGTCAACTCAAAAGAACAAATAAGTCATAAGAGAGCCAATCATATAAAGCGTAATTACCACCTCATAAAAGAGATAGTACACAAAGGGGATGTAATCGTTCAGAAGACTGAATCAGCAAACAACCATGTTGATCCCTTTACGAAGACGTTGCCTGCTATGAGTATTGATAGTCATTTCTTAGATTTAGGATTACGTGATATGTCTCTTCTGCTTTAGGGCAAGTGGAAGATTGATGGGACTTGTGCCCTTGAAGTGTATTTCTATATGAACGATTATTGTTAACTAATTAAAGTTAATATTGCACTCATATATGTATTTAATTATACATGTCATTTATCATGAAGATCCAATATTATTGATGTGGTGTTAAATTAAGTATATGTATAATGATATATATACAAGAGGATTTCATTCAAGATAATAATATAAAAATTGTCCATAATCTCTAAATAAAGTGGGACCTTTATGTTCACCAAGATTTTCGGAAACTATATTAATAAAAGTAAGCGAGACTAATGATATGGGATTTAGAGGACGTAAACAAGGTTTTTACGTGGTTAGGGCGTTAATGAGCCTTAGTCCACTAAACAGTTGTATTAGAGCTTGGAAAACCTTTAACAATGGAGTTTCTCTCTATGTTTTAGCAGAGTAACTGTATACAAGCCAAAAATAGATCCTTTCTCCAGTGCTCTGTCACCTATATTTATAGGCTCACAGGAGCACTGGGCTTGGGCCGGGCTGACCCGGGCCCAACAAGGATATAAGTACCCTTGGCTTCTCTGTCGGAATCCCAATACAAAGGATAAAAATACAAAAGACTAAGAATGATCAAGGCCCACTAGGGCAGCCCAAGGCCTATATTTCGCCCGACAAAATGGGGCTTTTGGTCTGGGCATTCCGAGTTACGAGACAGATTCAGGGGACAAAATCAGTCAGTGTAGTAGCAGCGCAGGTCTGAACCAGTGGCGTGCAATCCCGAGGTGGCCTTTTTCGCAGGTGAAAAGTGGGGACAACCCCCATGCGTCATGGGACGGCTTCAGGGTCACGAATGCTTTTTCCTGCCAACCTTAAGGACTTGACCCGGGTTCGTTTACCTCTGTCCCTCTTCGTTTACCGTAGGCCCAAATCGTTTACCAGGCTCCAAGATTGTTTGCATACACTTCGACCGTAACCCCCAATAGTTATACGTCTCCCGGATGATCATCCTGGATCATCTTTCCTGGACACCGTCCGGGTCTGGACCCACACTTGGGCCGTCATTCCCGGTCATTCCCTGCCAAGCGGGCCTGGGCTGGGCCCAAACCCAATTGCCCAGATAGTGGGCCTGGACCACCGTCCCGGGCCCAAGGTAGGAAATGGGGATAACATTTACCCCCCAAGCCTTCGTCTGGGTCTGCGAGGTGGAGGCTTGCCTTGCTCCCGGATACTCCACGGTTGCCTTCCTAGTTTCTGCTTAGGATCATGGGTCTGTGGCAAGGGGCAGTGACGTTGGGCGCACACGGAGCCCGGACCATTTACCAATGTCCGGGTCCGTTTACTGAAGTCCCATTTCGTGGTGAGGGATACACATGTCGCCAAGCAACTGCTGCAATGATGGCACTTGACCTCGAAAGGTCACCTAACCACCTCAAGGGTCGCTAGGCCTAGGCTAGTGCGTCAACACAGATTCCGAAGCATCCCATTCGCATGGGGGTCCTTCATTAATGCTTATGTGCTGAGGTGGACCATAGGATGGGGCGACCTTTGAAATTCCCGTCTTCTGGGACGTTGGATTGAATGGTGGGGATCCAGCACTCGAGTGCTCATTAATGCCCCTGCACGATCTTGGACCGTCCGATGGGGGATTTTCTATCCGTTGGATTAGAGACCAGGATTTGGATCTCTATAAATACTCCTCAGACATTCATTTGAAACTTTTACACTCTCGAGCCATTCTAAGAACTGAGGATCTGTTTATGTCCGATCTCGCCGATGACATCTTTCACCGCCTGCTCACTCTGCACCGTCGCCTTTTTCCAACAGTTCCAGTGTCTGCACCTCCGCCTGAGCGCACGTCCTGGGCCTGTCCTATCGACGAGTTGCTGAACTGCCTTCACCAGTTCAAGAACGAGATTCTGCCGTCCTTACCGTCGGACAACCACCATCTTTCACGGCCAGCTATTCACAGTAAGCCTTTCTATCCTTCTTCTTGGTAAATACATGAACGTAGGCTGTCTTTTTGTTCATATGCTTAGGCTTCTAGAACTTGCTTACGCTTAGGAATAGTGCTAGAAAGGCCGCCTGGTCTGAGTTGCTCCGGGTCCGGATGCTTCCTGGACAGACGGTGGAGCCTATTTAGTAGCCCATTTTTTGTTCCCGATCCGGGTTTCGTGGTTCTCTGGTGAACCCAGACCTGATCCGGAGGGGACTCCAAGCAGTCTGTAGGAGGCTCCCCGTACCTTAACCGACTTTCTTGGGTTTTGGTATTGACTGCTTGGTTTCTTTTCTTTGCTCCCAGATCATCATCCATGACGTCAGGCGTCACCCTTCATTCGGAGGAGGAAGTCAACAGGGCCCCCCCTTCGCCCTCCTCAGGTCCCGGACCCCCAAAGGCAACAGATAGGAGATGGATACGGTGCCGAATCTGTTCTGGAACTACCAGGTGATGTACATCCTGGAGAAGCGCCTGGGCATAGAGTCCACTCCTGGACTCTTCCACAACCGCTTGGCCAGGATAGAGGAGCAGGCGCATACTTTCGTGGAAGGGTTCGGGGCCTGGAACGCTGGCCACATCAGTGCGGGTGCCACACTCCCGCTTCACGACTACTTCGTGCGGTTCCTAACATACGTGGGAACTGCACCCTTCCAACTTCTGGCTCAAGCCTACCGACTGCTTGCGGGATGGTGTGTCTTCTGCGTCGCGAAGGAGATCACGGAGCTGACCCCTGCGGAAATCTTGTACTTCTACAAGACGGAACCACAGGTCAATGCCAAGGACAAGACCTTGGACATCTTCTATAGGCTGAAGCCGCGGGGTAGCTACCCCGCTCCCACAAGCTCCTTGAAGCATCCCTCGGACGTCCGGCATTACTGGTTCATGACTTCCGGGTTCCTCGTGGAGAAGAATCCCACGCTACTGCTGGACTTCCAGCGAGTGGGTAAGTGCTTCCCCGACCCTTAGCTGGTCGGTTTTTCTTTTTCTTTTCCTCTTTTTTTTTTTATTTCTCATTGTGTTACTTCGGGTGGCAAGACCTTTTGGCCAGACTTCTCTCACCTAGTTCATCTTGGACCGGAGGAGGTTTTACTCCGGGCTGAGCGCAGAAGACCTGGACGTAGGAGGCTATGTCAATACGGACAACCTCTGAATGGTCGGGATGCTCGCGGCCCACGACACTATCATCATCCCGAGCCTTCGGGGAATTCAGTGCGAGAAGAATGCCATCATAAGGGAGCAGCTGGCCCTGGAGCACATCATGGAGGTGGAGGCTACGACACGAGTGGACACGGCCAAGCGGAAGAGGGACTTGGCCCAGACAGAGGCGACCGCTTTAGAGGAGCTGGAAGCCTTCTTCGAGGAGGCCCTGCCGAACACGGGTACCCCCGGGGCTAGCGTATCAGGGCGAGGTAACTCACCTTTGATCTTAACTTATGCTACCCAAGTTGGGGACTTAGCTAGGGATAGGCTAACACTTCGAGGCCCTGCGTTCGGGGCTGACAGGGAGATGAGACCTTCGTCTCCTGTTCCCGTAGGTTCGGAAGTTCTCATGTTTTTGTTCAGGTTCCTTCAGTATGGGAATTTCTTGAACTTGGACGACATGGGGGATCGAGTCTACTTTTTCGTGCTAGATGAGTTGAGTCACGCCCGGGGCTTAGATGAGGGTTTGTCCCGGGTCACTCTTAGTTTTGACGTCTATTTTCTTGTTTAATCGTACTAACTCATTTTCATTTGCGTTTGTTGTAGGAGACTCCAACATGTATACCCCCGTGGAAGAGATGAGGCAACTCCTCGAAGCCCGGGCCGTGAGGGCGGCCAAGTTCGCGGCAAAAAAGGCTGCCAAGAAAAAACCGAAGGCGCCGGGCCCGGACCCTTCCCACAACAAGGAGACACCAGGGGCGGATCCTCGACCCAACGAGGGTGCAATTTTCGCGGTCCCTGTCACGGCCGCCATCCCCGGCCTTGCCCAACCCCCGGTGATCGATCTAGAGCCGGAACCCGTGATAAGCCAGAGTTCTGGGAAGAGGGCCTTGGACTTGGGCGCGGCGGAGGCCGAGACCGGGAACAAGAGGCCCCGGACGAGGCGGGATGGCTCAGCCGGTGAGTCACACTGGGAAATTTGCCTCGCCGCGAAGGAGATTCCCGCATTACCGGCCCTCCCCATACATCCGGCACTACCCATGGAGGGGGAAGCCGTTTTGCTGGACGAGCAGTCCTGGCTCATTTCTCAAACCTGGGAGAGTGGCCGGGAAAAGAAAAGATGAAACGTACAAGGCCTTGACGATGAATCGTCAGGTTGAGTTCGCTGAGCACCCAATGGCTTTCAGCGTCCCCCAGCCGATCGTGGATCGGCCAGCCGCCGGGACGGGCTTTCGCCCTAAGCTAGGGCAAGACACGGCCCCTTTTGCGGCGGACTTGTTGGACCAGGTGGGGAACACCATGTCCAACCTCCAACTCAAACGATATACCACCATCGTCAGCCCGGACATGTTGTTTATCTCTAAGGCCCTCCGCCATCAGGCCACCGCTGTAAGTTTGCTTCGTGTTTTTTTTCCCTTTTATTTGTTTGTAAGGATTCTTCTAACTTTGCTTTGTTCCAGGATGCTCTGCTGTCCCATCGGAATGCTGACCTGGTGGCCGAGGCGCCCATGAAGATGGAGACGCTCCAGCTAGAGCTGGAGGCGGCCGTGAATCAAAGGGAGGCCGCCAAGGAGGCCCTGGTCAGGGAGACGGGCCAAGCTTGGGAGACCTTGAACAAAGTGGTTGCTCAGGCCGACACAGACCGCGCAGAGTTCGACCGAGTCAAGGTCGGGCTTGAAGAGGTCTTGTCCCGGAAAGAAACCGAGGCTAACGAGAAGGCGACCCTTCTGGAGGCTGCTGCAGCTGCGGCTCAGTCAGTCCGAGATGGGGAGAAGATCCAAAGCTTGGAGGCCTGGGTCCATGAGCTGGACGACTCTCTTCATGAGGAGATGATGGCGCGTGAGGAGGCCTACCGCGGAAAGGAGCGGGCGGACGACTTGCTGCACATCACCTTTGAGGAGGCCATCTACATGGCTTGGCGCAAGGATAAAAGCATGAACCTCCTGATCTTTCCCGACCTGGACTTGAAGAGGGCTGAATTTGAGGCCAAGGAGAAGGAAGATGCGGAGCTTCTGGAGGATGAAGCCTAGGCCCAGATCTTCACCTCGCCTCTTTTTTTTTTCTTTTTTTTATAATTTAGTAATAACTTTTTCGGACGTGTACGCGTCCAAGACAATTTGTATTGCTTCCTCCGGTTTATGTTATTTCTGTTATCCCATAGAAATTTTCTTTTATCACCGTGCATTACTGATTCTGAGGGTTTGGTCCCGGTTCCAACGGCCTGGACTAAACTAATTCTGACTTTAGCTTGTCAAATTGTCTCAATCCTACCCACCTAATTTTTAACTTCGAAAACCTGATGGCCTGGGCCAACGAGGTTCAGATAGTTTACCGCGAAACTTGGTTCCCTTACTCTACCAGTCGCGAACCACAGCCTTGCCCTGGGGCATACCGGATGCATTATACCCCCGGACATCGTTCGTCCGGGGCGGGACCAGCCTGAGGCTTGGTCCTCTTTATTTATACCCCCGGACATCGTTCGTCCGGGGTGGGACCAGCCTGACGCTTGGTCCTCTTAATTTATACCCCCGGACATCGTTCGTCCAGGGTGGGACCGGCCTGAGGCTTGGTCCTCTTTATTTATACCCCCGGACATCGTTCGTCCGGGATGGGACCAGCCTGGGGCTTGGTCCTCTTTATTTATACCCCAAGACATCGTTCGTCCGGGGCGGAACCAGCCTGAGGCTCGGTCCTCTTTATTTATACCCCCGGACATCGTTCGTCTGGGGCGAGACTAGCCTGAGGCTTGGTCCTCTTAATTTATACCCTCGGGCATCGTTCGTCCGGGGCGTGACCAGCCTGAGGCTTGGTCCTTTTAATTTATACCCCCAGACATCGTTCGTCCGGGGTGAGACCAGCCTGGGGATCGGTCCTCTTTATTTATACCCCCGAACATCATTCGTCTGGGGTGGGACCAGCCTGGGGCTTGGTCCTCTTTATTTATACCCCCGAACATCGTTCGTCCGGGGCGGGACCAGCCTGAGACTCGGTCCTTTTTATTTATACCCCCGGACATCGTTCGTCTGGGGTGGGACCAGCCTGGGGCTTGGTCCTCTTTATTTATACCCCCGGACATCGTTCGTTCGGGGCGGGACCAGCCTGAGGCTCGGTCCTCTTAATTTATACCCCCGGGCATCCTTCGTCCGGGGCGTGACCAGCCTGAGGCTTGGTCCTCTTAATTTATACCCCCTGACATCATTCGTCCGGGGTGGGACCAGCCTGGGGCTTGGTCCTCTTTATTTATACCCCCGGACATCGTTCGTCTGGGGTGGGACCAGCCTGAGGCTTGGTCCCATGGGGTTTGTATCCCCCAGACATTGTCGGTCCGAGCCGGGACTAGCTTGAGGCTTGCGCCCCGCCTGGTATTTGCTCATACCCGGGATACCCCCCACAAATGAGCGGAGACTGGTTTGGGGTCACTTGAGTAAAATTTTCATTGATTGATAGCATTTGTTTATGGCGTTTTGCACACGCCATTTTTATTATTCAAGGGATCGCCCTGAGGCGTACATTATTTTCAACAAAAATACAAAATTGGAACATGTTCTCCTGACTACTGATAGTATTTATGGAGATGTTCCGCGTTCCAGGCTCTTGGGACTTCCGAGCCATCGAGCCGCTTTAAGCGGTACCTCCCGGGGCACACTTCATGTTGGATCTTGTGCGACCCTTCCCAATTCGGGCCCAGAACCCCTACTCCCGGATCTTGAGTAGTAGGGAAGACTCTTCGCAGGACTAAGTCGCTGGTTCCGAACCTTCGGCTTTTTACTTTTGAGTTGAAATGTCGTGCGATCTTGCCTTGGTACATCTTCAACTGCACTTGCGACTCCTCCCGGATCTCCTTGATGAGATCTAGTGATTCCTGGAGTAAAACGTGGTTCTGGGCGGGATCATACGTGTCTCTTCGATGAGACGGGATGGTCGTTTCGACGAGGATGATGGCTTCGCATCCATAGACCATGGAGTAAGGAGTGTGCCCGGTGGATGTCCTCTCGGTGGTCCGGTAATCCCACAACACGCGGGGAAGCTCTTCAGGCCATTTGCTCTTGCAGGCCTGGACTTTTTTCTTTAGCGTCCCTTTCAAGATTTTGTTGACGGCTTCCGCCTGCCCGTTTGCTTGGGGCCTGGCGACCGCGAAGAAGCTTTTGACGATGCCATGTCTCTCACAAAAATCTGTGAAGTGGATGTTGTCGAACGGCTTCCCGTTATCGGGTATAATTTTGTAGGGGAGGCCGTATCGACACACTATATTGTTGATGACGAAATCCAGGGCCTTCTTCGAAGTGATCATGTTCATGGGCTCCGCCTCAACCCACTTGGTATAGTAGTCGACGGCCACGATGGCGTATTTCACTCCTCCTTTCCCAGTCAGGAGCGATCCTACCAGATCGATCCCCCACACCGCGAAAGGCCAGAGGCTAGTCATTAAGGTTATCTCTGTCGATGGGGCCCGCGAGAACTTCGCGTATCTTTCGCACTGTTCGCACTTGCGAACGTAGTCGATACAGTCTTTCTTCATGGTCGGCCAGAAATATCCTTGGCGCAGGATCTTTTTGGACAGACTGGGTCCGGCTGTATGATCTCCGCAGAAGCCTTCGTGCACTTCGTGCATGATGGCGCTTAGTTCTGTCCTGGACACACACCTGAGGTAAGGCATGGACAACCCCCAGCGATAAAGCTTTCCGTCCATCATGACATATCTATGGACCTGGTACTGAAGCTTCCTGGCCGCGGTCCTGTCTGCTGGCACCTCACCGGTTGTCAGATAGCGGTTAAGAGGTCCCATCCAAGACGTGGAGTGGTCAATGGCGTTGACCGCAGAGGCTCGAATACTTGGGATGGGGAGGTGGTTAATGGGGACTAGTGCGGCCATCTCTGCTTCAGCGTCGGTGGCCAGCTTTGCTAGTGTGTCCGCGAACACATTTTGCTCTCTGGGGGTCTGGCGGATGGAGTGATTTTTGAATTCCTGCAGCATCTCTCTCGTCTGAGTCACATAGGCCGCCATTCTCTCTCCTTTGGTTTGATATTCCCCCAAGACTTGCCTGACGACCAGCTGGGAATCACTGTAGATCTCTAGGTTCGTGGCCCCTACTTCCCGGGCCAGACGCAGCCCAGCCAGCACGGCTTCGTGCTCAGCTTCGTTGTTCAATGCCTTGAACTAGAAACGCAGGGAATTTTGCAACTGGTGTCCCTGGGGTGATACCAAGATGATCCCGGCCCCGGCCCCATTCTCATTCGAGGCCCCGTCCACGAACACCTTCCACACGGGCGCCACGGGGGCCGCGGGATCGTCCCCTTGGGATATCCCGGAACACTCCACGATGAAGTCGGCTAGGGCTTGCCCCTTGATGGAGACCCTAGGAATGTAGGCTATATCAAACTGACTTAGTTCCATGGCCCACTTTAGGAGTCTTCCCGACGACTCGGGCTTCTGTAACACTTGCCGCAGGGGGTGGTTGGTCATGACTTTTATGGCGTGGGCCTGGAAGTAAGGCCGGAGTTTTCGAGACGCCATCAGCAGGCAAAAAGTCAGCTTTTCGATTAGCGGATATCGAGACTCAACGCCCAATAATCATTTACTCACGTAGTATACCGGGAGTTGGGTCCTTTCCTCCTCCCGTACCAATTCGGCACTGATCGCGTGCTCGGTCACTGCCAGATAAAGGTACAGAGGCTCCCCGTCCACCGGCTTTGACAGGATTGGCGCTTGGGCCAGGCGCTCTTTCAGCTTTCGAAAAGCTTCTTCGCATTCGACTGACCATTCAAACCGTTGGCTTCCTCGAAGGACGTTGAAGAACGGGATGCACTTGTCCGTGGCTTTGGAGATGAAACGGCTTAAGGCGGCTATCCGCCCGGTCAGACTTTGCACGTCCTTATGCTTCTGGGGAGAGGGCATATCAACTAGTGCCTTGATCTTATCCGGATTGGCTTCTATTCCCCAGAAGCTCACTATGAAGCCCAGGAACTTCCCGGAGGCCACGCCGAAAGTGCATTTCTTGGGATTCAGCTTCATCCCGTACTTCCGAATGACTGCGAAAGCTTCGGCCAAGTCATCTGAATGCTTCCCGGATGTCTTGGACTTGACCAGCATATCGTCGATATAGACTTCCATGTTTCGCCCCACCTGGGCCCGAAACATTCAATTGATGAGCCTTTGATAGGTTGCCCCGGCGTTTTTTAGCCCAAAGGGCATGACGATGTAGCAGTATATTCCCTTGTCGGTTTGGAAACTGGTGTGTTCCTGATCTGCCACATGCATGGAAATCTGATTGTAGCCGGAGTAAGCGTCCATGAAGCTTAAGATCTTGTACCCGGATGTCGCATCCACCATTTGGTCGATCCGGGGAAGCGGGAAACAATCCTTCGGACAAGCCTTGTTGAGATCTGTGAAATCGATGCACGTTCTCCACGTTCCGTTCGGTTTCGGCACCAGAACGGGGTTGGCCAGCCACACGGGGTATACAGCCTCGCGTATGAAGTTGATTGATGACAGCTTCTCTACTTCCAGCTTGAGGGCCTCGGCCCTCTCCGTTCCCAAGGGCCTGCGTTTTTGACGGACTGGGGTCGTGTTCAGGTCGATATTCAACGCGTGGCAGGTGATGTTGCGGTTGATCCCCATCATATCTGAGTGAGACCAGGCCAGAATATCCTGGTTATCCTTAACTTGGGCGATTATGCCGGCCCGGACCTCTACCGGCAGATTTTTCTCGACTTGGATGACCCTGGTTGGATCGATGTCACTAATGCACACCTCCTCAATCTCGTCCATGGGCTCCAAGACGCGGTCGTCTCCTATCCTCGGGTCCAGTTCATCTTCTTCCCGGATCACTCTCTCAGCAGGGGGGAGGAACTGGGTCGAAGAAGTCCTCAAAGGGTTCATCCCGGACCATGTATATTGGTCGGGCGGACACGTGGTAGCACTTCCGGGCGCTCTTCTGATCTCCCCAGACAGTCCCCACCCCTCCGTTGTTGCAAGGGAACTTCATGCAAAGATGACGGATGGAGGTGATAGCCCCGAACTCGACTAATGCGGGCCGGCCGAAAATGGTATTGTAAGCAGTGGGGCAATCCACCACTACGAAGGTGCAGAACTTGAACGAGTGCTACAACTCACTCCCCAATGTTACGGGCAACTGGATCTTTCCCATGGGGAGTAACACATCTCCGTTGAAGCCGTAGATCTGGGTTGGGCACGATGCCAGATCTGCTTCGGTCAAGCCAATCGCGGTGAAGGCGGGCTTGAACAAGATGTTGACAGAGCTCCCGTCGTTTACCAGCACCTGGGACACCAGCTTGTTGGCGATTTGCGCGTCTATGACCAGCGGGTCATGGTGCTGGAAATGGACGTTGCGGGCGTCGTCCTCCGTGAAGGTGATAGGGAGGTTCATCAATTTCAAGCGCTGAGCCGGGGCCTGGACCAGAGCGCACACCTGCTGATCGTGGTCGAGCTCGCTTAGGTAGCGCTTTTGATCGTTCCTGGACGACCCTCCCAGGTGAAGTCCGCCCGAGATGGTGGCCACATGTCCGTCCACGCGAGGGGGTGCCGTCCCGGATGGATAAGGCATTCCAGGGTCGGGTGTTTGCGCGACGGGGGCCCCCTGAGGGGTTTGCGCCGCCGGACCCTGTGCATACCCTCCCTAAGGCGGAATGCCCTGGGCACACCCAGGACCGCGGGTTGTCCGGGACCTGCTGACAGGCCCGGGACTCCCATGGGCATCCTGACCCACTGGTGGAGATGCCCCAGCTTGATCAGATTCTTGATCTCATCCTTGAGCTGCCGGCACTCTTTGGTCGTGTGGCCCACGTCCTTATGGTAGGCGCACCATTTGTTGGTATCCCTCGGATTTCTCCCCCCTTTGAACATGGGGCTAGGTTTCCGGTAGTGAACCGCCCTTTCTGTGGCCAGGAAGATGTTCTCCCTGATGTCCACTAGATTGGTGTATTCTAAATATTGGGGCTCGTAGCCCCTTTTTCCTTTCTTAGCCGGCTCAGACCAATTTTGGCCTTTGCCAGATCTCTTCCCCCGGGAGGGGTTTACGCTTGCCTCCGTTACTCCCGCTTGCGACTGCTGGGCCCCGACGGGGGCAACGCTGTGACCCGCTGGCGCGGCTCCATATCCGGAAAAGTGGGCGGACTGGACTGGGGCATACCCTAAAGAGGCAGGACCGTACACCGTAGGGGTGTAGGTAACCCCAGGTGTAACGGCCGATCCCGGGGCGATCGGGGGCGTGACGTAGGACTGCGCCGGGAACTGCACCCCATACCCCGGGAACGCCTGGGCACCGGGCTGTGGCACCGGAGGCCATCTGAAAGCCTGGATCTGAGCCTCTTCCCAGTTGATAAATCCTTGGGCCCTCCTTATGAATTCTTCCGAGGTAGCCGCCTTACTACGCTGCATGTCATCCCAGAGAGGGGACCCGGCCCGGATTCCGGACTGCAATGCCACTAGGCGCTGCCCATCGTCCACCTTAGTCTTGGAGGCTTCTTTAGTGAAACGCTAGATGTAGGCCCTCAGTGTCTCCGTGGGTAGATGTTTAATATTGGCATTGATTTGCATATCCATCCTCATGGCGGCCACAAACTGCTTGCGAAACGCCGACTGCAGCCCTGACCAGGATTGGATGGATCCCGGCTTAAGTCTCTTCCACCACTCCTCGGCGGGACCACCTAGAGTGATCGAAAAACAGAGGCACTTGCCGTCATCACTAACGTGGGCCACGGTCATAAGCCGGTTGTACCGGGACAGATGATCCCTGGGGTCGGTGTTTCCGTTATAGGCAGTGAGGCTCGGCATCTTGAACCCCTTGGGGAGCACAACATCCAGGATGTGCCTCGCATAGGGCTCTTCCTCCTCTTCATCGGAGTCGGTATCCGCTCCTTCTGCTTGCGGACCAAATAGTCTGTGACCTTTTTCAAAGCGGCCAGCTGCTCCATGAGTTCCCTGGCTATGCCATCCTCTAGGGGGATTCTTTCGTTCCTTCTGTCGTTGATGTTGTTCCTAAGGTCGCCACCTCGGGGAAGGATCTTTTCCTTACAGGCCCGCTCTTTCCGAGCGTTTAGTCTGTCGTGTAGGTCTATCCGGGACGTGTCATCCCCTGAACTACGGGCATGACGCTCTTCGCTACGTGGGCGTTCCCGAAATTTTTTGTTTACCGAGGAACTAGGGTGCAAAGACCTTTCCCGTCCGTCTCGCCCTGGGGCGTGCCGGGGCCGCGCATCTCGCGGCCGCATCCCCTGCGGATTGGTCGGGTGGCCCTTAACTGGGACAGGACACACCTTCTCTTTCCTAGGGAGTGGCCGGGAATGGGTCCCAACTTTCGTGACGGGGGTGTTTTTCTCTCGGGTCTTTCCCCCGGCCTTCTTTTTCTCCCGGTCCGGGTTTCCTGGGACTGGCTCAGGAAATTGTTCCGGGGGAGGGGTCGGCCTCACGTCTTCTGGGACTCCAGCTCTGGAAGTGGGCCAGCTGGGAGATTGGTCGCCGGACCCTGCGCGGCTATGAATGCCTACAGGGCTTGGAGGGACTCTTGCATCCGCCGATGCGCCTCTGCCTGCTCAGCAATCCTGGCCTCCTGGTCCAGGACTTGCTGCCTCAGTCTAGTCACCTCCAGGTCCTGCTGGTTGGGATCTCGGGATCCGCAGCTTCGTCATGGTATTCCCCCTCGTTCTCCTCCTCTTCATAATATTCCTCCTCGTTCTCCTCTTCGTACTCTGTTCCACCCTCATAGTCTTGTGACTCGTCAAGGTGAGACGTCTGAGGAGGAGCGTTCTCAGGCGGATTCTGAGGAAGAAGCTGGGAAGGCAGCGGCTCTCCATTACCCTGCTCTGGGTTAGAAGGGTCAAAAGTGGTGTGTCTTGTATTCACCATTGTAGTAGAGGTTTGATGTTAGCACTAGCTTTCTTAGGCTCTCAATGAAAGCACCAAAATGTTTACCGAGATTTTCGGAAACTATATTAATAAAAAGTAAGCGAGACTAATGATATGGGATTTAGAGGACGTAAACAAGGTTTTTACGTGGTTGGGGCGTTAATGAGCCTTTGTCCACGAGACAGTTTTATTAGAGCTTGGAAAACCTTTAACAATGAAGTTTCTCTCTATGTTTTAGTAGAGTAAATGTATACAAGCCAAAAAAAGATCCTTTCTCTAGTGCTCTGTCACCTGTATTTATAGGCTCACAAGAGCATTGGGCTTGGGCCGGGCTGACCCGGGCCCAACAAGGATATAAGTACCCTTGGCTTCTCTGTCGGAAGCCCAATACAAAGGATAAAAATACAAAAGACTAAGAATGATCAAGGCCCACCGGGGCAGCCCAAGGCCTATATTTCGCCCGACAAAATGGGGCTTTTGGTCTGGGCATTCCGAATTACGAGACAGATTCAGGGGACAAAATCAGTCAGTGTAGTGGTAGCGCAGGTCTGAACCAATGGCGTGCAATCCCGAGGTGGCATTTTCCGCAGGTGAAAAGTGGGGACAACCCCCACGCATCATGGGGCGGCTTCAGGGTCACGGATGCTTTTTCCTGCCAACCTTGAGGACTTGACCCAGGTTCGTTTACCTCTGTCCCTCTTCGTTTACTGTAGGCCCGGATTGTTTACCAGGCTCTGGGACCATTTGCGTACACTTCGACCGTAACCCCCAATAGTTATACGTCTCCGGATGATCGTCCTGGATCATCTTTCCTGGACACCGTCCGGGTCTGGACCCACACTTGGGCCGTCGTTCCCGGTCATTCCCTGCCAAGCGGGCCTGTACTGGGTCCAAACCCAATTGCCCAGATAGTGGGCCTGGACCACCGTCCCGGGCCCAAGGCAGGAAATGGGGATAACACTTTATTTAATAAAGATTATGAGTACGGTCTATCTTATGTTTGATATAGATTGTACCGTATACAATATAGATTGTATTGGACTATGACACGATGAAAGAAAGAACTTATGATAATCTCTGTTAAAATATAGAAGTTCAACATTCATCAATCGATGGTCATTTGAGACTTGACCTCAATCCTGAAGTGAGTAATGAACTCCTATTTGTGCTTTTATGACTTTTGACTTATCGGGTAAGGTTCAATATTCCTATGATCGAATTCCTGATATCTTGGAGTCATAGAAGTACAAGTAGTTGGGAGCATACTTCACATATATGTAATATGCTCCTTACTTAAATGAAAGCAAATTAGTTGTTCCTTTTAGTGTTGATTTGGGGCTTGAACATAGAGCACAACATTTCTATTAGAGAACAGAAATTCATTCTATAATTAAATTTATATAATAATGTTCATTAGATGATCAATGGAACTGATTAATAAAGACATAATAAGAAATTTTAACAAGTATTAAGACCTAGTTTTAATTATGAAGAAGTAGCAGAGGGTCATAACTCATGCAATGACTAAATCAATGGACGACTTTATAGTTATAGCTTCTAATAATATAAGACTGTAGTTTTGAGAGTTCAACTATGAATTTCTAGTGGAATAATTCATAGTTAATAAATTAATTAATGGAACTAAGAGTTATTGAAATTAATTAAATAATTGGAGCTTAGAACTATGGGTCCATATTGTCCCCGCACTAGCTAGATAACACAGAGGAAGGATTTTGGCATTAAAAGGAAATATTCTAAGAATAATAATGTAATATTTTTTATCTCACAAATTAATATTATTTGTGAAATAATATTTAATGGCAAATAAAATTATATTAATAATTTTGTGGTATAATTGTATACTATATAAAATAATATGATAAAGGCCCAACAAATAGCATTTTATAGAGATAAAATATCATAGGGCCCATAGCCCAGCAGTTGGCACCAACCACATCCCAAATGGACTGTGGTCCATGCAGAGGCCTAATGAGATTAGGGCTACGTCTTATTTCTATTGTTATATTAATAGAATATAACATCAAGAAAGAAAAAAAAAAAACAGAGTCATCAGATGCATTTTTCACGTTATATTTTCCAAGAGAGAAAAATAAGGAACTTTGTTCTCGCTGAATTGTGAGAAGAACACTCTCCCATGTGTTGAAATTCAAAAGTGTGTTCTTGTGTATCCTACCAAATAACATAGACATCCACCTGTCTCCTTCTCTTTGTGCGAGCCATAGTATGGAAGATAGTGGGTTAGGAGGCTAAGACGCTATTTGATCTACACATGTTCTACATCTAGAAAAAGTATTAGTAAGTTTCTATTTTATTCAGATTCGTGCGAATGAGAAATATCACATTCTAGTTATGGCTCCTAGAGTGATTCGTTCTTATGCTTTAATATGTTATATTATTTTAAATAATATAATATTAGATTAAATAATATGAAAAAATGTGATTTGTAACATATTATTGAGAGTCACAAAATTGGGCGCATGTGTGTGCCCAAATGTGACATATTTTGGAGTTACAAATTTGTAACTCCCAAATATAACTAATAATGTGTAGATTGTGTGTTACACATTTGATTTTGGATTTCATAAAGTCATTGTGAAATATGATTGTTGAAGCATATTTTTAACTCTCATTAGGTGTATGGAGGTTACAAAATCATGTGGGAAAGGGTTTGAGACGTTTTGGAAAAACTGAAATTTTGTTGCTGAAATTGGAGCTGTGGCCACGGCCACTGGTAATCCTTGGTCGCGGCCTGGGGAACAGAGGCCAGTGGTCGCGACCAGTGAGGTTGACAGTAATTTCTTTTTTCAATTTTTTCCAATTTGAACGATTCTAACATCCTAAGTAACTCACAAATCTCCATTTTAATTCCATAAACATCCTATTAAACATTAGTAACAGTCACGGGGGTTGGTGGAATTTGAAATTCAAATGGTATCTCAAACTCTATAAATAGGAGCCTAATGTTCACTTGTAAGATACCTCTATTTCCATCCACTAGAGCACTTGGCTAGAAATACACCAAAATGCTTGATTATTCCAGAGAGTTATTTCCAATATTAAGAGAATCCCTTAGTGCTTGAGATAGGGGGAAATAAACTTTTGGACAAATGTTGTAAACCTTGTTCAAGTTGGTGATCCTCAAAGCTCTTCACTTTGGTTGTGTGAGTGAGAGAGTTTTGCTTATTGTAATTGTTATTTCTTTTTCCTACTATTTTTTTTATCTTCTCTTCTTCTATTTCTATCTACTTGTATTTTTGTAATAGAGTTGTAACACTTATTTATCTATCATCTTGTCTATTGTAACATTTTGCATAGAGTTGTATCTTTGGCTTTACCATTTCCATTGAGTATAATATATATTCTCCAATAATCAAAAGCTTAATTTCATTTTCAATGGAAGGAGAAACCATAGAGATCTTGTGAGTATCCAACTTTGAAAAGATGGTAAGATAAGGTAATGTTCTTCTTTGGTTTTCTTAGAAGATCTAATGGCTTTCATATAGTGATAGAAATGAGAAGAAGAAATTTTATAAATGAGGTTCATTATTTTATAATCTTCTTTGCTTTTGCAAATATAGTGGTTATATTATAAGATAATTCAACATCTTGTAATTTTGCTATATGTGATTAATTAACATATTGTGTAAATAATCTAGTAGATTATTGTGTATTATGATATCATGTTATATAATTGTCTTATTTTGTGATAATGGGAAATTATTAGAATGAAAATTTTATGATTTTTATATGACTTGTATAAATATATTGATTTTGTGAATCAATAGAAATGTAAAATCATATGTGTATGATATTGTAATTTATGTTTACATATTAATAAAGAGTCATGTTAGTATGATATAAGTCATATGTGTTGACAATTATGTGAAATTATATTGAAATATAATCATGCAAATATTTGTGAGATGCTAATAGGTTTTATCCAATATTATTGTTAGTATGTAATTTGTGAATAAAAGAATTATTTGAGAATTTAAAATTTTCTCATTTAAAAGATGAGCATCTCATTTTATGAGATAAGAAAAGATGAACCTAAAGGGGATCAAGGTGGATTAAAAAATTATGGGATGACATATTGACCCAATAAACTTGGAGTCTAGAGTGTGGTCAAATAAAATATATTTGAGATTTATTTAGTGACAATAATTCTTAAATATTCAATATCTCAATGGTAAGTCCAAAACGGTCCAGGTCGTTAAGACCTGAACTTTTGTTAAGAACAAAGTAATTACCTTCAACATTTTTTCTCCTAATGGTCCTAACCATTGGAACCAGGATTCCACTTTTGATCATTATTCATGCATAGTGGTAAGACACTTAGTGAATTTTTGAGGAAAAATAAATGAATATAAAGTGGGAATTATTGTGCAAAGATAAAAAACAATATAATAACAGTATAGTAAGATAAACAATTGTTTTAAGTGCATCCACACCCATAATAAATATGTTTGCAATAAAAAAGAAAAGGAGAGAGGAAGCCCCAAATAAAAGTACAAAGTGTAACGACCCAAATCCGCTAATAAGGCTTGAGGGCCTTGATTAGCGTGCCAGGAGGGCATGATGGGATTTATGTGCGATTTTAATGATTTAAATGCATGGTTATGATTTAAAGCATGTTATATGACCATTTGTTTATCTGAGATGCATGACTATGTATGTTAGTATGCATGTAGGCCCGGATCGTGTTAGAAGGGCATAATTGTAATTTTGGCCATGTTGGGCATAACTGCATTGGTATGTGATGATTGTTGAGACCACAGTGGTATGTGGGTGTATCAGTGATTTGTGACTCGAGGCGATCCCAGTGAGCAGGCTAGCGGAAAGTCTTAGCGAGAATTTATACCCGGCTCGGGGCGAGCCTGGGGGTATGAACAGGAATTCAGAGAAATAGATTGAGATTTATTTTGATGATGGGGGGATAATTATTTGGTGATTTATCAGGTATTGGGAAGCAACGGGAAAATATTAGAGACACTTGAGGATTAGCGGGAATTGGGTAAATGACTAAAATGGCCCTACTTGGGTAAAATGGTTTAGAATTAATAGGGAGGGCATTTTGGTCAATTGGCTTTTGAAGATAGAATAAATGAGGCTTTATACACTTAGTGGATTTTGTAGAATAGAGTAAAGGGGCTGAAAAAGAAAGGAAAAAGGAAAGAAAGAAAAGAGAGAAAACTGATGGGTTTTCTAAGGGATCGGTTTGGGGGTTCTAGCACCTCTTCTCTTCATTTTTCTTGAGGTCAAGCTCAGTGGGGAGCTAGGATAGGCTGAGCATCAAGAATCTTAAGGTTACACTTGAAGACTTGGCAAGGATTAGCAAGAACATCTGAAACTTGAGGTAAGTTCTTGAGGATTTCAGTTTTAGGGCTTTATTGGTTTTGAGCTGTGTTTTTGAGCTAAATGGATGGGACTTTTGGGGAAAAGCAGGTCAAGCTTTGATGATGATCAAGCTAAGGAGGCCTAGGGTTGAATCAAGGTCGAAATTGCATTAATGGTATGATTTCTAAGACTCTATCTTTGTGGTTTACATGAATTTCTGGTTTAGGGTTGTTCATGGTAGATTTTGAGTTGTTGGGTTGCTTGAGCTTGGGATTGAGTTCTTGGGATGAGTGTGAGGTGTGTATAAGTTTGTTTTTGGGCTTGGGAAAGACTTGGACAAGTTTGGAGTTGAAATGAGAGAAGAAAATCGCAAGAAGCGATTTTTGGTTTTGGCTGCCTGCAACTAGCGCTACAGCGCTAGTCTTTGGGCGCTGTAGCGCTAGGCCTTCTTTCTGGGGAGGTGCTGATTCTGCTTGTAGCGCTATAGCGCTCTCTTTTGAGCGCTGTAGCGCTACCCTGCGCCCAGGATGGGGTTTTTGGGCTATTTGTGAGGGATTTTGACCTAGGGTTCGGGGTTCGACTCCGCCACCTTGTTTTTTGGATCTAGGACTTCCCGGGGGGCTCGGGATTGGTCCCAAGGCTAGGTTTTCGGACTTGGGGTTCGGTGTTGACTTTGACCTATGTTTGTGCCTAGGTGTGCGCTAAGGCTCGAGTGGGATCGTGCTCAAGGAGTCAGGTGATTTTAACTATCGAATTGTCAGGTAAGAAAACTATAACACCCGTAGGATGGGGCGTGG
The DNA here is from genome assembly GCF_963169125.1 of Humulus lupulus. Taxonomy (NCBI): domain Eukaryota; kingdom Viridiplantae; phylum Streptophyta; class Magnoliopsida; order Rosales; family Cannabaceae; genus Humulus; species Humulus lupulus. The sequence continues at coordinate 96,818,067 of NC_084798.1, read as the reverse complement.
GCCCATAGTGTGATTGCGGGGCATGGCCCTATATTTCATGTTGCATGATGAGATGATTGTCGGGCGTGGCCCTATACTGCATTACATGTTAGGGTGCAGATTTAATTGAATTAGCATTTGTTTGAATGTTGCTTGATTTATGCTATGTGTGATTATGATGAAATGAACGGCAAGGGCCGAGTGCGGCGTAGGCCGGGTACGGCCGTGGGGCCGAAAGTAACACACAGCACATGGGATGCTTATATTCAGGGTGGGACCCAAGGGATACATGAGTTATCCTCGCGGTGAGAACCGAAACCCCAGGCTTTGGTAAGGCCTCGGGGGCGGCACGGCCGTACTTGTTTATTATGATGGTTTTCCTATTTATCAGTGAATTATGCCAGTGATATTATTATGTGCATATGTTATGTTCTGCATGAGTTTTCTTGCTGGGCTTCGGCTCACGGGTGCTCTGTGTTGCAGGTAAGGGCAATGGCTGAGTCAACCAACCATGAGTACGGAGAGCGTGAAGCAACGCGTACATGTTTGGCCTGCCCGACTGCTTTGGTTGGGGGTTTATTTGAAAATGGCTGTAATAATCTATGATTTTATGATTTATCAACTGTAAACTTATTTCAAGATGTAAATAGTTTTCAAACCTTATTTTGGGATCCCAAATGTTCAATACTAGCAGTTTTAAATGAAACGACGCATTTTCTAAGATTACAGCCTTAAATTTTAATTAGTCACACTTTTGTCTCAAAACCTCGGTTAGCAAGTTCATTGCACACTGTTTTGTCTTAAAAATCACTTAGTAACGGCTCTAAGGAAGTAGGGCGTTACACAAAGGCTCAGACCTGAGCTTCGTTCTGATTCGGAACATCTTGAGCGTTTTCATCTTGCTGATCCCCAGCAAGGAGCTCCGCGTCCTCTTTTTCCTTAGCCTCAAACTCGGCCCTCTTTGCAGCTGGATCCAAATAGAGGAGGAGATTCATATTCTTGTCTTGGAGCCAGGCCATGTAAATGACCTCGTCAAAAGTGGCTGCCAACAATTCGTTAGCCTGCTCCTTCTCCTTGTGAGCCTCCTCACTCCGCTTCATCTCCAACTGGACCATGGCCTCCAAAGCCTGGACTTGTGCCTCGAAAGATGCCACCTTTTCTCGCTCATGGAAAAGTTGAACCTCAGCTACCTCCAAGATTGCCTTGGTCGAAGCCTCCGAACCGCGAGCACGGGATAGCTCCGCCTCAGGGTTATCCACCAATTTCTTGTGTTTGACATCATTCATGGACAGAGCTTCCTCATGCTGAGCTTGAACCCGGGCAGCCTCCTTGGCAGCTTCTCGTTGGTTGACGGCCCCTCCAACTCCATCTAGGCTGTCTCCAGCTTCATTGCCATCTCGGCCACCAGCTCCGCGTTCCTGTGAGCCAGCAAGGCATCCTGGGACAAAGCAGAGTTAGAGAACACAAAAAGACAATGATAATAAAGAAACAAAACAGGCAAGTGGCTTACTGCAGTGGTCTAATGACGGATGGCCTGGGAGGTGAAGAGCGCGTCTTTGCTAGCCAAGGTGGCATAGCGTTTGAGCTAAAGGGTAGACATGGTAGTCCCCACCTGGGCTAGCAAGTCCGCAACAAGCGGGGCCGTGTCCTGCCCCAACTTAGGCCGAAACCAATATAGGATGCTAGCCGATCCACGATCTGCTGGGGGCGTTGAAGGCCTTTGGATGTTAGGAAAAATGCACCTTCTGAAGGATGATCAAGTCCCAGGCTACCTTTTCCCGTTTATCGTGCCCCTCGTCCTAGGCCTGGGACACCATCTTCATCCTCTCCTCCAGGATGATTGAGTCCTCTTCCCCAAGAAGGGTCGGGTTGATAGGAAGCTTGGGAGCCTCTGGGAGCTCCGGCGTAACAATAAGGCTTTCACCAGAGGAATGTTCCTTGGTCACGGTGATGTCCTTTGTCTTGGCCTTCTTGGCTCGCTTCGCGGACTCCGTGGCAACCGAGTCTGTCTTCCTTTATTTCGTCCCACCTCCTTCCAAAGGCTCCTGCTCCAAGTTAATAATCTAGAGAGGAGCAGAGTGGGACAGATGTTGCTCAACAAGTGTCACTAGGACCGAGGCTGCAGTTTGAACTCCCTCGGAAGCCCCCAGGTCCGGTTCTGAGTCCTCGAGTATTATATCAATGATCTTCTTCTTGGTCGAGCCCTTAACAGCTTTCTTTGTTGAGGCCTTGGCTGCAATAGCCCTGGCCTCAATTATTTCCTTCATCTTGGCCACGAGATTAGACATGTCTGGTTTGCCTGAGATAGGAATAAAAAATGAATTAATAACGTAACGAAATAGGAATGACAGACAAATACAAAGGAAACATGCAAGTCTAAGTCCTCTGGGACAGACCCTTATCCATGGAATGGGCCTGACTTAACTCTCCTAGTGCAAAAGCATGAATTTGATCCCCCATGTCATCCGGGTCCAAAAAGTTACCATACTGAACAAACCAGGATGAATGCATGAGGGTCAGCGTGTCCACAACAATGGGGTAAGGAAGCCCCACGTTGTTAACAGTCCCAGTTAAACAATCCTGGTACCGTTGCCTATTCCTAACAAAGCCCTTAGTATGAGGGGCGTAAGCTAAAATCGGAGGCATTTTACCTTGCCCCGAGATGCTAGCTCCGAGAGCTCCAGTGTTGGACTACCTCCCCTCGAGAAGGGCATCCAACTCTTCAGATTCGGCCCGCTCCACACGGCATGCCTACTTCATTTTCAGTTTCTCTGCATCCGCCTTGCCCGCAGCCTCCACTACCTCGATATGAATGAGGGCCAACTCCTCTCTCAGAGCAGGGTCCCTCTCACATTGCAGTCCTCAGAGGCTAGGAGTGTCTATCGATTGATGGCCAACAATCAGCCTGACCAATCGAAGGTTCTCCATAGTCACGAACCCCCCCCCCCCCCCCCCACGTCCAACTCCTCGGCACTGAGGGCGGCATAAAACTTTTTATGATCAAGGATTGACTTAATGAGTCAGGTTTGAGCGTACGAGCCTATTCACAGGAATGTGAGTATCCAATAAACAAAACAAAGACCGAGTCGAAGGATGAAGAAGGATAACTTACCCACACGCTAAAATTCCAGCACCAGAGTAGGATTCTTCTCTAGAAGGAACCTGGATGTCATGAACCAGTAGTGTCTGACATCCGGGGGATGTTTCCAGGAGCTGTATGGAGCCGGACTGACGCCACGGTTTTTCAAACGATAAAATCCATCCCACGTCTTGTCTTTGGAGTTCATCTGAGGCTCCAACCAATAATAGTACAACGCCTTTGCGGGGGTGGGTGTCGCGATCTCCTACGAGGCGCAAAATATACGCCATTCCGCAAGCAACTTGTACGCCTGGGGCAGGAGCTGGAAAGGCGCGATCCCCACAAACTTGAGGAATCGTGCGAAGTAGTTGTGGAGTAGGAGAATGGCTCCCGCACTGATATGGCCTGCACTTCAGGCCCCGAATGTGCCCACTCTAGTGTGAGCCTTCTCTTCTTTCTGAGCCAGTTTGTTATAGAAGAGCCCTGGAGTCAACTCTATCCCGAAGGCTTTTTCCAGCGCGTTCAACATCCGGTAGTTCCGGAACTCGTTCACTTCTGCGTCCATTTCCCGCGTGTTGCCAATGGGAAGCTTATGCCCCTCGAGGACAATGAGGCTCGCATTCACTACATTTTCCTCATAGAGGGTGACGCCACAACCCATGATCGAAGACCTGGAGATGATAAGAAAAGCGAGAACCAAGCAGTTAGCACCAAAACCGAAGAAAATTGGTTAAGGTACGGGGATTCTCCTAAAACTTCTTGGAGAGGTCCCCTTCGAACCCAGATCCGGGAACAATTAAGATCCCAGGAACATAAGTCGAGAACTAAAGGCCAAGGGTATTTGCAAATAAACTAATTCACCCAAACGGTTTTGAGACGTCCGAGTTCAATGATTCAGAGCAATGCAACCCGCTCCATCAATCAAGTTATCTGCAGAATGGAGTATCACCTAGAAAGTTCCTTACTGTTCATCTCTACCACTACCACTACCACTACCACTACCTAGAACCAACCTACATGGTGGTTGCAGCCCTAACAGCTACATGGTCGCAGAAACAACGTGGTAACAAAAATGACGAAAAGAAATAAAGAAATGACCAGAAAAATTACTGAGTAAATGTGGATCTGGAATTCATTGAGGTACAGGCGACAACGCCGGCATAAATTCAGCCTTGAACCCGAGGAGGCGATGCAGTAGTTTGTCGACGCTCTCAGACGGATCGGCCAGGACAAGGTTGTTTTCTTAATGAATGAAGGAGGGCTTCGTCGGAAACAAATGGGCACGAAAATTTACTAACCGTCGTAAAAGTTCGTCAGAAACTTCGAACATTCAGGGTTTTAGCTCTCTGCTTTCTAGTTTGAAAATTTGGGATCAGTAAAAGTGTGGAAGGGAGCCTACTGAGGTATTTATTGGGAAAAAAAACTCGTGTTCAATCCAACGGTCCACAGTGAGAATCCCAAGACAATCCTCATCCGACGGTCTCGGACGGCGCAAAGGCATTAACTAGCACAATCAAATGATAAATCGTGGATTCGTCAATCCACGATCTGCACCTCCCTCATCCAACAGTCCACATTGAAAATCCCAAGACTATCTCCATCCGATGGCTCCGAATAATGCAGAAGCATTAAACAACCCACTCGAGTGCTCAATGCACATTTTTGTGTAGACAAGACGCTTCTGGAAATGCACTGACATCCATCAGTTACCTAGGTCATCAAAATATTTTCCCCAGATTTTTTGGGTGCGAGTGGCACAAACGTACCATCTACCTGGAGACACGTGTCCAGGACAGTGGGAATTCGAAAGGACGAGGATTGACTAGTTGGCCCTTAAGTAAATGAACCGGGACTTAGGTAAACGAACCAGGATACAGGTGATTGATCCGGGATGAAGAAGGCGAGTCTCTACAGCGGCGAACACGAATGAAGACTTGGGGGTAAATGTTATCCATATTTTCCACCTTGGACACGTGGCATGGCCAAACAGGTTCCATTGACTCTAAGGAGAGGCCCGGGCCCAACCAAGGCCCAATGAACAATGAGCAACCAAACCCTATCGACCCAGACCATGCCGAATCCAATAACTTGCGAGTAGCACGAGCATATTAAAGGGGGCGGAATTGAGATGCAGGCCCAAACCACCTTCCCGGGAACACCTAATCTGTATCCTCCGGGATGTAAATTATGGTGGTGGATAATCCATTCCGGGAGACAAATCCCATCGAGTGGGATCCAGGTGAGGTCTCTGGTTCCATTGCCAATGCTCGAACCCGCCATCAAGATGTTCTCCCTGGTAAATGAACCCAGGTCTTGGTAAAAGAACCTGGACATCAGTAAATGAACCTGAACCACATATCCAGGTAGAACAAGCCCAGTTTTTCCTACAGCTATTGTGTCCCCGAGAAATCCGGCAGTTGGTCCCCCTGACTAACCTGCAGAATGGGGAACGTACAATGTTCCTAGGAAACGGTACTTCCACTACTCTGATAGATCCTGTCCCCAGGATCCCCTTGGTAGCCCACGCGGATAAGTTCATGCCAACGTACAAAGGGCAGCTGTAAGGCTCTACCATGCCTAAACCAGCCCAATGGGCCTAGATTAAGAACCTTTAATCAAATTACATTCTTGTATTATGGCTCCGTTAGCGAGTACTTATAATTATATCCTTATTGGGCTCGGATTAGTCTGGCTCAAGTCACATGACTGCCTATAAATAGGGTCATTCATGCACTGTAGCAAGGGTTTCGATTTTCTCTTGAATGCAAAACGTTGTTGAACTTGCAGAAAACTCCCATTGTTAAACTCTCTAAAGCCTAATACTAGTGACTCGTGGACTAAGGCTCATTAACGCTCCAACCACGTAAAAATTGTGATCTTATTCATTTCTTAGCCTTTCTTCCTAGCTCTTATTTCTCAATATATTTATAGTTTCCGAAAAACTTGGTAAACAAAAACATTAATCAAATATTAATTAATTTTATGATTGGTTGCCTATGGAGCACAAATCTCACATGTTTTTAGATCTGCTAACAGTGAGGCTTATTTGCTAGCAAAGTTTGCTCTAATGATGGATACCGATTATTTTTGGAAGGGAGATATTCTTTTTCTCCACTACTGAGTGTTGTATTATGATTTCTCTTATTTTAATATAACAGTTTTATCTCAAAAAAAAACAATGAGAAGAATAACAATGAAAAATGAGACAACAAATAAGAAGAATGGGAAGTAATTGAGACAAAATTAGAAAAAATCAACAAAGATGACAACAAAATAGAAGTATTTACTGGAAAAGAGAATGGCCAATGAAATCAGTCAGAATAATAATAAAAAAAAAACAGTACTGTACCAACTACCAAGTTGAAGGATGTGATATGCTCTGTAGGGTTTAATAAAAGTTAAGATATCTAAAAAAAATAACGGTTTAGATCTATTAAAATATATATATATAGATGAAGTGAGACTTTTCGATTGGGCAGCTGAGATTATGCAGTACAATAGGGTAAATTTGCACACAATACTAGAGTCGTGCCATATTTTTTTCAAATAAAAGTTAAAATAAATCTCAATATATTTAAATTAAAAATATTGAAATTTAATATTCACGCTTTGTAATAAGATTTAAAATTAGCAACTAATTTTCTAAAATTGGTAACTGAATTTTTACAATTTAGTAATTGGTAACCAATTTTTTCAAAATAGATAAACATTAACTGATAGATAGTCCATCTAAGTAGTTTTGGGAAAGAATGCATCCTATTTAAAATAAATCATAAAACATTATTGGACCTGCAGAACTTATGTAAATCAATCAAATTAAGACATGAAAATATCCAGTATATAAATGTGAAATACCATACATTCAAATTTTTTTATAAGATAAATAGCGTACATTACAAGCATTCGAGTTTACATTATCCCCTCTGTCAGAATATATTATCAGTACTAATTCATATTTGTACAACGTATCCCAAAGAAGCTAATGTTACACAAACAGTAGTTCAACTCAAGGCACTTCATACATGACTTTTAGGAAATAAAAACTAAAAAACAAAGATTGAACTTTAAGAAAAAAGAAACAGAATATATTTATTCACTTCATACAGTTGAAGCAATTTCAAGGACCTGTTAAGATTCTACCCAAGTTCTGTGGATATGGACATGATGAATGGTTCAAAGTTGATAATTCAATGCTCCGTCCCTCGCCAATATTTTCTCTAGATCCATATTGGTTCAAGCCATTACCAAGGATACCAAAGAATGTCGTACCTGCTTGGGCTACATTGACATTGGAATTGTGACTTCGGCTTTCCATTAGTTCAGATTGCGCTGTAGGATGTTGCTCGTTGGACCTATTATCAGTAGCAGAACTAATTCCAACCCCGAGATCAAGGCTAATGGTATCGGTTTCTTCCAATCTAATTCTTGCTGGGATGTTTGCAGCCATTGATCCTACCATTTCGTGGCTACTATTTCTCGCAGTAGGGACATCGTGATTATGTTTTCCTTCATATGTTGTTATAACTGCTTTAGGATCATGAGATGCTCTCTCCACATGTTTTCTAACAGGGCATCCAGCATTTGTGCATTTGTAATAGCTCCTGCACAACAGGCAAGCATGATTACGAAAAACCAATCCATTTAACAACGGGATATAGCAAAAATAGGTAGGAATCTACTGTGCGCTCTGGAAAGGATACAAATATATCAACCTCATTTCTATATCTTCAATAAACATTAATGGGAAAGCATACCTTGGATTAGGATTTCCTCTCACTACTTTCTGGCCATATTTCCGCCAGCGGTATCCATCATCCAGTATATCCACCTCACTCAGAGTTTGAACAACTACACGTGGTTCCCTGATAGGCTTAACCACTGGAGTGACATCAAAGCATCCAATTTCCATTTTCCTATTTAAGCAACATTTGATAGGTCATTTATTAAACCAAATCTACAACTCACAACTCAGTAAAAACTTAGCACGTCCAATAGATGATCATATACCTCCGCTTTGAGAATGGATCATCATCATCTACATCATCATTGATCCTATTTCCTGTAGCTTCTACAATGTCATCATTTGTTGCAATAGGAGATTGATCTGGAGTACCATTTGGCTCATTAGTATTAGACGCCTGTCCATATATGCTAGATGACTTGTCTGCATCAGACAAAAACTTAACAATTCATATTATTCATTAAAAAAGAAATTATGCTGGAGAGTGCGAGAGGAATGAAACAATATAATTCCAACAAAAAATTCCCCTACCATCACGACCAATTATAGATGAAAACTTGTCAGATCTTTCTTCCTGGGCAGACATAATACTACCAGTGTTGTATCGTCGACTGGGTTGAGGTTTAGGATGATCATGCGTGCCCTTGTAAATAATCTCTGTTATCTGTCCATCATGGGCACGCTCAAATAGTTTTTTCACTTCACAGTTAGGATGGGTACATTTGTAATAGCTACGTGGAAATTCACTTCCTTTGACATGCTTTTGTCCATACTTCCGCCAGTTATACCCATCTTCAGAAGATATGACTGAAGGTCCGTTTCCCTTGTGATCGAATTGTGCTGTTTGGACACCAGAATTAGGATTGCCCCTCTGATTTAATTCATCTGAATCACCATCAGCAGAAGCACTAGTTCCAGAAGCAACAACACCACGTGCTGCTGATGAAAAACCCAACTCGTTTGAATTGACTGCTACCTCACTTTTAACTAAAGATACTGTCCCAAATGATTGAGATTGACCTTGGACTTGCATAGACTGAGCATTTCTCAGGGAATTTTGATCTGTAGTAACCTTCAATAAAAAATACCTTAAATAAATACAGTATGAGCAGTAGACGCCAATGGAGGCTAGCTCAATTGGTTAGGATTCAGAGTGTGTGTACCTGCGTGGAGGGTAGGGAAACAATTCTAATCCTAAGATGGTTGAGCGCATATATATACACAATTATTTGGCTCTATTTTGTATCATAAAGGGAACCCTTTAAAGTTTCTTCTATGAAAATATATATACATATATGAACAGTAAGCAATTGAGTTCCCACAGGATTTTCAAAGCCACTTTTCACTATAAGAAACAGATTCAACCAATTAAGTAGCACTTCTAAATGAACAATTTGCATGAGAAAAACATTTACATGATTATGAAATGCAAAAAACAGTACAGAAAGATCCCAATTAAGACATTTTTCATTATGTGTTTCTTCATAGAACAATTCAAACAGCATCTCTTTAGAAAATTACCATATTTGCTAAAGCATGAGGTTTAAACTCAAAGGTACTTGAACTTTTGTTATCAGAAACATTGATATTTGAGTAAACAGTAGTGGCTGAATATGTAGCAGTACCAACAGAGCCCTGTGCCATTTGAGGCTTCAAAAAGGTACCAGTAGTTGGGGAAGGTTCTGCCTGCAAAATAAGATTCACAAAGGAATAGAAATTTAAGAACTGCTGGTTCAGAAGCATCACCAATCAATCAGTGGTTACAAGCCTGGAAAAAGAAATTTTCAACAAAAAACTAGAAGAAAGAAAACAAATAACAGCTCTTACGAGAAGAACAGTAAAGAAAAGCTACAGACTTGTCTGATTATCTCATATTCCGGAAAGTTCCCGATATTTGATGAATACTCAGTTATACTTTAGCTAATTGCTTCACATCTACTCAATCTCAGGAGACTGGCTATCCTCCTGATTGGTATCGCTTAACAAGACTTAAAACCTAGCTAATCCTCTATGACAACCAGAAAACTCTAGCAGGAATAGACAATACAAAATCCAATTCTCCAGACGAAATCTCAACCATGAAATGAAAAAAAGCAATGTTTTGATCAAATAAAATTTTTGTACTCCAAAATCAATGACGATATCATCTGCAATCACAAGAAATGATGTCCTTTTAAGAGGGCATCATGACCCACCACACCATGTCCACCCCTCCTCTTCATACTGATAGTGGCACATTTTGACAATAACAAGTTGCATTCTCCCTGCTAATGCATTTATTCCTTATTCTACATAATAAACAAAATGAAAAGTTTTTCCGTGCGTCCACTGACACAGTTAAAACAATAGAAACAAAATGGCCAAAGCACCAAGAGGGCCAAAACAACAATTAAATAATATAAGTATAGAAGAAGAAGATTCATTATGTGAAAAAACAACACTGGCATACAAAACAAATAGATAAAAGCTTCAGAGTACTATCAGAAAGAGGCACATTCCAAAGCTATTCGATGGAACAATCTATTCGAGCATAAAGGAAAGACCCCAATACTAGCAATACTCTAATATCAAGCATCAGAATCTTAGGGTCCCAGGCATGAGTAGCAACCACCATACATTAAAAAATAAATATATATATATATATATAAATAAAAGAAAACCCTTAAATTGGTGAGAGATATCAAAGTATAAGCAGCAAAGAAAGATATTGAATTAGACATCTATTGTTTAAAGACAACAAGAAACAAAAATAGTAATCAGAATTTTCCAGCTTTGCTACAACAATAGAGCATCTTTAGGTTACTTATAATCAAAAATCACATCATCATTCAGCTATAACAAATTCCCCACTACTACGAACGCATACCACGCGGCGAAATCATGGGTCAGAGAAAAAGAAACCATAGTTAAACGACATAAGACAAGTACATATACATCCCGTTTGGTCACTGAGAAAGTGCAATAGAATAAAAGGAAATTATTAAAAAAAAAAGCTTTCCTTTTTCAGCTAAAGTTCAAGTTTAATCAGCAAAATAACTCGCACCCGAAGACATTTTAATTCGTGCTTCACCAAACACAGCGTTAACATTCAGACCTCTAATTTCTATCTTATTTTTTTCTTTTCGATTTTCTATTTTCATTTTCTTAGTACCCAAACCAGAAAACAAAACCCGAATCGGGTAAAATCAAACCTGACCTTCATGTTAGATAGCAAAACCGGCGATTCCAGAAACGAGGAGGGACTAAGCCCTGGAGGAATAGTAAGGCAAGCAGACCTGGAGATCGGGAGCTTGGCGGGCGACAAAAGCTTATACTTGGCGCCACCACAGCCACTGGGCGGGTCGGGAAACTCGTTCCTCCCCGGATCCACATCATCGGATCTCCGGTGATGGAGGTCGGCAGCGGCAGCCTCCATTGAAGCTTGGTCGGTAGAAGTAGTTAGTTGTAGGAGAACGTCAAAGCTTATTTGGGAAAGTTGAGGAAAGGGGCAAAATGGTCATTTAGGGGCCTGCGTATAACATTTATATCTATATGAGTATTGTTTGGAAAGAAGGAAAGAAGGAAAGAAGGAGAAAAGAAAATTCAGACAAAGAGAGAGAGAAAAGATCGAGAAAAGGGGTTGACTTGTAGTGTTAGATCTGAGAACTGAGAAGAAGTGTCATTGGGCTGTCATTTTAAACGTTTCTGGTGGTTAAAGCAACAGTAATTTGGACAACATGACTTGAGGATACTTGTTTTTCAAAATATTCAAAAAAACACACAATTTTATTACAACTCTTTAAAAAAAAATAGAACTTCTATTTTCCCTAAAAATAAATAATGATAACTCAATTTGTACAAATAAAATCTAGGAGATTATAACGGTCTATTTCCAAATTTGAATACATGGAAATGTAAGAAAGGAAAACAAAATTTATGTCTTAATGATTTTGTAGTGCTATGGTGCAACGAAGATTCAATATCTCATTTGCTTTGGAATTGTCATTGATTGTATCTCTCAATTAAGGACCCAAAATGTCAAAGTAATAAATTCAAAAATATTGGAAGCAATATGGAAAGGTGGGGCAAGAAACATTGTACACACCATTTCATGTTGCTCTTTTTGTTTAATTGTTATTAGTTTTGTCTTTCTTGATAGGCCCACTAATTATTATGATTGCAAGTGAGGTTTTCATGTCTATCTTTATTAATTACATGGTTAAATTTGCTAAATATAATATTCAAGTACATCTTCAAATGCCTTAAGTAGAAATTTTGAATTTGTGAATTGAAGTAATCAAACCAACTGATGAGCTAGGCTGTTTCAGCATGAATGAGCATATAAATCAAAATATAAATCTTCAATGATTTTTATTATTGACCAAACTATAAATGATAATAATGAATGAGGATAACAATAAAATTGGAAATGAAACATGAGCAACAACAAATATACTATTATTTTAAAATATTTCTGGTGAACAAAATTGAAAAAATATGTTATTTATACAAAAAAAAAATTAGTTTAGAAGAAATCTTCAATCCATCATCTAATAATATAATAATCACTTTGATTAGAATGAAATAATTATTGTAATTCCCAATTTATACATTTTAATTAAAATGTGTTTGGAAATAACTATGTAATTACTAAGTTATATAATTACTAACGTAGTAATCACATTATATCTTAAAATACAAGATATATTTGAATATCAAGTGACAATTATTTATGAATTTCTATTATAATGTTTGAAAAAATATTTAGTAATTACACAGTAAAATAATATTATATTTATTATTTAAAATTGATAATATTTAGTAATTACACGATGAAATTATACTCAATTCTTAACTGATATGATAATTGAAGTGTAATTGAAGCACTCTACTTACCTCTAATTACATGGATACTATAGAATTACTAATTACCCCAGAATTACATTCAAATCCAATTACATGATGACTTTCCAAACACACCCTTAAACATATTGCATTAAAAAATACAAAAGAAAAAGCATAAAAGAATAATTGAGTTGATTATTTGTCAAATACAAAATTAAACAAATTAAATGCAAAGTTGTAATTTTTTTCTATAAATGACGAGAGAATATTGGATCACAATAATTAAGCATCCAACACATGATCATTAAGCTCCAATAAACATTTAAACCTTCTATTGAAAGAAAAAGGTCTCCCTGTTTGAACAAGCAATAACGAGAATGGTACGACAACAATAAGAATCATGCGATTATTTTTTATTAGTCGGCAGTCTACAAAAGTTGCTAAGTCATCAACTTTTGCAGACAGCCCACCAATTAAAAAATATCACAACAATACATCTAAAGTTACAAATATTATTACTACAACTGGAACAAGAGATGACAAATATTTTGACTGTCCTGGAAAAATCATTTCAATTAAAACTTGTAAAAGTCATTTTGGTAACAAATTTCTCCAAAAGAAACTGTCCTCTGCATGGAAGAAACACAGCCAAAAAATATCACAGGCTAGGATCAAGTACATAGATTATGAAGGTTCAAATGGAATCAAGTTGTACTAAAAGGTATGGTTTGGTACCTGAAGCAAAAATTTAGCTTCATACTTCTAAAATGACTTTGGATACAAATGACATTTTATACTTCTCAAACATATGTCATAAAATTTATAATCTCGATTCAAATATTTATCAAAGGTACAATATTGTAATACTCGAAAAATATTATGTGAAAAACTCAGAACAGTCATTCGCCCTTTATATCCGTCCTCCAGATGGATGTTTAGAAGAAAAATGGATGATATACATAATTTATGTTCAAATACATATAAATCAAGAGAACGAAATTTTTCACCGGCATGGATCAAGTACACAGATTGTGAGGGTTCACATGGAATATGGTATCTGTAAAATCTTTAAGTACTAAAAGAGCAATGGTCTGATACCTGAAACCTAAATTTAGTGCACATATTTCCAATATTAGACATAAAGGGGATCTAGGCTTCCGAAGACAGCATATCCATCTACAACTACCAATTCATACGTGCTCAAATATGGCAAGAAAGTAGCAAACTACACAATGCCTTTTCACAAAAAATAATCCTGAATGCGCCATAAGATGGTAAATAAGAATTAAAACTGACACAAATACATTATGGCAATAGAAAACTGGTAAAGTAATTAGATATGTGATAGTGCACATCACACATGTAACCACAAATCCTATTTACCCAATCTAGCAGCTAACTAAGACTATGGGGATCAAAAAGGCGAACTCGTGATTTCTGATAACCACCGTCTTAAAGATAGCATAAACTATTTTGCCATCCAAGAACATACTAAAAAAATGAAAGAAAACTATGAAATGCTATTGCGGATAGTAAGACGGATGGTATTGTGGTGGTAAATCATGTCCAACATGGGAAGTTGGCCTGTCATAATAGCCAGATGGCACATATGGCTCAGCTGCGTAATGGGAACTAGTTCCAGTTGGGCTACCAGTAAAACCCATCAGTGCCCCTGCCAACCCGAGTGTCCCAGCTGATGAACCCGCGAATGCAGCTGGTGGTGGAACAAGGCCTGGCATGCCATAAAGTGCAGCTGAGGAGCTCGCATATGAAGTGGAGCCATCTGGCGACAGATGTGTTGGCTGTAGATGAGATTGTTGATATGAGGAAATAGTTGAATTGGCTGCCCTGAAGGTCACTGGGGCTGCTGTGGAACCTAATGAACCATCTGGTCGAGGACGCTTGTTTCCACTTTGTTGCTTCTGCTTTTCCCTTGCTAGCTGATGTTGCGGCAGAGTAGGGTTTGCAGCAGGAGCTGCTGGAGGACGAGTTCTGCTCGCCTTCTGTTTCTCCAGTTGCTCAATTCGCTTTTCATGAAACTCTTGTGGATACTCAGATTCAAGCTTGCGCTCTTCTATAACTTTTATTACCGATTTCAAAGCACTAATTTCTTTGGTTGCGGCCTCATTCTGCAAAGAAACTCAATAAATATACACCTGCAGGTAATATTTGCTCTTGAACTCCAGAATGCCATAAGCTTTCTTTAAAAGGAATGTAAAATTACCAGCGATTTGAGAGAATTTTTTCCTTCTTTGCAAACTTTCTTAGCAATTTTCTTGGATTCTTTCACATAGTCTTTTAAAAGGGGAACTGGTGGGAACTTGTCAGTCAGCTCATATTCAAATATAAATTTGATGGCTAAAAGTTGTTTGCCCTTTTTTACAAGTTTATGGATGAGATCTGTAAAACACAACAAAACGTTGCAATTTTCATCAGAATCCATCTCATTCCAAAGGACACAAACAGCAAGCGTACTCTGTGCATTTGAAAAGCTTAATACCCTACAAAAAGCACAAAGCAATCTAGGCATTCAAAGCCAATATCATCAACTATGATGATTTAGAAGCTTTTGAATGGTTTTTTTTTTATTAAGAAATGATTATAATCATCAATTTTTTAATGTCCATTTCAGCAGCTAATACCATGCAGAAAGTCATGACTGTTCAAATATCAAGTGCTCGCATGAAACATAACCAATCCAGCAGTTTTTTTTTTCCACGCTTCATCATATATTACACAAGTATATTTTAATATAATACAGCAACAAAAAATACATTTCTTTTCTTTCTTATACTTATTAATAACGTAAATGTTTTAAAGCAACCCAAAAAAACAAACACAATGCTTACAATTTGAAATGAAGACTACCTTCCAGTGCCATCAGCTATATGCATTAAAATTCAACATTGAGCAACTAAAAAAATATCGACTTGGCAATAACAAAGTTTTATAGAACAGAGTATTACCGTCCACCTTATCCGTCAAGCCAATTTTTCTGCACAAATCAACAGCTTGCCTGTACCTCGCTATGATAACAAAATTGTCCACAAGTTCATCCATGTTGAACTCTGAAACCAACCCGTAAACAGAGACAAAATGCAAGAATCCCAAAGACTCCAAAGGATTCTCATCATCACCCGTATTCATCTTCCCTTTCCACTCCAAAGCCAAAGTCTTGGCTTTGTCCTTAGTTTCAATTCCCACATTGGGAGAAACCACCGATAACTTTTCCAACAACAGTACACAACTCCTCCTCACACTGCTCAACTCAAGGTCTTTATCCCCCTTATTCTTCTCATTCGGCCTAAAGAACCCTTCCATGGCGTCAAGAATCATCGCAGCCGGGTCCGGAGCTAGCCGAATCGCACCAGGAAGCTCAACCCGAATCTCATTCCGATCCTTCGTGGTCTCGCTCACATACTTCCTTAACCCCAAACCATCCATCTTCTTGCAGAAAGCTATCAATTCCGGCCGAGGCGGCACGAAATCCGGAACACCATTCGAAACCGAGTCAGCCCGCTTCTCCTTGACTGATAGGGGCGACGAAGAAGGGTCGGCTGAGGGATGAGTGGTTGAGTTTGGGGATGAAGATAGGTGGTTTGATGGAAAATCTAGGGTTTTGAGGGTTTGAAATTTCTGGTTGAGGGAATTCTGAATGGAGGAGAAGTGGGAATCGAGATCGGACCAGGTGAGAGAGAATGAGGGGATGAGAGAGGAATGAGGTTGAAGCTCGTCGAAGGCTTTTTTAAGATTCTCTTTCTTGGTATCTATCTGGTGGAGAGCCTCGGAAATCGTTTCCAGCGTCGTCGTCATTGCCGGAGAAAAAGAACCCCGACGACTCGGAATTCCAAAAGAATGAATGAATAGACAAACAGAGGAAGATTACGTTCAATTGAATACGGTCGACCGTGCTTTAACTCTACAAAATAAATTTGCTGTGGGAAGATTTAGGGGCTGATTAGTATGTGAGGTTTGAAAACTGTACTTTAAAAAGTGTAATTTTATAAGGGAAACTTTATTATTATAATAGTACGTCTTATCACTAAATAATAGACAGTAATATTGAGTTTTTACTAAATTGAGTTTTTCAATTTGGTGCTAAACTTTTACTAAATAGTAAAAATATCTTTTATATTTTTTCCCCTCCCAAAAATTTTCCTCCCCACAAACTCTTTCACCCTCTGTCACTTTATCTCTATGTTGCTTCTCTCTCTCAAACCAGAAGAAAAACCCAAACCCCAAATCGATCTCACCCTCTCTTTCCCTTCTCCCACCTTGGTGACCGTTCATCTCTCTATTGTCGTCGACATTGTAGAGGGAAACCTTGACAGGAGACCAAGTTCGAAACCCACGGCGTTGAACCCTCCACAATCTCATCAATTTTAAGGTAAATGTTTGAACCCTCGTAATGATTATTGTTGTTTAAATCACTTTGAATCTGGTTCTATGGAATGGGTATGGCAGTTCTTAGGGCTGGGTTTTTCTCTGGTTTTTCCGATGGATGGGTTGGATGCAACCTCGATATGAGCTCGATGGGATGAACACATTAGGCTAACATTCTGTTAGATTAGAGCTCGAGAGAGATCGTTATGGATCATTTTGAGCCCGATATGGATCAATTTGGAGCTCGATAGGAATCGATAGAAGTTCGAGATAAGCTCGATAGGTGTCATTGATGAATTCTCGATGGGGTATGGTTAGGATCGATAATAGCTCAATGGTCACTATCGATTGCAGTTCGATGGAAGCTCGATGGGTACGTGTTTAGGCTCGATAGGAGGCTTGATGGGGTCTACGGTTAAGAGCTCAATATAAGCTCGACAGGACAGTAATTGATTAGGCTTGATGGGGTATGGTTAGGCTCAATAAGCTTGATAGTTGCTCGATATAAGCTCGATTGTTCTTATTAAGGCATATTATTAGAATTTGTTCTATAAGTTAGCTCGATATGAGCTCGATAGTGACTCGATACTAGTTCTCGATAAGCTCGATAGAACTCGACAGAAGCTCGATAACCTTGTTTATTACAAATGCTTGATGATTTTTTTTTTGAATTTTTTCCAGATTTTGTTTGACATTTTTTTTCTTACCAATTTTTTTTTCATGTGTTGTTGCAGATGCCTAAGTTGCTTATTCTGTTTAGTGATCACTTTCCTGGTTGAGTCACATATCGGAGTAACAGCACTTTAAAGAATATTAAGAGTAGGTTTGTGCAGCTAAGGCTGATAGAAAGGGCTAAGGAATCCCCTTTCAAGCAGTTTTTTTTTGCTTCGGAGTTAAAATTTTCAGGAGTTTTGGTGCATCAGCTGCTTTTGAGGAAAATTTCTAATAATATAGAAGATGAGGTGCATTTCTTTCTAGGGTCGAAGTCTTGTAGATTCGACATGGGAGAGTTTGCCCTGGTGACGGGGCTGAATTTCAGTCGCTTCCCAACACCAGAAGAGTTGGAGGAGCGGAATCTCAGCGACCACTTGATAAAAGAGTATTTCAATGATGCTGAGAAAGTACAACTCTCATAGGTGAACAATGCTTTCAAGACTTGTATTGATGTGGAAGATGTGTACAAGCTTGGTCTTTGTTTGTTGGCTGAGGGGGTTCTAAATGCCATAGAGGGCAAGTTGCATATATGGCGAGATATTCTGAAGATGGTTGAGGACGTAGACTACTTCTTCAACTATCCATGGGGGAAGTTCTCTTATGGGAGGCTTTTACAGTCATGTAAGAAGGACATGCTGAAGCAAAAGGCAAACTATAAGAACAAGAAGGATGCCAATGTGCAACTGTTGGGGTTTCATGCACTAATTAAAACCCAAATTCTTTGTAATCTCATTTTATTATCAATAAAAGAATAGAAATCATTTTTTGACTCGGTCAATCACTTTGCTCACATGTTTTATTTTCATGATTATTTGTTTAATATAAACTTCTATTAAATCCCAAGCATATAGCTAATCTTATTTATAGTGACCTAATCACAGTGGAATATAAATATGATTATATGTTCAAAATAAGTTAGTCCTAAGATTAGTCAGTGCACAAGATTTACATTGACTTGCCAATCTACGATATTGTTATCCAATAAATTAGCATTGGTGACGTGGCAAGTAATCTCTGGACACGTGGCTGACACCTGGAAGCGTCTGCTAGAGTATCGACCAGAAGACACAGTAGAAGCAGGGTAAGCCCGTCTTACCCGCGACCAGTCTGGTCGATGGTTCCGTGTACAAGGCAACATTTATGGGAAGATCTTTATGAATCCCGAATTTATCTCATACAATCTTCTGGGTATCTGATTATTCAGGAAAAAATATCTGTAACAATCTTTTGTAACCCTCCTTGAGCCTATAAATAGCAAGAGATAGCTCAAGGAAGGGGACTTTTTGGCTTTTGAATCATTCGGAACTATAGTAATTCTCCAAGTAAACTTGTATTGTTCTTCGGAGGTTAGTGAAACTCATCGAACCCTGGTTCTTTGATCACTCTTCTGATTCTTATATCAATATCAGTCTAAGTGGACGTAGGTCATTACCAGATCCTGGGGCCGAACCACTATAAATTACTGTGTCTTCTTTACTTTTGTCATTACGTTCTTCTCTATACATTCGTTCATATCAATCACATTTTGACTCCGAGTCAGTTGGCCAAATCGTGGGTCAACATTCTGGTGCTTTCATTGAGAGATTGATTTATTGCTGTTGAGAAAACTAATGGCGAAAGTAGGAAAGAAAACTGGACAGACAGCCGCCGCTGCACCGTCAAACCCGCCTCCTCCTCCTCCTCCTCCTCCTGCAAGCATGGCGGAAGATGAGCCATAACTGGACTTTGAAGAGGAGGAAATGGATGATGCAACGCTGAAGAGTACTCTGGGCGCGTTGCAAGAAGAGATGGCTAGTCTGAGAGCCAGTCAGAAGACTGTCGCTGAAGTTATGGCGTGGCAGCAGCAGGAGATTGAAAGGCAGCGCGCGGAATTGAGCGAAAGGCAGGTGGAGGTTGACCGCCGCCAGAACGAAGCCATGGCAGCCCTTGAGGCAGCCTTGCTGTTAGCTAGAAATCAGGCTGCACCTGCCTTGCAGCCTGACCAACCGATGAATGGGCCACCCCAGAGGGGTCCTAATCCGAGCCCACCGATTCAGCCTTCGAGTCCGCAAAGGCCCGAACAGCCTCAGATGCCCCATGACGATGTCCCACAGGATCCTGAGGCCCAGCCACCATCCCAAGCTGCTCGGGGTAATCCCCCGCAACAGAGGCAGAATAGGACCGAGCATCAGCCTCGCAGCCCTAGACGCCATGGGGATGATGGGCCGAACCTACCGAACAGAGGTCAGTACCCTCCTGGCAACAGGAGAGACTCAGAGTTAGGCTCTGCGGTCTGAGGCCCTCCACGGCGCGATGGTGCACGGGGACACCACGACCAGCGCAGACCACCCTCTAACGCTCGGGATGGTTCAGCTAGAAACGGGCACCGAGGGAACAGTCGATCTCACCATAGCCAATCAAGGTTCAGAGATGGCCACGGATACAATGAGGCTGACTCAGGCAAGGGAAATACCGGTGGGAGGAATGGAGAAAGAGGTAAAAGCAGGAGCCAAGTACCTCAAGATGACCAACCAAATAGACAGGATGCTGGGGGGCAGCCCAGACAAAATAATGTCTTCAACCGGCTCGGTGGTAGCAAGCAGCGAAGAAGAGAAGAGGACTTGAGAGATGTACTCAATGATCGTCGCGAGAGGCACGGCGAGAACGTCCAACCAGCAACAGAGGCCACCGCGATTCCTACCGCAGTGCAAGCCCAGATAGACGCGCTCAACCAGGCTGTCCAGCAGCTGGTCAGAGGAAGGACTTCTTACATCGACCACGATAGGAGGAAAGGCACTCCTTTCGTCCAAAGAATTGCCAACGCCGAAACTCCCAGCAAGTTCAAGATGCCTACACTCCCAAACTTTGATGGATATGGGGACCCAGTCTCGCATGTGAATAAATTTGAGATTCAGATGGACATTCAGAAAGTGTCCGAAGACGCTCGGTGCAGGATCTTCCCTGCAACACTTTCTGAAGCAGCGCAGGAGTGGTTCTTTAAGTTCCCGCCTGCAAGCATAGTTTCCTGGGAAATGTTCGTAAGGGAGTTCTACGGACAGTTCTATGCGGGTCGAGTGCACCCAACCGAAGCAAACCAGCTAGTCAAGATTCGCCAGCAGGACGGGGAGTCAGTGAAGGATTACGTCCAGCGCTTTATGCGAGCGGCGGCTGGAGCAAAAACAGTAGGAGACGAAGGCAAGATGATGGCCATTACTGCAGGGGTTAAACGTTGCTCTCCCCTCTGGAAAAGTCTCCAAAAGGAAGGAGTTAGAACCACCCAGGAGTTCTTGGACCGAGCTGATCGTTACATCAAGCTCGAAGATGCCATTGCTGATGATGGAAAACCCACGAACAAGGGTAAGAAGGCAGCGGAACCCGCCAAAGCCGCCAATGGTTCCAAACCTAATGGCAACGGCAACGGAAACGGCAACGGTAATGGCAAGAATGGAGGAAAACGGCCGTATAACGAGCCTTCCACCTCTGACAACAAATGAGCCAAGGGTAATCGTTATGAGCCTAGGTTCACTAACTACACTGCCCTCGTTGAGTCTCGGGGAGAGGTTTACCAGGCCACAAGCTCTAATGTGCCTTACAAGAAACCTGGACCCATTCGAAAGGACATTTCGAAAAGAGACACTACCAAGTTCTGTCGTTATCATAACGACTATGGACATGACACTAACGAATGCAACCAGTTAAAAGACGAAATTGAATTTCTTATTAGACAAGGACACTTGAGAAGGTACGTACGGGCCTCGGGAAATTCCCAACGAGAAGCTCCAGGTGGCAACGAGCAGGCGTCCACACGCCAACGCTCGCCACCATTACAGCCTGCCCCCATGGCCGGAACTCTCTTAACCATCTGTGGAGGCCCGCACCTCGCGGGAAATAGCGGAAAGGCCAGAGAACGATATGCCCGGACTCTGCGCCACGACCAGGACATCGAGATGATGACTGTGGAGGACCGTGCACCAAAAAAGGCTCGGTCAGAGGAAGGTGAGATAACCTTCTCTGATGGCGATCCCCAACACGTCCGGTTCCCACATTCTGATCCGCTGGTCGTGGACATCTAGATGGCCAATATGATGGTAAAGAGGGTACTAGTCGATACAGGAAGTTCAGTGAACATCCTGTATAAGTCAACACTGGAACGCATGAAATTGTCCGTAAAGGACTTGGAGCCCTGCAATCAGACAATATATGGCTTCTCTGGAGAAGGACTCGCCCCAGCCAGAATGATCAAACTTCCAGTAACTACGGGTACAGCGCCTGCAACAAGGACATTACTCGCCACTTTTGTAGTGGTCGATTGTCCTTCGGCGTACAACGCCGTTATCGGGAGGCCCATACTGGTTGATCTACGGGCCGTCATCTCTATGTGGCACCTAGCCATGAAGTTCCCAACGGACGCGGGGGTAGGACGCGTTTTAGGAAACCAAAGGGAAGCCAGGGAGTGCTACAATGCCTCGATCACAAAGGCGAAAAGTGGAGCGTCAAGGAGTACCACCCCAGACCGATTGCAGATGGCAGTAGATACGCAAGCCCAATCAGGTGGTGAAGTCACCAAATAGGGTGTTGCCCAAAGTGAGGATGTAGATTTGGATCCTCGCTTTGGGGATTTTGAAGAGAATGTTGGACCTGTCGAGGACCTGGAGGAGGTCCAACTCGACAAAGAAGACCCGACCAGAGTCGTGAAGGTTGGGAAAAACTTAGAACCTACCACGAAGCATGCACCGGTGGAATTCTTGCGAAGGAACCAGGAAGTTTTCGCCTGGTCACATAAAGACATGGTGGGGATAGATCTTGCGGTAATCAGCCATGTCTTGAACATAGACAAAACTTTTCACCCGTGCAACAAAAAAGAAGGTTGCTCGATAAAGATAGATCAAGAGCCTTGAAGGAAGAATTCGAAAGACTTAAGGAGAACGGGTTTATCAGGGTGGCGTTCTATCCATCGTGGGTCTCAAATCCGGTGCTGGTCCCCAAGCCTAACGGCAAGTGGCGGACCTGTGTGGATTTTACAGACCTCAATAAAGCCTGCCCAAAAGACTGCTTCCCACTCCCAAGAATCGACCAGCTGGTCGATGCAACAGCAGGACATGAGATCCTCTCATTCATGGATGCATATTCGGGCTACAACCAGATTAGCATGCATCCCCCTAACGAGGATCACACCAGCTTTCGGACCGATACGGGCTTATACTATTACAAAGTCATGCCCTTCGAACTGAAAAACGCAGGTGCGACTTACCAACGGCTAGTCAACCACATGTTTAAAGAGCTGATCGGTGCAAACATGGAGGTATATGTGGACGACATGCTGGTAAAGTCTAAGAAGGCAGAAGGACATGTGGGGGATCTACAAGAGTGCTTTGATGTGTTAAATAAGTACCAGATGAAGTTGAATCCCCTCAAATGTTCCTTTGGAGTCGGATCAGGGAAGATTTTGGGGTTTATAGTAAATTCAAGGGGAATCGAAGCCAACCCTGACAAGATAAAAGCCCTGATCGACATGAAGTCGCCGGAGAAGATCAAGGATGTACAAAGTTTGACCGGGCGGATCGCTGCCCTGAGTAGATTCATCTCGAAGTCAACTGACAAATGTGTCCCTTTCTTCAATCTACTCAGGGGCAATAAGAAATTTGAATGGACGGGAGACTACGAGCAAGCATTCCAGGCCTTGAAAGCTCATATGGCGCAACCTCCCATCTTGTCAAAACCGATCGAGGGAGAAACTTTGTTTATTTATCTGGCGATTACTGAAGTTGCTGCTAGTGCGGTACTTGTACGGGAATAAGAAGGCGTACAGAAAGCAGTCTACTATGTCAGCAAGAGGCTAATCGGTGCAGAATTAAGATATCCGCCAATCGAGAGGTTAGCATATTGCTTAATACTAGCCTCCAGGAAGTTGCGTCCTTACTTCCAAGCCCATCCTATCACAGTTCTAACCGACCAGCCCCTTCGGCAAGTTCTCCAAAAACCTGAGGCGGCTGGGCGATTGTTAAAATGGACAGTCGAACTAGGGCAGTTCGATATAACTTATTCACCGCGAATAGCAATAAAGGGACAAGTTTTAGCCGATCTTGTTGCGGAGTTCACCGAACTCTCAGACAGTGAGCAGTGTGAACAGCCTGAAGCGTCCATGCCTCAAGACAAAACTCCTTCGTGGAAGCTATTCACGGATGGTTCATCCAACGAATCCCACGCTGGAGCGGGAGTGATATTGATAACGCCGGAAGGGCATCGATTTCACTGCGCAATCAGGTTCGACTTCACCGCGTCAAACAATGAAGCAAAATACGAGGCACTCCTCGCTGGATTAAGAATGGCCAAAGATATGAGCATAAGGAAGCTTGATGTTTATAGTGACTCACAGCTAGTCATGAATCAAGTCCTGGGAGAATATCAAGCACGAGGCTTAAAGATGATGGCCTACCTGAATAAAACGAAGGATTTGCTAGCCCAATTTACAAAGTACACCCTCTAGCAAATTCCGCGAGACCAGGATTTGAATGCAGACGCCTTGGCTAAACTCGCGAGCGCGAAGGATGCAGACACCTTGAACATAGTTCCAGTAGAAAGACTGAATAAGCCGAGCATAGAAGCGGCCGAGGCCAATATGGAGATTCGTCTAGAAGATACATGGATGGCGCCTTACTTAGAGTATCTGACGAATGGTACACTGCCAGCAGATAGAAACAAAGCCAGAACTCTGCAAAGGCGAGCCGCTAGGTACATACTGGTCTATGGTGTTATGTACCGAAGAGGATATTCAATGCCACTACTCAGGTGCGTTACACCAGAAAAAGCTAAGGAACTCATGAAGGAGGTGCATGAAGGCTTTTGCGGGGATCACGCTGGGGGGCAAAGTTTGGCGAAAAAGATTCTAAGGCAAGGCTACTTCTGGCCAACAATGAACGAGGATTCGATGGAGTATGTGCGAAGATGCGACAAATGTCAAAGGTTCTCCAAGATTCCACGAGCAGCTCCGAATGAACTAAAACAGATGCAGAGTCCGTGGCCTTTCGCAGTATGGGGAATAGATTTGATTGGATCCCTGCCTACAGGGAAAGGTGGAGTAAAGTACGTAGTTGTGGCAGTTGATTACTTCACCAAATGGGCCGAAGCTGAACCACTCGCAACCATCACGACCAAGAAAGTTCTTGATTCGTCATCAAGAACATTGTATGCCGATATGGTCTGCCCAGGAAGATAGTTTCAGACAACGGGACCCAGTTTGACAGCGACATATTCACCGATTTCTGCGAAAGGCATGGAGTTATTAAAAGCTTTTCTTCAGTTGCACACCCCCAAGTGAATGGGCAAGTCGAAGCTGTGAACAAGACTCTTAAAGACA
This sequence comes from Humulus lupulus, assembly GCF_963169125.1. NCBI lineage: Eukaryota > Viridiplantae > Streptophyta > Magnoliopsida > Rosales > Cannabaceae > Humulus > Humulus lupulus. The sequence goes on along the minus strand of NC_084798.1, from coordinate 96,793,011 downwards.
CCCTGAAGAAAAGACTTGAAGAAGCTAAATGAGCGTGGCCAGAGCAGCTGCCTGAGGTCCTGTGGTCGTATAGAACGTCCCACCGAACAGCAACAGGCCATACCCCATTTTCCTTGGCCTATGGATATGAGGCCATGTTGCCTGTCGAGTTAGATCCCCCCTCACATCGGCGCTTAACTTACGACCAGGATCAGAACAGCCAGCTAATGATGGACTCCCTAGACACAATCGACGAGATGCGAGAAAAATCTCAACTCCGAGTTGCTGCTTACCAGCAAAAAGTCGCCCGGTACTTTAACTCCAAAGTTAAAGAAAGAAAATTCAACGTCGGTGATTTAGTGCTACGACGAGTTTTCTTAAACACCCGCGACCCCACTGCTAGAGTGCTCGGACCTAATTGGGAAGGACCTTACCAGATTGAAGAAGTCCTTCACCCAGGCACATACAAACTTGCACGCTTAAACGGAGATCTCGTTCCACGTTACTGGAATGGAGAACACCTGCGCAAGTATTATCAATAAACAGTCTTTTTTAAAGGACTGGCTTGTGTAAAGATTTTCAATTTTTTACAAGTTTTGCAAAGAGGATTAGCCGCGTTATATGGCTAATTGCTCGTATATGTAAGGTTCTATTATAGAATCACTCGTAAAGACATGTTTAGTCCATTTTTAATACGAGATTATAAGGGACTGTGCGCAGCCAGTCATTCTTGCCAACCATTGTGAATTTACATTTGCAAGTATTTGTTCATTACGTGTGTTGTTTTGTTGTATTACAAGTATCATTTTTTACACGAACAGGAATGTTCGAACAGACCAAGGTCAAGGTAAGTGACCAAGGACCTAAAGCTCGTCGATCACTTGGGGGGCATATAAGGCACATCGATAGCAAAGCATACTCTTAAGGTATGTAAACACATGAACAAAATGAGTGAAAGCATGCTACAGTACTTAAAGTATTTTTTCAAAATTTAGGTTTTGTTTAATCATGCCAAAGTACTATGCTAAGTTCGGTCATTCGGACAAATGTTATAATAAGTAAAAATATTATAGCATCAAGATTTAAGCTTTTACACCGCAAGCATCGCTGCTTGGATGTAACTGTTCAAGTAAAAGAAAAAAAGATTTACTGCCCGTGCAGCAAAGTTTAAAAAAGAAACTATTGTCTTTACATCACGACCCGTGGGTTGTATATCCAAAAAGAAAGAAAAAATATAAGAGAAAATTCTAAGAGGCATTTGGGGCCGGAGGGTCCTGGGCATCATTCTGGTTAGTCGCGTCCTCGACAACTTCTTCTTCTTCCACACTAGCGACGCTTGGAGTGGCAGGGGTTGTAGCTCCTGCCTCCTCTTCGGCCAGTTGGGCAGCGCATCGAGCCAACTCAGCAGTTCTGACTTCCTCTGAAAGGTAACTAAAGTCAGCACCCTGATTATGTTTCCAGAAATTGTAGAAACATCGGAGTGTCGTCCTCTTGTACTTTTCCAGATTCTTGGAGTTGTCAAGCTCCAACTGCTTCACCTTGCCCCCAAGAGTGACAATAGCCTCATCCTTAGACTTGAGTACCTCTCCCAAATGCTTGATTTCACGAAGATGGGCTTGGTTGAAATCTCGATACTCCTGCCTCAACTTGACTGCTGCATTCTTCGCAGCTTCAGCCTCTGACAGCTTAGTCACCGCCGCATCCCTCCCTCGGACCATTGCCTCCAACTCCTTGGCATGCCTAGCCTCAGCAACAGAAAGCTCCTCGGCCGCCTTCACCTGATACCTCTCGATGGCCTTTGCCTTGGCTTGCTCGAGGTAAGCCTGGGCTCGGGTACGAGCAGTAGTGGCAGACAGCAAGGCCTGTAGATAAAGCAAAAAGGAGTTAGAACTTATCATGAGGACTAAAAGGCTAAAACTTGAAATATAAAGAAGTACTTACGCTGGAGATTTCGTTCAGAGCCCTGTTCAGGATCTGGTCGACTAGCAGCTCTTCAGCTTCGACCATTGCAGCCCTAACACGGTCGCCTTTGCCAATGCGATCGAGACGGTCCCTGGCAGATCGAATGGCACGGCTCATGAGTCTGGCCCCAAGAGCTTCTTCACGAGTAAGCTGCTCTCTGGTAGGCGCGGCTGGAGGTTTCGACAGGGCAGGAGGGGTCTGCTGCTCGGAAATAACTGGAGGAGGGGTAGAAGTTTGCCCTGTTGGCGCAGGACTTTGCCCAGTTGGCGCGTCCTGAGGAAGGTCTTCTGTTCGACCCTTCTTGGCTGGAGGGCCTCGGCTGGATTCACCAGTTCTCTTCTTAGGCTTCCTTTGGAGTTGAGGAACCTCCTCTTCGTCCTCGGCCTGGTAGATGTCGAAGATGTTGGGAGTAGACATATCTGCATGTAGGTAAACACAGCAAGTTAATAAGACAGGAAGCAGGTGAAAGTATGCTAGACAACTGAAAGAAGGTAACAAAGTAAATACCCGAGCTACAACTACTGGTCGCTACACTATTGACTCTATTAGTCATATACTCATTATCTGGCATGAAGAAGTCTGGCCCTAGATTTGGAGCATATGTAAAGTTACCATCCCCGTCAAACATGTGACAGGGAATTGGCAAACCATTTAAAAGCAAAATAACTTTACCATTATCATCAGAAGATTCTCCCAAGTCAACAATAGGCTCTTTGGCCTTTTCTTTCCCCTTGCCTTGGGGAGCAGAAGGCCTTTCTGCGGAAGGGCTACTCGTGGGTTCCCTAATTGTAACCCCCGTTGGCCTCCTCCTCTGAGGAGGCACAGGAGGTTGCTGCTCGGGAACCCCCTCGGTAGTGGCTTCGTCCACCACGGACCCTCTATTTTCATGGCGAGGAGCCAGGAGGCCAGACAGCCTCAAGTTTGTTTCAGTTATCAGGGTCTTGACACTTTTTGCTGCGTCAAACGTCCTGGCCAGAGTGTTGGACCTCAACACCATGTCTGGTGTTGGGGTCGAACGTAACCAAGGGCCTGAAAAAACAGGTTACAGTTTGAGAAAAATAAAAGGAGACACCTTAGGTGAAAGTATCGACCAGTCAAAGACAAGCTCTTACCTCCTCGTACGAAGGCCAAATTGTTGCTAGTTATGTTTGGAGTAAGGAAATACTCCTTATTGTAGAGCCCCACGCTTGATATATGGGTAGTGCCACTCAAGAACGTCCGGCCGGTCTCCTGGTGGCAGAATTGGAAGAAGCCCGTCTCGTTGTGCTGTGGGTTAGACTTAAGGTCGAAGAGATAGTTGACCTCGTGGGGCGAAGGTTCTGGCCATTTGTTAAGTTTATACAAGATATAGAGTGCGGCTAGCATCCTATATCCATTTGGAGTTATTTGAAAGGGGGCGACACCAAAATAATTGGCCACCCCCACAAAAAAGGGATGAAGAGGGAGGTAAGCTCCCGCCTCAATATGATACCGGGACCAGGCGCTGTTTGCACCTCCTGGGAGGTTAGCCCTCTGGTCTGCAGTAGGACGTATAATGGTTACCCCAGTAAGGGGGAATTTTCTGAAGCAGTTAGCGACCATTCGAGGGGTCACTGAACTGGCTGGGGAAGTATACCACTCGACATCAGGCGGATTCTGATGGCGAGGGCGGGCCCTAGTTTGGATATTAGGGTCAGGAACGAGATTTTCTCGACCACTAGTCGAGGGAACCCTAGCCTGCGAATCAGGCTGGGCAGGAGAATTTGGGTTGCTTTCGGACTCAGGTCTTTTCTTGCCAGTAGACTTGGAGCGGGCCATTGGAGAGGAAGAATGGGGTCTGGAGGAGGATCGCGAGAAAGGAATCTCGTGGACACGGTCAGATGGATGTTCTTCTCCCTCGAGCAGCTGGGCGAGAAGGTCGTCGTCGATGGGTCTTTCACCTCCCCACAAATCTGGCATTAAAGTCTGCAAACAGAAGAATGGGGAGGTGAGGATATAGAGCTTTAAAAGGCTTTTTAGAATAACGCTGGTCGAGTATAAAAGTTAGGCTTTTATACAACAGCATTCTAACAAAAAGCTAAATCTTTCTACACGAACAGTTTGAAAAATGGATCAAAGGGTGAAAGTAAAAAGTTTTTCTGGAAAAACTTTTTCAACTCCCCTTAGGGCGGGAAAAATTTATTTTTCAACTGGCTTAAAGATCGAAATTTTACTTCGGTTTTACGTCCTAAAAAGCATGATCCTGGATTTTAAACTAACTCGTGACTCTACTGTACCTACAAAACATTCTATCTACAAGCACCTTAAACCAGAAATGGAAAAACTTAAACAGTACGCCATCAGAAGCATGCACCACGAGAAATTAGAAGCATGGGGTGTCGAAAACTTACCGAAAAGAGTGATCGTGGAGGTGGAAGAAAGTTCTTCGGAGATTAAGGAGTCCACGGTCTGAGTCTTGGAAGTGCAAGAAAACAGTCTCCGGAGAAGTTTAAAGCTCTGGTTTTTAGGGTTTTCTGCAAAGACAATGGCATGCGTAAAAGGAAAGAGGAGGTTTCGACGGTCTTATATAAGTTTGTCTCTGATATTAAAAAAGTGTAATCATTAGTTTTCCTTTTTCAAAGTATGGGGAAACGGGACGGCCGTCGAAATCATTTCTGGGGAACCGAAAAGACATGATTAGACAGAAGTGGGTTGCTTTTTTTCAAGAACACACGAAGGGTTCTGACACGTCAGGTGGGGTTACCGAAGAGTCGTTCGTCCAAAAGTTTATTTACTGTTCATAGTAAATAAACTTTGGGGGGCAAATGTTATCCAATAAATTAACATTGGTGACGTGGCAAGTAATCTCTGGGCACGTGGCTGACACTTGGAAGCGTCTGCTAGAGTATCGACCAGAAGACACAGTAGAAGCAGGGTAAGCCCGTCTTACTCGCGACCAGTCTGGTTGATGGTTTCGTGTATGTTGACTGCGTTTTTAGCCAACGACGTGAGAACGTCAAATACGACGAACCTTCAAGAGAATGTAAACGACAACAGACGGTATAAACAAGAAAAGTAAATAACACAGAATTTTTATAGTGGTTCAGCCCCGATTGTCGGTAATAGCCTAATCCACTTAGAGTTGTGATTTATAAATCTATACTCAAGATCAGATGGACTATGCCAACTGAGTTTCTTCAGTATAAATTGTGAAAATACAAGAATTCTCTCTAATTTCAGCACTTTCTCTCTCTAGAATAGACAGACCCAATTTTATCTCTCTAGAAAGAATAAGCAGAAGGGACCCTCTTCTCATCCCATCAGCTCTCTATTTATAGAGATGGGATCCTCAACTGATATCCCCTTATAATAGGGATATTTTACTATATTTATTATATTTATATTACAAATAAACATTCAACATTCAAAATGTAACAAACTCCCTATTTGTGGGAAGAATGAGAGATTCCCGCGCATGTTGTTGAAGTTGTATCTGACTTAGTCTCCTCTAGCTAGTTGGTCCACCTCCTACTCACTACCCATGCAAGTGCTGGTTAAACATGCATGGTGGTAGGATATGCATGGTGGTAGGACATGCTTTGGGTGGGCTGAACGCGCATGGTTCTCCTCGAACATGTACTCTCCTCCAGCATGCCATGTCCCTCCTTGAACCAATCTCCTTAGCTTCTCCTCGGACCAAGGTGGTCCGAGGCAACTTCCTTGGCACCTCACCTTGAACAACATTGAGGGAACCTCACCTTGGACAATATTGAGGGAACCTCACCTTGGACAATATTGAGGGAACCTCACCTTGGACAACATTGAGGCAACCTTCTTTAGCATCTCCCAAACATGTCCGATCGAACATTGTATAGACTTTCCTTATGAAAGTCTAAGTCTCCATTCTCTTGCATGAGACTCCTCCTCCTTAGCTATTTACCTTGGACACGTTCGAGCCAACACTTAGAAAACCTTGGGAGGCTTGCCTCCTACACACCCTTGGGGTCTCCTAGGACCACACCCTCCTTGGGGTCTCCTAGGACCACATCCTCCTTGGAGTCTCCTAGGACCACTCCCCTTAGCTCTCCTAGGAGGCACTCTCCTAGATGCATTCTCCTTAGCCTCCTAGGATGCATTCTCCAATTTTTGGGTATAACAGTGTACAAGGCAACATTTATGGGAAGATCTTTATGAATCCCGAATTTATCTCATACAATCTTCTAGGTATCCGATTATTCAGGAAAAAATATCTGTAACAATCTTTTGTAACCCTCCTTGAGCCTATAAATAGCAAGAGATAGCTCAAGGAAGGGGACTTTTTGGCTTTTGAATCATTCGGAACTATAGTAATTCTCCAAGTAAACTTGTATTGTTCTTCGGAGGTTAGTGAAACTCATCGAACCCTGGTTCTTTGATCACTCTTCTGATTCTTATATCAATATCAGTCTAAGTGGACGTAGGTCATTACCAGATCCTGGGGTCGAACCACTATAAATTACTGTGTCTTCTTTACTTTTGTCATTACGTTCTTCTCTATACATTCGTTCATATCAATCACATTTTGACTCCGAGTCAGTTGGCCAAATCGTGGGTCAACAGATATGATCTACTTACACATTATAGTATTATGTTCTTTCCAGAACATTAGCAAAGTAGATAAGATCACATGTATTTGTTATATCAGACAGGACTGATATTGACAGTTGATAAGATATGTAAATATATCGTTAGTATCTATTCTAGTCATATCATATAGTTGACCATAGGTCAATTCAATCTCAATTCTGAGTGGTTAGTATTTTAATTGATTGTATTATTTGAGTTCTTTGACTTGTTCGTTACCAGCTTACCCTACGGACTAGCCCATACTTACATCTTGGGAACTCAGTAGTATAATTGTAATGACCGAAAATTCCTAATGAGGTTTAGGACCTCGATTAGGAGGCCGGGAGGGCCATAATTGATTTATTGTGCCATTATATGATTATATGCATGATTATGTGGATCATATTATTATATGATGATAAATGCATGCATACGGGTATATATTTTGTTATGAGGAAATTTTGGTAATTTGGCCCATTGAGGGCGTAATTGTATATTTGTGTGCATATTGGTAAGCTATTGTTGAGGCCACATTATAATGTGGATTTGTTCGAGCTGTTCGGCATGAGACGATCTTTATGTATAAGTTAGCGGTTTGGTCATAACAGGATTAAGTTCGGGGCTCGGGGTGAGTCCCGGGGTAATTTGGTGATTAGAGTGTTGCCGGGAGTTAAGGGGTAACGGGATATGAATTATCGGTATTCGAGAATTTTGAGAATAACAGGAATTGGAGGGTGTTAATTATGGTTAACGAGATAGGTGTGAAAGGACAATTTTTCCCTTGGAGGCTGTTATGGACTTTAATTAAACTTGAGGGCATTTAGGTCTTTTTACCTTTAAGGATATATATATAAATATATATATATATATCAATGCTTAAACTAGGAAGTTGTAGAAGACTTAAGAAAACAGAGCACCTCTTCTTGCTTCAACCGACTGCCATTTTCTTCTTCAATTTTGAAGCTTCTTTTGAGGAATTAAGCTGGGGAATCAAGTGTTGAGGATCTAGGGTATTGTTCCATCATTGAAGAGGAGTTCATACCGAGCTTGAGGTAAGATTCTAACCATTAGAACTCTACTTTTCTGCTCTGTTTTATTGCTGAGTTCAGTTGAGATTTTGGGTTTGAAAGTTGAGCATGCAATGGGGTTTTTGGCAAAACCTGGTTAGGTTATGATGTCTAGGACTAGTATATGTGGTATTTGGGTTCAATTGGGGGTTTAAATGGTGTTTGGAATCTTTTGAATCAGGTTGGAAATGGTGGATTCGAAGGAAGAAGAACCAGGGCCATGTCTGCCTGGTCTTAGCGCTATAGCGCCCAGAGGGTAGCGCTACTGCGATAGCCAGGGCAAAATGTCCCTGGTTGTAGCACTGTGGCGCTAGGGGGGTAGCGTTGTAGCATTACCCTGTTTTCTCATATGCTCATTTTAGGTGTTTTAAAGGATTTTTGGCTCGGGGTTTCAATCCTTAGGGCTCGGGATTGAATCTACTCACCGTTTGGGAACAATTCGGGGTCCCGGGAGTGAGGTTTAGGGCAAGCCCCTTTTATTGAAGTTTTCATTAATTGGATTCCATAATTGGTTATGACTAGGTGACCGCTAAGGGATCAAAGGATCGATCGTTCTCAAGGCTCGTTCGTAACGTGTTTCTCTCTCAAACAAGAGGTAAGAAAACTGCGATTATGTGGTTAGGTTGGGACTAAGTGTTCCCTATGTTTGTATGCATTGTTATGTGATTGTGATAAACCATGTGAACATGATGGGACTAAGAGCTCCCTATATTTGTATATCATGTCATGAGATGGTATTATGCCATGGGACATGTGATAACCGGCCTAAGAGTGTCAGAATCAATATTTGCGCACAGGGCGCAGCTCAGCCACTGGTAGCTGAGGACAGCTTATTAATCAATGAGCTCGGTTAAGCTGGCCGAAGTCAGTGGGTATAACACTGGGGGCGGCCTAAATGAGCCGAAGACAGTGGGTTAAGCAGAGGGTGCGACCTAAGGGCGCCGACCCTGAATATTTTGTAATGGTTGCTATAAACTGTTGATTGTGAATGTGATTATTGTTGTTAATATGAAGAATATGATAAGTGGGTTATCTGTATGATGAGTTGTTTATTTGTCGATTGTTATCACTAAATAGATGAATGTTATGAACTTGTTGAATACTTGGATATGCTATGTGGAATATTTGGTTATTGATGTTGATCATGCTATGTATTATGTTTTCTTGCTGGGCCTTGGCTCACGGGTGCTACGTGGTGCAGGTAAAGGCAAGGGTATGTAGATTCAACCATGAGTTGGAGAGCTCTGGGGGCGAGGTGTACATTGTCAGCTGCTCGGCCGCCACGGTCGAGGGATTGTACAGGGACGGAAACCTAAAATGTGTATTTTTCCATTGCCATTAGAGTGGCCTGAGTTGTTTATAACTTCTAGAACTTTTGTAAATATGTCATCTAAACCCTATTTTGAGATTCCATGTACTAAACTATCATTTTTAATAAAATAACATGTTTATGACCAAAATCTTTTATTCCTAATCCGTTGATGACGTTAGATTCACATTTTTTTAAATGACTTGATTAGTAAGTCTTGCACTATTTTAAACACACAGTGTAACATTCTTGGTTACCCAGGGCATTACAACTTGGTATCAGAGCGGTCTAGGTTTATGGGTTCCTAAAGACTGGCTGGACATGTACACTCGCCGCTAAAGATAAGCTCGACTCAAGGGTTTGTAATTGGATACATGAAATTGTATGCTTAAGTGCTTGAATGAAATATGAGTGTATTAGTTGGTATGATTAATAGGGAGCATGAGATACTGATGGGCCTGGCCCTTGACTGCTGTGTGATGATATTAAGGCGTGCTGATTAGCACTGCTCTTGCATGTGGATGAATACTTGGATAGTGGTTGGTATATGGATTGCAGGTGATTATATGTTTAAATTGAACTTATGTGCTATACCTATGTATCGGTATGGAAAGCATAGTAAGTATGAATGCATCTAATGGTAATGAAATTTGATAATTTATGTATAGCATTATAAATTGGTGCTTGGTATGCTTTATGTGTGCTTGATTATTATGGTTATTTGGATCTGCCCTTGGGATGGTTCTGGGTATGAACGTCAAGGCTGAGGGGTTTAGTTGGTGAAGACAGATTAACTCAGATTGCATGTGCTCAGAATAGCTAATTGGACCTAGATTTGTTTTAGTAAGGGTTGCAGATGATAGTTAGGGTTGGAGTCCTCCATCTGCCCTGAGATTTGCAGTAGGTTTACTGGGGGGAAGCGAGCTGCTTTGTATACCATCACTGCGAGACACTAGTATTAGTTGAACCGAGGGGGAAACAAATAGGGATTATTGTATGGAAGGCTTTGGAAGCATTATCCTCTAGTTTTGAGGAAGGTTTGGGTTTGTACAGGAATTGGTTAGTAAATGGGTATAGCTAATCCCATTCTTGACAGTATGAGAAGGAAAAATTGAGACAGAGTAGTTGTATTAAGTGTTTGTGGCAGGAGGATGCTGAAAGTGGTAAGATAACGACAGTTTATGTCAATGAGGTTGGTGGGTTGCTCAATCCACTTTGGATTATGATACAAATGGATGTAGCCGGAGATGATGATTCATTTGTGAATTAAACTTTGAGATGGTTATCTGTACTTGGACAGTAGTGAGGGCCATGTCATTTAAGAAATAAGGAATACAGATGATGATATTCTCGTTTGTGGAATTTAGTAAGGGTGGCTACTCAGTGATCGGAAAAGGAAAACCCTTAATGGTTCTATGGCTTCTAGTTTTGACAGGAAGGGGGATCCAGTGCACAGGTTGGCCATCAAGACAGGGGCGAAGCCTAATGAAGTTATTTAGTGTGCACCAGAAGTGAAGGACGCTATCTGAAAAGATGTCAGGTAAGGACATGTTTTCTATATGAGATAATTTTGTACGCTAGGGCGGATTTCCCAAGAAAAGAGAAGGGAAGACCGGGATGCCTTGTACATTCAGAGCCCAAGGCTAGTTACTTGAAAGTGATCAGTGGATTTAATAATCTTTGTTTTTGGTTAGAATATGAGCTGGAAAGAGTTTGGTGTCGTGTGTCTCCTAGGAAAGGTTCAGATACGAGTACTTGTTGAGGAAGGGTTAGCAATTCCACAAGGAAGAATTGGTATACGAGTGGTAAAGGGATTTATGGGGGAAGTGGTTGAGCTTGTCATATGAGAGCTATGATAAGGGTTTGAGGGAAAGCTAATGTGTTACATAAGGGACAACCCTGGACTGTCAAGGGCATCACCCGAAGTATATGGATTAGACTGAATGGAAACTAAATTGGTCAGTACGGATTCAATTTAGTATACAAGGAATTTTTGGGTACACTTCAGAACTTGGGCATGGGCAGATTCGGTATCAGGGACGTTATGAAGAATGATATTAGTTGGCTTAAGGAATTACCGGTTCACCTAAGGAAGTATTTGATTTAGGGGTGATTGGATAGAGCATTGTATCAAGGGACTCGTTGACATCGCATGCTAGGAATGAAGAGTTTAAATGCCCCGTTACAAGACAGGACAATGTCTTCAGGAGTTGATCATCGATTTGGTTATTACCAGATAAGGATCAAGGAAAGAGACATTTTAGGAATTAATACTTGTACCGAGTGGGGTGTGATGGATTAAGAGTAAAGGTTCCTAATCATTTTATATTTCAATGACATGAATAGGTCCGAGAAGCAGAGAGTACGGGAACGACATGAATGGGTTATATTCAGGTTCATTAGTGATGTGTTGAACTACTCCCCAGCTAGAACCAGAAGGTGAACGACTACTACATTGATGATATTACGACTGAAGCAGCAGGGCCATAGGTAAGGTTTCAGAAGGTATTAACTTTGTTTTTTCAAGGGTACTCAAGGTCATATTACAGGAAAGGAAGAGATCAGGTATGAAGAAGTTTTATCAGAAGCACATCAAAGCCGGTGAACAGGTCAGCCACTACCCAAAGCATTTTCGAAGACAGCTACTACGTAAGGATTTTGAATATGGAATGGTTAGTCAAGTGTGGGGACGGTGATGGATTGTAAGGAAGGAATAGTAATTCTTGAGTTTAAAAGGGAGAAACCCTTGCAGTAATTGGCGTTGTATATATTGCATTTGTATTTAGAGTTGGAGGTTTACTGCAGGGGGGTGTTAGAACCTTAGCTAGTGTGATGGACACTACTTATGCTGAACCGGTGAGATCAAGACATACTGGATTAGTCTATGAGTTTTTGGATAAGTTTTCAAGGAATTTAGCAAAGGTACATCTGTACAAAGAGATAGAATGGTGATTGCATTGGTGCCAGGGATGGAATCAGATCTAGAGCGCTGTATTGAACGATTTCAACAAAGCTGTAAGAATTAAGGGCTCAATTGTTGAGTAGAATGATGTTCTTCAAGGTAGATCTTTGATCTGGTTATTACCAGCTAGAGATCAGGGACAGTTAGGGATCTTTGACCTGGTTATTACCAGCTAGAGATCAGGGAGAAAGATAGGCAGAAGATCGTTATTATATTAGATAAAGGCACTGGGGAAGCTGAGTCACGTGTCGAGGATTCGGTCAATGCCAAATTGTTTTTGTGAAATTGGTGAACAGAGTATTCAAAGATTATTTGAACTGGATTTGTGATTATCCTGATCGACAGTGTTGTGATGTATTCTTGATTGGAAATTTGCCAAGGTTAAGGAACGCCTTAGGAGTGGGAGTTTCCTTAGGCGGGCATGGTGGTGCATGTATTTCAGGTTGAGTTCTACGTCTTTTTACAGATCAGAATCAGTTTGTGAGTTGTTATGACACCTTAGTGACAGGAAGAAGGTGATTGTTTATGCATGAAGTTGGTTAAAGGATCCGACTAGAACTAGAGTGGAGTTTCTAGTGGGCTAGGGGGCCAGTTTGATATTTGAGATTATTATCATGTAAAGGATTAAGGAAAGACAGTTAAGTGAACCACATATGGGAGAATTTAAGGCAAAGTCTTGGCTGGATTAGCTAAGGAGTATGCAGTGTCAGGTATAAGTTTACTGTAATATAAGGATCGGATCTGGAATCTGATGGACACCAGAATTACATGGAAATTCTGGATGAATCTCATACTACTCTCTTGGTCTTTTCATCCAGGCGTCAGAAAAAGGTACCAGAGTTTGAAGTTTTATATTGGCGGCCTGGGATGGAGAGGGACATAATGGAATATATGACAAAGCTCTTAACCTGTTAGCAGGTCGGGACAAGGTATCAGAAACCAGTAAGGCTATTACAGTCTTTGAGTATTTTATAATGGGAACAAGGAAACATCGTGATAAGTTTCGCAGTGGGCTGCCAGGACGGTGGGTCAGCATCAGATGGTTGAGTCATTATGGACCAGCATTTGGGGTGAATTCGCTTTTATCAGTAAGAACAAGTTACACAGCTGGTCTTAGAAGGGTTAAGAAAGACGATGAGTATATAATTGGAATTTGGTACGGTTGCTAATTTTCAGACTGATGGTAAATTAGAGATAGAGAGAAGGAGTTATCTAGTTATTGGAAGAACATTTAATGATATGGGGTATAGTAGGAAATGTATATCATCCATTCTTTGGAATGAGATAAGTGAGATGTTATATTTGGATCCTGAGGTAGCTCAGGGGGTCATTGAGATTATTAAAAGTTAGAGCTTGGAGACTCACTTTTCAAAGTAAATGAAAGAGTTTTATTGAATTGGAAAGCAAAGGCATGGGGTTCCAATTAGAAGATTGAACCTTTCCCAGCATATCACCATGAATAAAGGGGGTGAGGAGGTAAGAGAAAGTTGGACCCTAGAGTATTATGACTGTTTGGATCCTGGAAAGGATCAGTGAGGTTGCTTTTAAGCTGATAACAGTTTTGGCACTGTCAGCTGTACACAGTGTATATATATATATTCCATGTTGGGGACATGGGTTAAAGAAAACTCATGTGTTGAGTTATGGGGGATCTGCAACTGAAGATGAAGTTGTTCTATGTGCAGAGGCCAGTTCAGTTATAAGATAGAAAGAATAAGGTTTTGAGGAACAAGATTCTACCTTAAGGTAATGTTACAGAAATAGCAAGGTCAAGGAATGACCTGGGGAAACTGGAATCAGTAGTGCGGAATTTATATCCGGGCAGTACAAATAAAATTTTGAGGATGAAATTTCTGTAAGGAGGGGATAGTTGTAACGACCAAAATTCCTAATGAGGTTTAGGACCTCGATTAGGAGGCGGGGAGGGCCATAATTGATTTATTGTGCCATTATATGATTATATGCATGATTATGTGGATCATATTATTATATGATGATAAATGCATGCATAAGGGTATATATTTTGTTATGAGGGCATTTTGGTAATTTAGCCCATTGAGGGCGTAATTGTATATTTGTGTGCATATTGGTAAGCTATTGTTGAGGCCACATTATAATGTGGATTTGTTCGAGCTGTTCAGCATGAGACGATCTTTAGGTATAAGTTAGCGGTTTTGTCATAACAGGATTAAGTTCGGGGCTCGGGGTGAGTCCCGGGGTAATTTGGTGATTAGAGCGTTGCTGGGAGTTAACGGGTAACAGGATATGAATTATCGGTATTCGAGAATTTTGAGAATAACGGGAATTGGAGGGTGTTAATTATGGTTAACGAGATAGGTGTGAAAGGACGATTTTGCCCTTGGAGGCTGTTAAGGACTTTAATTAAACTTGAGGGCATTTAGGTCTTTTTACCTTTAAGGATATATATATATATCAATGCTTAAACTAGGAAGTTGTAGAAGACTTAAGAAAATAGAGCACCTCCTCGTGCTTCAACCGACTGCCATTTTCTTCTTCAATTTTGAAGCTTCTTTTGAGGAATTAAGCTGGGGAATCAAGTGTTGAGGATCTAGGGTATTGTTCCATCATTGAAGAGGAGTTCATACCGAGCTTGAGGTAAGATTCTAACCATTAGAACTCTACTTTTCTGCTCTGTTTTATTGCTGAGTTCAGTTGAGATTTTGGGTTTGAAAGTTGAGCATGCAATGGGGTTTTTGGCAAAACCTGGTTAGGTTATGATGTCTAGGACTATTATATGTGGTATTTGGGTTCAATTGGGGGTTTAAATGGTTTTTGGAAGCTTTTGAATGAGTTTGGAAATGGTGGATTCGAAGGAAGAAGAACCAGGGCCATGTCTGCCTGGTCTTAGCGCTATAGTGCCCAGAGGGTAACGCTACTGCGATAGCCAGGGCAAAATGTCCCTGGTTGTAGAACTGTGGCGCTAGGGGGGTAGTGTTGTAGCGTTACCCTGTTTTCTCAGATGCTCATTTTAGGTGTTTTAAAGGATTTTTGGCTCAGGGTTTCAATCCTTAGGGCTCGGGATCGAATCTACTCACCGTTTGGGTACAATTCGGGGTCCCGGGAGTGAGGTTTAGGGCAAGCCCCTTTTATTGAAGTTTTCATTAATTGGATTCCATAATTGGTTATGACTAGGTGGCCGCTAAGGGATCAAAGGATTGATTGTTCTCAAGGCTCGTTCGTAACATGTTTCTCGCTCAAACAAGAGGTAAGAAAACTGCACCCGATTATGTGGTTAGGTTGGGACTAAGTGTTCCCTATGTTTGTATGCATTGTTATGTGATTGTGATAAAGCATGTGAACATGATGGGACTACGAGATCCCTATATTTTTTATATCATGTCATGGGATGGTATTATGCCATGGGACATGTGATAACCGGCCTAAGAGTGTCGGAATCAATATTTGCGCACAGGGCGCAGCTCAGCCACTGGTTGCTGAGGACAGCTTATTAATCACTGAGCTCGGTTAAGCTGGCCGGAGTTAGTGGGTATAACACTGGGGGCGGCCTAAGTGAGTTGAAGACAGTGGGTTAAGCAGAGGGTGCGACCTAAGGGCACCGACCCTGAATATTGTGTAATGGTTGCTATAAACTGTTGATTGTGAATGTGATTATCATTGTTAATATGAAGAATATGATAAGTGGGTTATCTGGATGACGAGTTGTTTATTTGTCGATTGTTATCACTAAATAGATGAATGTTATGAACTTGTTGAATACTTGGATATGCTATGTGGAATATTTGGTTATTGATGTTGATCATGCTATGTATTATGTTTTCTTGCTGGGCCTTGGCTCACGGGTGCTATGTGGTGCAGGTAAATGCAAGGGTATGTAGATTCAACCATGAGTTGGAGAGCTCTGGGGGTGAGGTGTACATTGTCAGCTGCTCGGCCGCCACAGTTGAGGGATTGTACAGGGACGGAGACCTAAAATGTGTATTTTTCCATTACCATTAGAGTGGCCTAAGTTGTTTATAACTTCTGGAACTTTTGTAAATATGTCATCTAAAGCCTGTTTTGAGATTCCATGTACTAAACTGTCCTTTTTAATAAAATAACCTGTTTATGAGCAAAATACTTTATTCCTAATCCGTTAATGACGTTAGATTCACATTTTGTTTAAATGACTTTATTAGCAAGTCTTGTACTATTTTAAACACACAGTGTAATGGTCTTGGTTACCCAGGGCATTACAATAATTGAGTGGGAGTGTTAATCATAGATATGAACATCTATAGCTTCTGATGAAGAAGTGAAACGATGGTTTCCTTTTAGTTTGGTTCAAGGTGTTAAATGATAGAGATCTCATTTCAGTAATTAAATTAGTTTACTGAAATATCATTTACAAGGGACTAAGTACTTTAAGGATAAAATACAATGAGGGGTAAGACAGTATTATAGTCCCATCTCATTGTACACCGTCTATAGAGGATTGAGTGACAATTATGGTTGTAACAATTGACAATTAATAGCGTATCTATATTTGTTATAGAGCGTTCTGTGATTTCAAGAGTGTACTTCCGAGTCTATAGTGGAGTCACGAGGAATTAATAAGTTAGTAAATTTATTTGTTAGATTTATGATAACTTATTGGAGCTTGATTTCATAGGCCCACGGTCCCCATTGTACCTTGGATGAAATCATCTAGATAGTCTCAATTAATTGATTTAATTATCAATTAGAATTATCAAAGTTGACCAGGTCAATTTTGGATAATTTCACAGAGTTGTGTAATTTTGAGAAGAAAAGATAAATTATGGCAGATTTATTAATTAAGATAAATTTGTATCTAAATTAATAAATGTGTATCCTAATTTCAGCACGAGTCTTTCACTCATATCGTGTATAGCTGGCAGATGACTGCAGGGAAGGAATAGCTTATAAATCCAAGTATTATTTACGTTAACGGCACAGTTCTCGTGTTGATTGTACGAGCTAGGGATACCTAAGTTGAAAAGCGCGAGCTTGTGATATTTATCAGACATGACCTCCATGATACGTGCTCGATGGTTTATTTAGCTCGTGGTAGATTGAGGATATGGCGTGTCTGCGGATCTCCGAAGACTCGGATGATTTATACGATCGTCTATGGCCAACCTGTGATATTTAATGTCCGAGATATTAGGAATCTATTTATTTCATGATCAAATCATATCCTAATAGAAATGAGAATATTTTATAATAAATGTAATATATATGCAAATCTGTGATTAACTCACGCGGTTACCCAAACCTGTCCAATGAGTTTCTCTATAAATGTTGAGAATATTGGACAGGAAGAGGGACGGTTATTCTATAATACCGAGACTCTGTCAAAATAGAGAGAGAAAAACAGTAATAATATAGACTTGTGGACTAGGTGGATTTTTACCACTGAACCACGTAAAAATGCCAGTGTTCTTGAGAGTAATTTTCTTATATCGATTTACCATTAAGCACTAATTCATCCTTGTTATTTTCTTGATTCACTGTTGGCAAAAAACCGTGTCAACAGTTTGGTGCTTTCGTTGAGAGTTGAGATTAGTGCTTTCATAAGAACCCAAATCAAATATCATCATGGTGGTCACCCGCTCAATGCATGACAATGAGATGGAATAGCCTGTTGGGCAGGAGGCCCATCATACTGCTGTTTCAAATGAGCATGCCCTTGAAGTTCAGCAACGACCCAGAAAGCAACCGGTGGGCCACGGCGATACTGGGAGTTCAGCGTCACTGCCACCGAACCCAAACCCAGGCTACTTAACTGCGGTAGAAATGGAAAATATGCAGTTAAGAAGCCAGCTTGCTAGGGAAAACAGGAAGATTGAGGAGGTTTTGGCTAGGTTACCCCCTTTTGCAACCGACGTTGATGTTGGAAAGAGGCAAAGTGGGTCTCATAAGTCTCATAGGTTTGACCGATCCAAGCCAAGTCTGTCAGTCAAAACTGCCACCCCAAGTTCTGTGCCCACAACGCAAGATCGCTGGACTGCTCAGCATAGTGGTCCTCCTAGGGGTCATCGAAAAATTAGTCAATCGGTCAGAACCGCGACCCCAAGTTTGATACCACCATCGCGCGCTCATGGGAACACCCATGGCAACTCACGAGTTCGAGCCGGAGTAGGCTCACAGAGATAAAATGTTCCGACCAATCCTCCTGTGCCACGATCGCATCGTCAGGCCCAAAGAGCTAGAAATGGTGGGGCAGAACGACCGCGAGCTAATTTAGTTCGCCCTGATGGGACAAGAATTGCCTCACTAGTCAGGCATCCCCCATCACCCATAAGACATTCGACACCGCCTCGTTTTGCATGAGACATTCCGGTTCATAGGAACAGCAGGAGAAATCCTCCTCCGTCTGCCCTTACTTATGCCCCATGGACACGTGTCAATATTTTGGATCCTTAGCCTCAATCGCAAGCAATGAGCTTCGCTAATGGAAGTTATTGGACTGAGAGCCATCGAGGTACCAGAACTGAAGGCGATATGAGAAATCACCTGAGTTCGGCTTAGAGTCCCCACTTCGACCCACAACCTGACCTGCGGATTGTTTAAACTCGCAGAGAAGAAATTCAGCTCGAAATGAAGGAGTTAGTTACACTCGTCAAGGGGGAGGTCCTTCCGAAGTACATGATAATGGGAATGTCCCACAAAACCAACCCCGAACTTGGAAGGACAATAACCCGCTGAACGCGTACGACAGGACGGGAGCTGTTGAACTGCCCCAGAATAACCTAGGAACCAGGGATCAAACCCTCGAAAGGTTAGCCCAGATGGAGGAGCTGATGAAAAGGCTCCTATCGGAAAAAGAGAAAGATGAGTGTGATCCAGAGGATGAGCTCGAGTTTTTTGCCCCGAATATTGCGGCGACTGCATATCCACCGGGTTTCAGGATGCCCCATCTATTGAAGTATGACGGAGACGGAGATCCGTCTGACCACTTGGGGATGTTCAACACCATGATGATGGCCCACAACATCGGGCCCGGGCTAAGATGCCTTCTTTTCCCCTCGACTTTAATTGGGCCACCTAGACAATGGTTCAAGCAGTACAAGAAGCATTCAATCAGCTCGTGGAAAAGCTTCTCAGCTGATTTCAAAAGAGCATTTAGGGCTTCTCAAGCAGCTAGAGTTATAGCTGACTCTCTGGCAAATGTAAAGCAACAGCCCGGTGAACCGCTGATAGCATACCTAAGTAGGTTCGCCAATGTTGTTGCGCAAGCTAGAGATGCCGATGAGAGTTCTAAGCTTATGGCAATGAGGATGGGAATCCTTGTTGGAGGAAATCTGTGGCAAGAGTTACAGAGGAAAGGAGTTAGTACTATTGATAAGTTCTTGAACCGAGCTCAAAGGTGGGTTAACCTAGAAGAGACACGGGCTTCCGTTGCAGGAACCAGCCAAGTCCCTGTTCAGCCCGTTGGAGCAGCAATGGATGTAGCGGTTACCGCTCAAACCGTTGCTCAGAATAACCAAGGGGGAATAACAAAAGAAGAGGAAATGGTGAGGCGACCAAAACGGAACAAAGAAAAACAAGTCTATGGAGAAATTTAAACCGGTTTATACAGCATATACCGACCTCACGGATACTAGAGAACACATCTTCTTTGAAAATTCTGCTCGCCTTCCGTGGAAAAAGCCAGAACCATTAAAGAATCAAAGGGCGAAGATAGACCCTTCAAAATTCTGTCGATTCCACAATGATATCGGTCATAATACTGATGACTGTAGACACTTGAAGGATGAGATCGAGACTCTCATCAGGGCAGAACCTTTGGCTCAATACGCCCGGAATTGAACAACTCCCAGTCAGCCCGCTGGACAAAACACTCCGTCAACTCCGGAAGCTCCAATGAATCAAACCGAATCTCAGGTGAATCAGGAAAATCCTCCTTCGATAACAGGAGGAGATATAGCCACCATTTTAGGAGGACCTCATTTGGCAGGCACGAGTAGAGGTGCCCAGAAGAGGTATATCAACAAGCTGAAATCCCATAATAGAGTCGAGTTTGTTCCGGAGCAATGGTTATCAAAGTAGCAACGATTGGAAAAATAACTAATCAGTTTCACAAAGGAATATGCCAGCCATGTTCAATTCCCACATAACGATCCTCTGGTGATAACCGTTCAGCTTGCCAACTAGAGAGTTAGGAGGACGCTAGTAGAAAATGGAAGTTCTGTGAATTTGCTATTTAGGTCCACTTTAGAAAAAATGGGATTATCAGTTACCGACCTGACGGCAACTTCCATGATTCTATACGAGTTTTCTAGAGAAGGGTCAGCAGTTATCAGAACAATTGAGTTAGTGGTGACATTGGGTGAAGGTCCAAGAACCATCTCCAAGCTTCTTGAGTTTGTGGTCATTGATTGTCCAGCCGCATACAATGCGATTTTAGGTCGACCTGCGTTAATGGCCTTTGAAGCGATAACCTCTATCCGCCACCTAGCAATCAAATTCCCCTCGTCTGTGGGAATATGCACTGTCATAGGCGATCAGCTCGCTGCCAGGGAATGCTATAGCATTTCCATGAAGGGAAAGTCACAACCCGGGCAGCATGTAATGGCCATAAGTGACGGAGGTGAGGAGTCCCATGAGGTGGAAGTCGCCTCTAGGACAGAAGAACCTCGAGAAACAACGGATAGAAGGGTCACCCAAAATGATGACATCGATCCACGAATGGGTGAGGACAGGTCAGACCTCCAAGCTATTGAGGAGCTCGAGGAAGTAAATATAGATCCCATAGGCACTTCAAGAGTCGTCAAGATTGGAAAAATCTTGACGATAATAGGAAGGAGGAGTTGATTAATTTTCTGCAAGGGAGTCTAGATGTCTTCGCCTGGTCTCATGAGGACATGGTGGGAATAAGCCCAAGTGTGATCATGCACACCTTGGGCTTGGATAAAAGTGTGCCTGCGAAATCCTAGAAATAGAGACGTTTGGGAACAGTCCGAGCTGAGGCATTGGAAGAAGAAGTAGCTCGGTTATTAAAATGCAGATTCATTCGAGAAGCTAAATATCCAATCTAGGTAGCGAATCCCGTTCTAGTACTGAAGCTGAATGGAAAGTGGTAGACTTGCATTGATTTATCCGATCTGAATAAAGCTTGTCCTAAGGATTGCTTCCCATTGCCAAGGATTGATCATTTGGTAGACGCCACCACGGGGCACAAGCTCATGTCCTTTATGGATGCATATTCTGGGTATAACTAGATCGCGATGAATCCTGCGGACCAGGAGCATACTAGCTTTATGATTCTGACAAATGTATACTGTTATAAAGTTATGCCCTTCGGGCTGAAAAATGTTGGGGCTACCTACCAACGGTTAGTCAACAAAATGTTTGTTGATCAGATTGGGAAAAACATGGAAGTGTATGTCGACAATATGATAGTCAAGTCAAAGACTGCCGATAACCATGTTTCCGATCTAAAGGAATGTTTTGAGATCCTAGGGAAATACAATATGAGGCTAAATCCCCAGAAATTTACTTTTGGAATAGCGTCAGGAAAGTTTCTGGGGTTCATAGTCAATACAAGGGGGATAGAGGTGAACCTAGAGAAAATCAGGTCATTGTTGGAGATGCCTTCGTCCAGCTCGCGCAAAGAAGTTCAGAGTTTGCCTGAAAAAGTGGCGGCGCTAAACCAATTTATTTCAAAGTCCACTGACAAGTGTTTGCCCTTTTATAACTTGCTCAGAGGAAATAAGAAATTTGAATGGACTGAAGAGTGCGAGTTGGCATTCCTTGCCCTAAAAATCCATTAGCCGAACCCCCGGTATTGTCTAAGCCTATATTCGGAGAGTCCTATATTTGGCCGTAATAAAAAATGCAGCCAGCGCTGTGTTAGTTCGGGAAGAAGATTGTGCTCATAAACCAGTATACTATATAAGTAAAAGACTTCTTGGGGCTGAATCGTGGTACCCGCTAATCGAGAAAATAGTATTCTGCCTGATATTGGCTTCTAGGCAGCTTAGACCATACTTCCAGTCCCATTCTATCCACGTCATGACCGACCAGCCTCTAAGGCAGGTATTACAAAAACCTGAAGCGTCGGGACGTCTTTTAAAATGGGTAGTAGAGCTCGGCCAGTTCGAGATACTGTACATACCAAGGACCTCAATCAAGAGCCAGACCCTTGTTGACTTTGTGGCTAAATGTACCGGATTTCAGGAAGAGTTGTTGAGGGAGCCGGTATAGGAGTTATGGAGAATATTCGTGGATGGCTCATCTAACGAAAATGGATTCGGAGCTGGAATCATATTGATTTCTCTAGAGGGGCATCAATTTCATACAATGCTGAGGTTTGGATTCGAAGCCTCAAACAATGAAGCCGAGTACGAGGCTTTGTTAGCCGGGCTCAGAGTGGCAAGAGAATTGAAAGCAAGAGTCATCCAGTGTTATAGTGATTCCCAGCTCGTGGTTAATCAAGTGATGGGGGAATATCAAGCGCGTGGTACCAAGATGGCAGCTTACCTAGCTAAGGTGAAGAAAGAGTTGTCAGAATTTGAGTATGGCACTGTCGAATAGATCCCTCATGAGCAGAACACTAATGCTGACACTTTGGCAAGACTTGCCACCACCAAGGAAGCTGAGATTTGAACATAGTACTAGTGGAATTCCTGGAGTGTCCAAGCGAGGCAGAAAAAATGAAAGAGATCGAGATAATTGACACAAGGCCGACCTGGATGACCCCCATAGTGGAGTATCTTACAACAGGAAGGCTACCTAAGGAAAGAAAGGACACGAGAAAGATACTCTATCAAGCTCCGAGGTATGTGATAGTAGATGGAACATTATATCGGCATGGTCATTCACTACTGCTTCTACGATGTGTTCTGCTTGAGGAGGCTAAAGCCATTCTGCAAGAGGTGCATGAAGGCTTTTGTGGAGATCATGTTGGAGGGCAAAACATAACTTTGAAAATTTTAAGGCAAGGGTATTTTTGGCCCACTTTAACAAAGGATTCCATCTCCTATGTTCAGAAATGCGACAAATGCCAGCGATTTGCCGAGCTGCTCCAGTTGAGCTGATGAAGATCTCATCCCTGTGGCCATTTGCAGTATGGGGAATTGATTTAATAGGATCTTTACCTATGGGAAAAGGAGGAGTTCGTTATGCGGTGGTTGCCATCGATTATTTTACGAAATGGGTAGAGGTCGAGCCTTTAGAAACCATCACTTCAAAGAGAGTCCTCAACTTTGTGGTAAAAAACATTGTGTGCCGATTTGGGCTTCCTAAAAAGATCGTGTCAGATAATGGAACCCAGTTTGACAGTGATCTTTTCACTGATTTCTGCGAAAAACACGGAGTTATTAAAAGTTTTTCTTCGGTTGCATATCCATAGGCCAATGGACAAATCGAGGCTGTGAATAAGACCCTAAAGGCAAGCCTTAAGAAAAGGTTAGATGATGCCAAAGGAGTATGGCCCGAGCAACTCCCGCAAGTACTCTGGGCATACTGAAATTCCCACAGGACCTCCACAGGACACACTCATTTTTCCTTGACTTTTGGAAGTGAGGCCATCCTTCCCGTCGAAGCAAAGGTAGCCATGCACAGACTAAGGACATTTAGCCAGGAACAGAATGATGAATTACCCAACGTGTCCCTTAACCTGATTGATGAAAAACGAGAGGATTCACAGTTACAGCTCGCGCATTACCAACAGAAAATCACTCGTTATTTTAATTCTTAGGTCAAAATATGTAGTTTTGGATTGGGCGACCTAGTTCTCCGAAGGGTCTTTTTGGCAAACAAGGATCCTAAGGACGACGCTTTAGGTCCAAACTGGGAAGGACCTTACCAGATCATGGAAGTTTTGCGTGAGGGAACTTTCAAGTTAGCTCGACTTAATGGAGAGATAGTCCCACGGACCTGGAATGCCACGCACTTAAAGAAGTATTACCAGTAGTATTACCAACCATCTATGTAAGGCTTACTTATAAAAGTCATTTAATTAAATAACGGGGGATTAGTATGTAATTTTTCTCGGAAGCATGATTTTAAATAATTTTCTTTTATAAGGTTATTTATAAATTAGCTAGTGTATTGATGTTTGTAAAAGCAACCAAGAAAGTCCTTACATTCTGGTTACTTGGGGGGCATATAACCCGAGGTGGATCAAAACAAGGTTGTCGATTGAGTTTAAATTTTTAAACTACTTATAGTCTTGGATACAACCAGGTATAAAACTATCCTGGATACAACCAGGTCAAAAACTTAGACGCTTGGAAAATTGATTATCCGACGGCTTTTTAAGAGCTCGAGGTGTCAATAAACCTAGCACGGACTAAGTTCAAATCACGTAAAACCCTGGATATAACCAAGTCCAAAACTTAGAAGTTAGCATAATTGAATATTCGATGGCTTCTTTAGAAGCTCGAGATGACAACAAACCTAACATGAACTAAGTTTAAAATATTTCAAATCCTAGATATAATCGGGTCCAAGGCTTGATACTTAACAGGTATGATATAAATCAACACATTAATTTTGGATATAACCAAACTCAAATATCTATCCCAATCTAAAAATCGATTCCTAAAATCTTGAATGTGCAAGTCTAAGAAAGCATAAACATGAGAGACAATCAAGGAAAAGAAAAATAGATTATAAGTTCGATATATGAATTAAAATTCAAATTGTCCTGAGGAGAGAAACCTCGAACTAGCAAAGAGGCGAATGTTTAAAAAAATAAAAAAATAAAGAAAGCTTCATCAAGCCCCTCCAGGGCATTCTGAGGACGTAACCTCTTCAGTCTCCTGCTCGCCCGCAGTAGAAGTATCCCTTGTCTCAGACTGCTCTTGCAGGATCCGTGCTTTGAATTTCTCGAGGTATTGATCCCACAGTTCAGGAGCTAGGAAAGAGAAAGCTTCATTAAGCCCCTCCAGGGCGTTTTGTGGATGTAACCTCTTCAGTCTCCTGCTCGCCCGCAGTAGAAGCATCCCCTGTCTCAGACTGCTCTTGCAGGATCCAGGCTTTGAATTTCTCGAGGTATGGATCCCATAGTTCAGGAGCTAGGAAAGAAAAGTTACCATCCTGGTTAAAGGCCCAGCAGTGGTACAACATGCCTTCCATGGAGGACAGTGAGGCCGCTTTCTCCTCTTTAACAGCAACCTAGGCCTCTAGTTGCTTGGCTTTGGCTTCAGGAACTTTAACTTGAAGAGCAGCCAAGCCAACCTTTGTGGCCTGCTTTCTCTCTTTAGATGATGCAAGGGCAGCCTTGGCATCTTGCTCGCCTTTTTGAGTAGCTGCAAGGGCAGCTTTTGCGGTTCGCTCACTTTCTTGGGCAAGGACCAGGGCAGTCTTGGTAGCCTGGAGCTCATCATTCCTAGCCCTGGCCCGGGCTATACTCCGGTGCTGAGCTAGGAACGACTGCAAAATTAAAGAGACAAGTTAGACGCATACTAGGGCTAAAAAAATGTTCAATAAGAAAAAATATCTTACTGGGAGGGTCATTCCCAAGGCGGATTCTAGGACATTCTCCGGCCTCCTCTCTTTAATCATCCTTAGATCCTTCGGATTGGCTTTATATATGTGCTCCACCACGTGGTTCATCGTCTCGTAGAGGGTCCCCCAAAAAGTATTGGGGATCTTCTCCAAATCCTGGGAATTGACTGGGATTCGCACGGTAGTGGTGGGGACAATAGGAGCTGGGGGATCAGCTTGTATAACTTGATCCCGAGCAGGAGTAGGTGGAAATCGAGGAGGAGGCGAAGGAGGAGCCCTTTTATCCATTACGGTGGAAGTCAGAGCTACTGAACTCATGCCTTTCCCCTTAGCAGGAGATTTAGAGGTATTTCCTGTCGCAGGAGGCGTTTTCTTTGTTGTGTACCAAGGCTTCTTTATGACAGGACTCGAGCTGGTTTTTCCTTCCTAGAAAACTGTGCAGAGGTCGGGAACTCCTGGTTGTTCCATCTCTTCGCCTGAAAAGAATAATAAGGGAGTTAATACATAAGTAAAGTCTTAAATTTACCTAAAAGAAATAAATGAAAGTCCTACCCTCCGGGCTGGGGGAGGAGTCTATTATCATGACCTCCGGCCTTGGGACTACTGGAGGAGATGGGGAGTCTATGTCTACAATTTCTCAGATCACGAGAGGTTCAGGCTCAAGTTCTACCTCGGGGCTAGACTCATCTACATATTGCCTAAATCCAGGGGCAAAAGCGCCCTGGAGGAAAGAAGGCCACGACCTACAATTGGTCCCATATTCCTCAAAAATAGCTGACCTAAAGTTTAAGGTGTTATCTACAACAACGGTACCGTTAGGATAACCCATATCATAACACAACACTAGATGGTCCACACACTGGAGCAAGGTTATGTTACGGTCTGGATTGCTAGGATGGCGGTGGATGAGTTGGTTTGGGTTAAATCTAACTAGCCTAAAATCAGCGACAACCCTATCTAATTCCCTATAAGGATACGGGTTACCTTGGTCGGAGGAGCAAACTGCTGCCCCTGATGTAGCTCGTTCTAAGTCAAGGCCCCGAGCAGCCTCGGGAGCCCACCTTTTCCTCATAAGAGGGACCTCATCTTCTTCTTGTTCCTCCCCCTCAGCGACCTCAGGGTTTCCTTCTTGGGAAGGCAGGAGCACGGGGACTACCAGAAGGGTAGCCAGTGTCCTTCTTAAGGACAAAGTCTAGCCTTCACCGATCAATTTTCATGCCAACATCGTGACGTCAATCACGAGCTGGTGGTAATCCTTCTCGCAGGCCGGAAGCCCAGATAAGGTGTCATAATGACCCCCGAGGGTTGCAGACTTCTCTGTCCTCACGAATATGGCTGCACAAAAAATGGTAAACTCAATTAGTATAAATACAAGGAGTATGTCTATTAAAAAAAAAGAGAATGATTTTGCGAGCTGAGAAAAGAAAGAAGACTTACGAGGACGGATGAAGTATCGATGCTCGCAGTTGCAGGACCCATTCGACATAAAGAATTGATCCTTATAGTCGTTGGGGTGGCTGGGGTGCTCAATAATCGAGGCTGAGTTCGGGAGTCTGGTGAGGTAGTAGAAACCATCACCTCGCCCTCTTTGCTCTGGGTCGGCCTTAAGATAGAAGAAGTAGAGGATGTCTGCCGGACTGGGGACCTCCCACTGGTGTTTTAAAAAGAGGTATTTCAACCCCACCAGAAGCCGATATGAGTTGGGGGAGCTGAAATGGCGCTAACTTCACGTAGTTGAGGAAGTTAGCAAAATATTGATCAAGGGGAAGGAAGGATACTGCCTTTACGTGCTCGTCACTCCAGGCCACAAAGTCATCCTGGAGGGGTGCGCATCTCCGTCCCCTTCGAGAATACCAGACCCGCCCTTTATGTTGTGGCTCAACATTATTTTATTGACCCTTCCTTGGGTCGTGATCTTGGAGACGATTGTCTTTGCCTCGAAGAACGCGTTAGGGTCAATCACGATCTCCTTCTCCACCACAGGGCCGAAATGAGGAAGAGGAGAGTTGGGGGCGATCTCTTTTCCCTTATTGGTTTGTTGAGACGAGGAGCCAGCTGCATTTTTCTTGGGTACGCTCTTCTGGGATACGCTCTTCTTGGGTGCCATTAGATCGCTTAACGAACAAGAATGATGAGTCACTCAATAGGCGACCTAAGATTTTGTAAAGGTAAATGTAATGCCCCAAAATCCCTAATGCGGTTTCGTGGCTGGATTAGTAGGCCGGGAGGGCCGTAATTGTTTCATTATATCATTAAATGATTATATGCATGTTTATGTGAATTATATTATAATATGATGTTAAATGCATGCATGTGGGTCCACATTTGATTGTTAGGGTGTTTTGGTAATTTGACCCGTTGAGGGCATATTTGTGTATTTTGGTGTATATTGTGAGTTATGGATGAGATCCCATTATTATGGAGATATATTCGAGCTATTCGGCATCAGACAATCTTATATTGTAAATTAGCGGTTTTGTCATAATGAGAATGTTTATTTGATGATTAATTGGGAGTTATTGAGATCAGGAGGAAATTCTGGGAGTTTTGACTATTATGTCCCCGGGGGCATTTTTGGGACCCCAAGCATTAGGTTTTATTTGAGGTTACTTAAGCCTGAAGTAGTACGTCAGATAGAACCGTACGTTTAAAACACTTTCTCTCTCTCCTGTTAACCTTTGTGACGTTCGTGGAAATTTCGAAGAAATTTTGAGTTCTAGGAGTCAGAATCAAGCAGGGATCGAGGAATAGCGATCCTAGGAAAGATTAGAAGCTTCTTGACCGAAGGATTTAATGAGAAACAACCCAATCAAAGGTAATCTAAGCTTTAAGTTTTGAGTTTTTAGAGTTTCTAAGCTTTGAATTGGATTTTGTGAATCGATGAGTTTTTGATTCGTTTGAACTGAGGGATTTGATGATTTTGGATCATTGGGATGTTTGGGAACTTTGATTTTTGGATTTGGAAGTGTTTAGGTATGTTTTTGGAAGGTTTAGGATGGGAGAAAACGAGGTTATGGCTGGTTTCTGGGTGGGGGCCGTGGCCCTGTTCTTGTGCGCTGCGGCCCAAGCTCGAAGAAGCAGGAGGAGGAGTTTTGGGCATGCTGGGCGCCGCGGCCCTTGCTCCTAGTATGGTTGGGGGCCGCGACTCAAGCTTCTAGGTGCGCGGCTTAGGTAGAGGTTTGAGGCCAATCGGGTGTTTTGATCATGGGAACTCAGTTTCAGGCCTCGAGATTGCTCCTACTACCCGGATTAGTGGGATTTGATGTCCCGGAGGCTAGGTCTTGGTTTGGGGACCTTTGTTATCATTTTATTGATGGTGTCCCATATTTGGTTATGACTAGGTGATCTCTAATGAACTTAAAGGTTAATCGTTCTCAAGGGTCGTTCTTATATTTACTCTCGCTCGAATCAAAGGTAAGAAAACTGCACCCTGTATATATGAAATGCGTGGTTGTTGTTGAGGCATGTTGGTTATTAAATGTGGACATTGATTGCATATTAAATGCTTAGCAACTCCTGCTTACTTGTGTATGTCACTGACTAGTCAGGGTCGGCATTGGTCGCGTATTACTGACTTGAGAGTCATAAACGGCATAAGCGTCATGAACACAGGGCCGATAAAAGATTAGATCTAATTGATATCAGCGTTGAATGACTCTAGGAGCATTAATCCTGGACCGACCCTAAGGTCGATGAAATTTATAAGCGCTTGGCTAGTCTAGGACTAGTTACTCAGAGCCAGAGCTTAAGGCCTAGGTGACTGCTTGTCATGTGGCTAGGGAGCGGAATCCCATGGTTGAGACTCTATGGTCATGCGATAGGTTATATTGGTGACTAGTTCATCGAGCACCTATCTTGATAAGCTAGTGAAAGGATCACTTATTTGAAAATCCCAGGTGACCCTATCGTCACATGGCTAAAGGGAATGGAACCCACCTTAGTGACTTTTCAACTGTCACTCCTTTATTTTGGACTGAGAGTCCTGAATGACTATTATGATCATTGTTGATATTATAATCATGTGTTATTGTGTTTTCTTGCTGGGCTTTGGCTCATGGGTGCTATGTGGTGTAGCTGAAGGGAAAGAAAAGCTCACCTAGCCTTGAGTGGAGAGCTTAGGTGGTGCCGTGTACATATACGGACGCTTGACCACCACAGCCAAGGAGTTCTTAGAGGAACTAGGGAGTTTACCCTACTTTTGCCGCTTAGATCGGCGGGTTTGTATATTTGAAACTACAATTACTATTTTGAGTTGTAAATTACTTGTAACCGTTTTTATGGGCTCATGAACAGTTTTATGTTTTAAATAAAATATATCCTTCCCTTTTGATTGGTTTTCCACCTTAACCTATTAATAACACCTAGAAGCACATTTTTAACCAAAGAACTCGGGTAGCAAGTTAAATTCATGGTTCATCGTAACGGTCTTGGGGTATCCAGGGCGTTACAACTTGGTATCAGAACATGCCAAGGTTAGGGTTCCTGTAGACTGGCTGGGCATGTACACTCACCACTGAAGACAAGCTCGACTCATGGTTTGGCAACTATTTATGTAGTTATATGTATAACTACTTAAATATAGTATATATGCTTTACTATGTGATACATGCTAAGTGCTAAATGTTATAATCATGTATCTAATTGTATATTTGTATGACTGTTGAATATGATAATTGTCTTCTTGTTCTTGGACCGTAAGGCGGCAAGAGGTTTAGTTATTACTACCTAACTGGCTGTATTGATTATTGTTTCAGCAAGGTATAAACTAATAAGAATGAATCCAGGACAGATAGATATGTCAGCTGGCCAGAGTGATCCAGGCCAGAACAATAATAATCAGGTTCAAGAGAATGACCAAGGACAGATTCCACAGCCAGCTCCTACAAACTGGCAGCAGTTAATTAGCGATCTGCAGGCTACATTGTTGAGACAGGGAGAAGAACTTCATCTCCTGAGACAATAGCAAGCACCTGCAGTGGCCAGTGTATCAGAGGCACCTCCTGTGTCGGTGCCAGCAGCTGAGTAGCTGCCTGAGGTTGGTAATAAATGGGAGCCTCTCTATGAAAGGTTCAGGAAGCAACAACCTCCAGTTTTTGAAGGCAGTGCAGATCCTGCCAAGGCAGAGCAGTGGATGAGTATGATTACCACCATCTTGGATTTCATGAGGGTGACTGGTAATTAAAGGGTGGCTTGTGCCACGTATATGTTTCGGGAGGATGCCCAAATTTGGTGGGAGGTTATTACCCATACAAGAAATGTTAATGCCCTGAGTTGGGAAGAGTTTCAGACTCTGTTCAACGAGAAATATTATAACGATGCCATCAGGGCGGCAAAGGCTGAGGAGTTCATCAGGCTACTTTAGGGAGGTTTGTCAGTCACTGAGTATGCCTTGAAATTTGATCGTTTGGCAAAATTTGCCATGGAGCCGGTGCCCACTGATGGGACCAGAAGAGAGAGATTTCTTCAGGGGCTACAGCCCAGATTATCCTGTGATGTTCGTATTACCACTGTGGCTGGGGTTACTACCTATGCGCAGGAGGTTGAGAAGGCACTCAAAGATGAGAGTGCAGAGAATAAGATCTGGTGAGACAGTGCTTTCAGAAAGGAATTTAGGAGGACAGGTCCTCCATTTGTGGGTTCAAGTAGGGGTGGAGGCCCCCGTGATCAGAAGAGGAAGGTTCCTGACACCTTCCCAGTTCCAGGTCTTGATAGGCGACCCCGTGGTGTTTCAATGGGTCGTCCAGGTGGTAATGAAGCCTGGAAGTCTTATCCTGAATGCCCTAGGTGCAAGAGGCGTCATTTGGGAGAGTGTAGGGAAAGGGCCTGCTTCTCATGTGGAGCAGTGGGTCATCTTAAGAAGGACTTCCCTAAAGCCAGAAAAGAAGAACCCATGAAAGCGGACAGCTCGGCCCCAGCTCGAGTGTTCGCATTGACACAAGCAGAAGCTGAGGCTTCTCCCTCAGTAGTTACAAGTCAGCTTCTTAGTGTTGGAACCTCTTATAATGTTTTGATTGATTCTGGTGCTACACATTCTTTTGTTGCTAGTAGAATTATTGATAGACTGTGTAGACCCTGTGATTTTTATGCTGTGGGGTTTAGAACTTTGTTACCCACTGAGGAGTTAGTGGTATCCAGGAGATGGGTCAGATCTTTGCCAGTGACAGTGGAGGGCAGAGACATTCTTTTGTTGCTAGTAGAATTATTGATAGACTGTGTAGACCCTGTGATTTTTATGATGTGGGGTTTAGAACTTTGTTACCCACTGAGGAGTTAGTGGTATCCAGGAGATGGGTCAAATCTTTGCCAGTAACAGTGGAGGGCAGAGAATTGTCAGTGGATTTGATAGAGTTGCTTATGACTGACTTCGACATGATATTGGGTATGGATTGGTTGGCAAAGTATGGGGCAACCATTGATTGCAGAAGGAAGATGGTCACCTTTGCGCCTGAAGGTGAGGATCCTTTTGTGTTTGTTATAACTGCGCATGGACCTCGCATACCTATGATTTCTGTTTTAAGGGCTAGGGATCTATTGCAAGGAGGTTACATTGGATTCTTGGTCAGTGTGGTTGATACCACTCAGGTCATGCTAGTGAGACTAGAAGAGACCAGACTTGTTTGTGAATTCCTGGATGTGTTTCCAGAAGATTTTCCAGGGTTGCCACCACACAGAGAGATTGAGTTCGTGATAGAACTGGCACCAAGGACGGAGCCAGTGTCTAGAGTACCTTATAGAATGGCCCCAGCTGAGTTGAAAGAATTAAAGGTACAGTTGCAAGAGCTGTTAGATTTGGGTTTTATCAGACCTAGTTTCTCACCTTGGGGTGCGTCAGTTCTGTTTGTAAAGAAGAAGGATGGTTCTCTGAGAATGTGCATTGATTACAGAGAACTGAATAAGCTGACAATTAAGAATAAGTATCCTTTGCCAAGGATAGATGATCTGTTTGATCAGTTGCAAGGTAAGAAGGTATTCTCAAAGTGTAATGACCCACTAATCTAGACTATTTGGACCATTAACGAAACTATACATAAAACTTACAATTTTACGAAAATACCATAATTTATTGAATAACTTGCAAAATAAGAGTTATTTACAAAGTAAATACCAAAACGGATATGGGATCCCATTGTCTTTAAAACAAAAACATAATTTAAAATAATAAAACATTACATAATTAGTGCGGAAAATACATATAAAAAGACATAAAACCGAAACTACATCCTCGAATCGATTAACGCTCGGCCCCTTGACTCCATTCATCATCGATACACATCCTCCAAGCGTCACGAATCTTACTGCCTCTAAAGCTTATTTTCCTGCACATAAAACAGAAAGGAATGAGCCTAATGCCCAGTAAGGAAAAATCTAACACAAAGTCATATACATAATTTCATAAGAAAACTTAAAGACTTAACATAACACATATAACATACACTTATTATAATGGCCATTATTACTTGGGGTCCCATAGACTAAACAAGCATATGCCCATGGGATTAGTGGGGTCCTACTAGCTAAGTAGGTCATATGCCCATAACCCATTTGGGGTCTTGTTAGTCATATGGGTCATATGCCCAAGCCTACAAACATACACATATACATATCATAACACTTTTAATAACATAAAACATATAGATAACATAAGCACATAACATGTTGATTCTAGCCTATTTTCCTTACCAAAGTTACCGGGATTATGGACTGAGTTGGGACTTTTGGAACACTCCTAAAACCATAAGAAAGAGTGAGTCTAAGAAAGGAGATGAAATGAAAGAGATGGAAAGACTAAACCATAAAAAAAACATACTTACCGACTTATATGCTTAAGAGCTTGGATTCCCTAACCAAAATAAGAATAAGGTTAGGGGACTGAGTAGAAGGTTTTGAGAAAGGAAATAACATAAATTACAGAAAGGAACTAGAGTTTTGGGTTTACCTCAAAGATTGCAAGATCAATCTAACCTCCACCGAAATACTATAGAACTCACTTCCCAAAGTGTTTGATAAGCTTATGATGTTTAAGCTTATAGTTTTTCCCAAACCAAGTGTTTACACTCTCACACTCACTTAACACTAGCAGCTTCTGAACTTAGAGCAAATGGTGAATAATGGCTGGGTACTATGTCCTATTTATAGAGTTTGGGAATGAAAGTATCTTGATTTTACTTGAATAAAAATAATGGCTTTTTAGGTGAAAATCATTTGAATAATCGTTCAGCAGAGGCTGAAGACTTGTTCAGAAGATGCTGGACTGTTGAAGGAGTTTGAATGGCTGAAAGGAAAAGAATTCAAAAGTATTTGAAAACATGCTGGTGGAGGCGATATATCGCCCCCTATAGGCGATATATCACCTGGACCTTTGTTCCCGAGGCAACCGTGCATCGATTCGTGTTTTCCGTATCTACGTGCTGCGATATATCGCCCCCTATAGCTGCGATATATCGGCATACGCTGAATATTTAAACACGAATTTACACATTTTTAGCTGAGTTTGAATGGAGTAAACAGCCTTGACTAAGCCCTCAACGTGCTCAAAGCTGCTGACTGACCCTATAACATTCAAACTTTTACCCTTATTTAATTTAATCCTCAAAAATACTTAATCCTTAATTACCATTCAAAACATGTGCTTAAAATCCTATTGGTTGATGTCTAAACCTTATAATATAATAATATAATCCTTAATATCAGTCACATTAATCAAACCTTAGGTTATACTTAATATTCTTAAACTATAGGTTAAACTTAGAAAATCTATAAGTACTACTATGAGTGTCCAAATAACTCCCGGTCTGAACCAAAAATCCATAGTAACAAAGATAACACTAAACATACTATAATACTACTAAACAATTAGCTAAGTAAAGTTCTTGGACTCTACACAAAGATCGACCTTCGTTCTGGTTATCATCAGTTGAGGGTCAAGGAGGGAGACATACCGAAGACTACTTTTCGTACCAGATATGGGCATTATGAGTTTTTAGTCATGTCTTTTGGATTGACTAACGCCCCTACTGATTTTATGGATCTGATGAACAAAGTGTTCAAGGATTAGTTGGACCAGTTTGTGATCATCTTCATCAATGATATTTTGGTATATTCTCAGTCTGAGTCTGAGCATGAGCAGCATCTGAGGTTGGTTCTACAAAGACTGAGGGAACACAGATTGTTTGCAAAGTTCAAGAAATGTGAGTTCTGGTTATCTCAAG
Source organism: Humulus lupulus (assembly GCF_963169125.1). Taxonomy (NCBI): domain Eukaryota; kingdom Viridiplantae; phylum Streptophyta; class Magnoliopsida; order Rosales; family Cannabaceae; genus Humulus; species Humulus lupulus. The sequence continues at coordinate 96,758,523 of NC_084798.1, read as the reverse complement.
TATCTTTTCTTGAGCACATTGTCAGTAAGGAGGGGATTAAGGTGAATCCAGCAAAGATTGAGGTAGTCAGAGATTGGCCAAGGCCAAAGAATGCTTCTGAGGTTAGAAGTTTCCTTGGATTGGTAGGTTATTATAGGCATTTCGTGGAAGGGTTCTCAAAGATTGTTACTTCGTTGACTGAGCTGACACGCAAGAGCCAGAAATTTGTGTGGTCAGATAAGTGTGAGAGCTGCTTCCAGGAACTGAAGCAAAGATTAATTACAGCTCTGATTCTGAGTCTTCCGACAGATCAGGAGAAGTTTGTGATTTATTATGATGCTTCTCATGAGGGTTTGGGTTGTGTTTTGATGCAGTCAGAGAAAGTAATTGCTTTTGCTTCACGTCAGTTGAAGGAGTATGAAAAGAGATATCCCACTCATGATTTGGAGTTGGCGGCTGTGGTCTTTGCTTTAAAGATATGGAGGCATTATCTTTATGGGGAGAAGTGTGAGATCTATACAAACCACAAGAGCCTGAAATACTTCTTCACTCAGAAAGATTTGAATATGAGACAAAGGCGTTGGCTGGAGTTAGTAAAAGATTATGATTGTGAGATTTTGTATCATCCAGGAAAGGCCAACATGGTAGCTAATGCTTTAAGCCGGAAGGGTCCGAGACATATTTATGGTGCGAGGCTGATAGCCAGAGAGTTAGTAGATGATATGACCAAAGCTGGTATAGAGTTGCTGGTGGGCCAGTTGGCTAATATTACGCTACAGTCTACGTTGTTGGAGAGGATCAAGGAGGGTCAGTTGAGTGATCCACAACTGATCAAGATCAGAGAGGATGTTTTGGTTGGAGCATCCAGAGATTACACAGTGTCTGAGTTAGGCTTATTGAGATACAAGGGGCAGATATGTGCTCCGTTATACACTACTTTGAGGCGAGAGATTCTGGATGAATCTCATACTACACCTACTCTTTGCATCTAGGCACCACAAAGATGTATCAGGATATGAGATCGTTGTATTGGTGGCCGGGGATGAAGAGGGATGTAGTGGAGTATGTGGCTAAGTGCTTGACATGTCAACATGTCAAGGCAGAGCATCAGAGGCCAGCAGGGTTATTGCAGCCTCTGGATATCCCAGAGTGGAAGTGGGAATCCATCACGATGGATTTCGTGGTGGGCTTACCCAGGACTGTTGGTCAGCATGATTCTATTTGGGTGATAGTGGATCGCTACACCAAGTCAGCTCACTTCTTGCCAGTGAGGACTACATATATAGTTGATCAGTATGCAGATCTCTATGTGAGAGAGATCGTGCGCCTTCATGGAGCACCGAGGTCAATCGTGTCAGATCGGGACCCCACTTTTACTTCCAAGTTCTGGGGAAGTTTACAGAAGGCCATGGGTACACAATTGAAGTTCAGTACTGCTTATCATCCTCAGACAGATGGGCAATCTAAGAGGATGATCCAGATATTAGAAGGCATACTGCGAGCATGTGTGCTGGACTTTGGTGGATCTTGGAGTAAGTATCTACATTTGATAGAGTTTTCCTACAACAACAGTTATCAGTCTACCATTGGAGCTGCACCTTATGAGATGTTGTATGGTAGGAAGTGAAGATCTCCCATTCATTGGGATGAGATAGGTGAAACGAGGTACTTAGGTCCTGAGGCAGTTTAGAGGACCAGTGAGGCCAGGGTTGTCACACGCTATTCTTTAGGACTTGTGATAAGAAAATTGCACCTGGTTTGTGTTTAGGGCTTGGCCCAGCTATAGAACATGGTTATAACCATGCTGAGAATGTTTTATTAAACATGTGGATTGCATTGTGCTTACATGTGTTAAGTAATAACTGCTTATCTATATATATATATGAATAAATGGCTCGACTTATAAGTCAAGGGTTATCTGTTATATTTGATTGAAAGGCTCAGCTTATAAGTCGAGAGTTATCTGTTATATTTTATTGAAAGGGTCGGCTTATAAGTCGAGGGTTATCTATTACATTTGATTGAAAGGGTCGGCTTATAAGTAAAGATTTTATCGATTATATTCGAATGAGAAGCTTGACTTATATTCGAATGAGAAGCTTGACCTATATGTCGAGGACCTAGCTCACGGGTCCTTCATAGTGCAGGTAAAGGAAAAGAAAAGTTGGACCAGCCATGATTTGGAGAGCTTCAAGGGCAGAGTGTACATATGCGGCCTACTCGACTGCCACGCCCAAGGTTATCAGGGTTGGACACTGATTTTGATGCTTAGATTGGCTTTTGTATTTATTTTGGAGTTTGTAACACTTTTAACGCTGTTGGGATCCCATGTATTATACTCAAACTCTTTTAATGAGATGGTTAACTTTAGACCAAAATTTTTAGTACCTAAACTTATGGTTAGTTTCAATTACATGTTTTAAGTCCAAAGAACTTGTTTAGTGAGTTAAGCACTATTTAATTACACAGTGTAATTGTCCTGGATTAGGAGGATGTTACAACTTGGTATCAGAGTGGTTTGGGTTTAAGGGTTCTTAAAGATTTGCTAGGCATGTACAATCGCCACTGAAGACAAGCTCGACTCAGGGTTTGGTAACTATTGATATTAATCTGTGTTTACTTGCCTATTTGATATATGAATGTCTTATTTGCATGCTTGATTAAGGAGCAAGAGTTATACTGATAGGGCCAGGACCATGACTATTATGTGGATGTCAAAAGACGTGTTATTAACAATATTATTGCTATGAATATTGAAGAAATGCTTATTAGCACTGTTATTTATTTATAACTTCTCAGTGCGTGCTTGTTGGCACTAGTTTGGCTTCTTAAAGCTAGAAAATTCTTATCAGCTTTGTTATATGCATATGAATACTAAGAACATGCTTATTAGCACCTTGATTGAGCATGAATATGATCTAACTTGCTTATTAGCATGACTGTTGTATGGGAAAGTTATTGAATTGCTTATTAGAACTGTTATTGCATGTGTATGCTTAATTGTTCGGTCTTGGACCATGGGGTGGTGCTGGGCACCGTTATTGTTGCCAATGTGCTGAGTCATTGATTGTAGATAGACTTGGAAGTATGCTTCCAAGGAAATCAAATGAACCAGCCAGATCTAGAAGTCATGTTAGAGACAACGACGAGGGTCAGAACCCTTCGCCAACTCTTAAGAACTGCCAACAAGTGCTTGGTGATATGCAAGCTAGATTACAGAGGCAGGAAGAAGAGATCTGCCTACTGAGACAGTAGCAGGTTCCAACAGGGAACGCTGCACCAGTTGTGCCACCTGATGTGGCACCAGTATTACAGCAACAACTAGGGGCTAAGAACAGGTGGAATCCTCTTTATGAGCACTTCAGGAAGTAACACCCTCCTACCTTTGAGGGAGGGCCATCTCCGCTACGAGATGGGCAGTGGATGGGTATGACCACCTCCATCCTGGACTTTATGGGGGTGTCAAGTAATGACAGAGTGGCCTGTTCAAAATTTATGTTTAGGGAGGACACCCAAATCTGGTGGGAAGTGGTATCCCAAACCAAAGATGTGAAGACTCTAAGATGGGAGAAGTTCAAAGGGTTGTTCAATGAGAAATATTACAATGATGCAGTCAGATATGCAAAGGCATATGAGTTCAGTAATCTGGTGTAGGGCACCATGCCTGTTATAGAGTACACTAAAAATTTTGACAGGTTGGCCAAGTTCGCTTTAGACTTGGTGTCAACAAATATGATAAGAAAGGAAAGATTTGTTCAAGGGCTAAATGTTATGTAGCCTGGGATGTTAAAATTACTTCAATACTTGGAGTGATGAATTATGCTCAAGTAATGGAGAAGGCCCTTACTACCGAGGACGCAAAAAACAAAATCTGGCGAGAGAACGCGGCCAGAAGGGACACCAGAAGGGTGGAACCTCTCTTTATTGGGTCTGGTAGGGGCAGAGTCCCTAGTGACCAAAAGAGGAAGAACCAAACATTATTATTGTTCTAGGCTCATACATGAGGCCACGAAGTATACAGGTTAGTCGCCAAGGTAGTAATGAGAGCTGGAGGACTTATCCAGAATGTGCCAGATGAGGAGACGTCATCTAGGGGAGTACCGGGTGAAGGCATGCTTTTTATGTGGTACAATTGGGTACCTTAAGAAGGATTTCCCAAGGGTGAAGAAGGAAGAACCAAAGAAGTTAAACAGCTTGGCTCCAGCTTGAGTGTTCGTAATGACATAGTCAGAGGCTGAGGCTCGGCCCTCAGTAGTGACAGGTCAACTTTCTAGTGTTGGCACATCTTATTTTGTTTGATTGATTCTAGGGCTACACATTCCCTTGTATCTAGTAGAGTGATTGATAGGTTGTGTAGACAATGTGAGTACTATGCAGCAAAATTTGGGACTTTATTGCCTACTGGGATCTGGTAGTCTCTAAGAGATGGTTTAGATCATTACAGGTGGAGGTGGATAGTTGTGATAGTTAGAATCTCGTGATCCGCAGGGGGAAAAACCGGGTAAAAGCTGTGCAATCCCACACCGCCTGGGGAGGGTCAAATGTGATGATTCTAAGACTGTGTAGGTATGGGACTACACATTTGAAGAAAGCTTAAATGGATTGATGGGTACTACTTATGCCAACAAAATGTGTCTTCTTTTCGGTAGCCCATCACTTGAGAACTCCAAAGTTAAGCATGCTTGACCTGGAGTAGTCTCATGATGGGTGACCTCTTGGATGTTTTCCCAAGAAGCGTGTGAGTAAGGACAAAGCATAATGGAAAGACTCGTGTTGGTTTGTAAGGCCAGTCGTCATTCCCGAAAGCAGCCACAGTGATGTGGGGCATTACAAATGGTATCAGAGCCTTGACTTAGCTGAAAGTGTGGCTGACGTGGACGTTGGACCCCTACGGGGGGGGTGATTGTGACAGTCAGAATCCCGTGATCCGCAAGCGGAAAGACCGGGTAAAAGTTGTGCCATCCCACACTTCCTGGGGAAGGTCAAGTGTGTGTAGGTATGAGACTACACATTTGAAGAGAGCTTAAATGGATTGATGGGTACTACTTATGCCAACAAGATGCGTCTTCTTTTTGATAGCCTATCACTTGAGAACTCCAAAATTAAGCATGCTTGACCTAGAGTAGTCTCATGATGGGTGACCTCCTGAGAAGTTTTCACAGGAAGCATGTGAGTAAGGACATAGCATGCTGGAAAGACTCGTGTTCGTTTGTAAGGCCAGTTGTCATTCCAGGAAGCATCCATAGTGACGTGGGGCATTACAATAGTAGAAAGCTATCAGTAGACCTAATTGAGCCTGTCATGGAGGACTTTGATATGATTCTGGGTATGGATTGGATAGCAAAGTATAGGGCAACCAAAGACTATAAGAAAAAGACAGTAACCTTTGAACTGAGGGTGAAGACCCGTTTGTATTTGTGGGAGTTGTGCACGGACCCTGTATTCCTATGATATCAGCATTGAGAGCCAGAGACCTATTGTGAGGAAATTGCATAGGATTCCTATCTAGTGTGGTAGATACCACTAGGATTGTGCCAGTTGGACCCGAGGAGACCAGGTTAGTTTGGGAGTTTTTGGATGTTTTCCTAGAACAATTACCAGGGTTGCTGCCCTATAGAGAGATAGAATTTTTCATTGAATTGGCACCGGGGACAAAGCCAGTATCTAAAGCACCATACAGGATGGCTCCAGCAGAGTTGAAGTAACTGAAGGTTCAATTACAAGAGTTACTAGACTTGGGTTTTATCATGCCCAGTTTTTCGCCATGGGGTGCACCAATTTTAATTGTAAAGAAGAAGGATGGCTCTCTGAGGATGTGTATTTATTACAGAGAGCTGAACAAGCTGACTATCAAGAATAGGTATCCACTGCCAAGGATTGATGATTTGTTTGATCAGCTTTAGCGCAAGACTGTATTTTCAAAGATTGATCTTCGATCTGGTTATCATCAGCTGGGGATCAAAGAGGAGGAAATTCTGAAGACGACCTTTCGTACCGGGTATGGACATTATGAGTTCTTAGTCATGTCATTTGGATTGACTAATGCCCCGACAACCTTATGGATATGATGAACAAGGTGTCCAATGATTACTTGGAGAAGTTTGTGATAGTCTTCATCAACGACATCCTGGTTTATTCCCAATCGGAGGTAGAGCATGAGCAGCACCTCCGGTTGGTATTACAGAGGTTAAGGGAGCATAGATTGTATGCAAAGTTCCAGAAGTGTGAGTTCTGGTTATCTCAGGTGACGTTCCTCGGTTACATAGTTAGTAGAGATGGAATTATGGTGGATTTAGCCAAGATTGAGGCAGTCTGGGATTGGCCAAGGCCAAGTAGTGCTTCAGAGATTAGAAGTTTCCTTGGATTTTTAGGTTATTACCAATGTTGTGTGGAAGGGTTCTCAAAGATTGCGACACCATTAATAGAGCTGGCATGAAAGAACTTGAAGTTTGTGTGGTCAGATAGGTGTGAGAACAACTTTTAGGAGTTGAAGAGATGATTGATCATTGCTCTAGTTCTGAGTATTTCTTCTGATCAGGAGAAGTTTGTGGTCTATTGCAATGCATTGAAGCAAGGGTTAGGATGTGTCCTTATGCAAACTGGAAAAGTGATTGCCTATGCATCACGACATTGAAAGGAGTATCAACAGCGGTACCCTACACATGATTTGGAGTTAGCAGCAGTGGTCTTTGCCTTGAAGCTATTGCAACACTACCTTTATGGGGAGAAGTGCGAGATATATACACTGACCACAAGAGCTTGAAGTATTTCTTTACCCAGAGAGATCTTAATATGAAACAAAGGTGTTGGCTGGATTTGGTGAAAAAATATGATTGTGAGATTCCTTACCACCCAGGGAAAGTAAATGTGGTGGAAAATTCCTTAAGTCGGAGAGGTCCAGGATAATTGTTAAGCTTGAAACAAATATTAAAGGAGTTGGCAGAAGAGATGACTAGAGAAGGTATAGAGTCGGTGGTAGGCTAGTTAGCTAACATCACCTTACAGTCTACTCTCTTGGAGAGGATTAGAGAAGGGTAGATGAATGATCCTCAGATGATGAGGCACATAGAGAACATCCTAGCTGGAGTGGCTAGGTATTACACTGTCTCAAAGATGGGTTTACTGAGATACATGGAACAGATTTGTGTTACGATGGACTCTTCTACTAGACGAGAGATTCTGGATGAATCTCATACCACGCCATACTCGCTCCATCTAGGCACCACGAAGATGTATCCAGATTTGAAATCATTATATTTGTGGCCTGGTATGAAGAAGGATGTCATTGAATATGTGGCTAAGTGCCCAACGTGTCAACAGGTAAAAGTTGAACACCAGAGACTAGCAAGGTTGTTACAACCTTTGGGTATCCCTGAGTGGAAATGGGAGGACATTAATATGGACTTTGTTAGAGAATATTATTTTATTGCTCAATGGAAAAGTGGAAAAACCAAAAAATACAACTCTATGCAAAAATACAATGGACAAGATAATATTGATTAAATAAATATTACAACTCAATTGCTTCAAAATACAAGTAAATAGAAAGATGTAGAAGAAGAAGATTACAAACTCAATACTATAACAATACAAGTAAATAAGAAGAACACAAGAATGAAAAACACAAACAAACTCTCACACAACCAAAGTGTAGAGTAGTGGGGATCACCAACTTGAACAAGGTTCAAGACCTTTGTCCAAAAGCTTATTTCCCCCTATTCTCTAAGCACTAAGGGATCTCTCTAGGAAATAGCTCTCTGGAATTATCAAGCCTTTTGGTGTATTTTTCAGCCAAGTGCTTTGTGGATGAAAAATGGTGTATCTTACAAGTGAGCATTAGGCTCCTATTTATAGAGTTTGAGATACCCCTTTGAATTTCAAATTCCACCAACCCCCATGGCTGTTACCAATGTTTAATTGGATGTTTTATGGAATAAAAATAGAGATTTGGGAGTTACTTGGCTGTTGGAAACGTTCAAAATTGGATAAAAACCGAAATTCAAAGAAATTGTCAGCCACTAGGGCCGCGGCGCTCGTTCCAGGCGCCGCGGCGCTCAGTCAATTTAAGCAACGAATTTTTCAGTTTTTTCCAAAACGTTCCAATTTATTCCCACTTGATTTTGTAACTTCCATACACAATATGGGAGTTAAAATTACATCTCTATCAGCCATTTCTCATATGGCTTTATGAAATCCAATCTCAAAATGTGTAACATATAATATACACATTATTGGGTAATATTTGGGAGTTACAAATTTGTAACTGATTTTGTAACTCCAAAATATGTCACATTTGGACACACACATGTGTCCAATTTTGTGACTCTCAATAATATGTTACAAGATGTGACAAATCACATTTGTGTGACAAATCACATTTTGTCACATTATTTAATCTAATATTATATTATATGAAATAATATAACATAGTGGATTACCCAGGACTGTGGGTCAGTATGATTCAGTTTGGTGATCATGGATTAGCATACCATATCAACCCATTTCTTGCCAGTGAGGACGAACTTTATAGTTGATCAGTACGCTGATCTTTATGTGAAAGAGATAGTACGCCTTCATGGGACTCCTAGGTCCATTGTGTCAAATTGAGATCCCATCTTTACTTCCAAGTTTTGGGAAAGTCTGCAGAAGGTTATGGGTACACAACTAAAGTTTAGTACCGCCTATCATCCTCATACAGATGGACAATATGAGAGGATGATACAGATATTAGAGGACATGCTGTGAGCATGTGTGCTGGACTTTGAAGGGTCCAAGATTAAATATTTTCCATTGATTGAATTTTCCTATAACAACATCTACCAGTTAACTATTGGAGTGGCTCCTTATGAGATGTTGTATGGTAGGAAGTGCAGAACACCCATCCATTGGGATGAAATGGGTGAGAGGAAATATCTGGGTCCTGAAGCAGTATAGAGGACCAATGAGGCTATTAAGAAGATTAGACCTCGGATGCTCGCTTCTCATAGTACAAAAAAGAGCTATGCTGATCCTAAGCAGAGAGACATAGAGTTCCAGGCTAAGGGTTATGTTTTCCTCCGTGTTTCACCATTTAGAGGGGTGAAGCGATTTGGGAAGAAGGGCAAGTTGAGCCCTAGGTTCGTGGGACCTTTTGAGATCCTAAAAAGGATTGGTTAGGTACCCTATAGATTGGCTTTACCCCCATCGCTATCAAGAGTTCATAATGAATTCCATATTTTGATGCTTTAGAAATATGTGTCAGATGTAACACATGTGTTGAGTTTTGAGGATCTGGAGCTACACACAGAATTGTCCTATGAGGAGCGACTAGTTCAACTGTTGGATAGAAAGGACAAAGTATTGAGGAATAAAACCATACCTTTGGTTAAGGTATTATGGAGGAACAACAAGGTCGAGGAAGCAACCTAGGAATTAGAGTCAGACATGCGGGATCAGTATCCCGAGCTGTTCAAGTAAATTTCGAGGGAAAAATTTCTATAAAGAGGGAATAGTTTTAATGTCCAAAAATTCCTAATAAGGCTTAGTGTCTTGATTAGGGGCCCAGGAGGGAAATATTGGAATATTATGTGTTTATATGTGAATAGCATGGGTTATATTGTTATATAGCTGATTATGCATGTTTAAGTGTATTAAATGTGTGAAATAGACCCGCTTTTATTTAAAGGGGCATATTTATAATTTTGACTTGTTGAAGGCCAAATTGTAATTATATAATACTATATGATTGAGACCACATTATTATGTGGATATATTTGAGATATTCTGCTGGAGTTGGTCCTTTCGAGCAAGATAGTCATTTAGTCACAATAGAAATTTATACCCGGCTTGGGGTGACCTAAGGGGTATTCTGGTAATTCAGTGGGTTACCAGGACTCACTAGCGTATGAGCCGTATTTTGGGAAATATAGTGATATCCGGGTTTAGCAGAATTAACTAGGAATTTTAAGTGTATTGTGAGACGGGAGGGTAAAATGACGATTTTCGCCCTTAGTGGGCCTTGAGAGGGAAGTGTTCCCTTAGGGGCATTTTGGTCTTTTGGACCCTTAAGTTATAAGCATCTGAGTTTATTAACTCAGGAGGAAGAGAAAAATAGGGCAAAAAGATAGAGCAGTCTCTCTCTCTCCCTGACGTTTCTCTTTCTCTTTCTTTCTAAGCTTTGGGATTTTAGAAGAGATTTTGAATTTTTAAGGGATTTGGGGCAAGTTGGAGGCTATTAAAGCTAGGAGTACCAATTGGGGATTCAAATTTTAGCAAAGGTAACTCAATTTTTTTGAGTTTTGGTTTTGGATTTTTTTTTTTAAGTTTTTGAAAGTTATATTGAACTCTAAATTATTTGCGTTGCGACCCTTATGAACTCAAAAGGAAAATTAGGTGCCTCGAACCGTCTTGGCGCCGCAGCACATGTCCAGTGATTTTGGGCTCGGGCTCTCTAGCTTGTTGAGTGTCGCGGCCCTTAGTGGGGAGCGTCACAAATCTAATTGGGGAAATGAGAAAAATTAGGTTTTGGGAGCTGGGAACCCAAACGTAAGGGCTCGGGAATGTTTCTACTACCCAGGTTAGTAGAATGCAAGGTCCCGGAGGTTAGGACTTGGTCCGGAAGTCTTTAATAGTTCGTTCTTGATAGTTATTCCTTGTTATGGTTGTGGCTAGGGTGAACTGTTAGGCTCAGGAGGAAAGGATCGTACTCGGGGTCGTCACATGCTATTCTTTAGGACCTAAGGTATGAAAATTGCAACCGGCCTGTGTTTAGGGCTTGGTCCAGCGATAGAATATGGTTATAACCATGCTGAGAATGTTTTATTAAACTTGTGGATTGCACTATGCTTTCTTTTGTTAAGTAATATAACTTCTTATCTGTATATGTTATTGAAAGGCTCGGCTTATAAGTCGAGGGTTATCCGCTATATTTTATTGAAAGGTTCGACTTATAAGTCGAGGGTTATCTGTTATATTTTATTGAAAGGCTCGTCTTATAAGTCCAAGGTTATTTGTTATATCTGATTGAAAGGCTCGAGTTATAATTCAAGAGTCTATCGATTATATTAAACTGAGAAGCTTGGCTTATAAGCAGAGGACCTATCTATTATATCCGACTGAAAGCTCAACTTATAAGTTGAGGATCTATCTATGATATCTGATTAAATGCTCGACTTATTAGTCGAGGATATTTTTGGTAAATAGGCTCGGCATATAAGTTGAGGGTTTAAAGACTCGACTTATGAGTCGAGGGCAGCAATATCTTGCTGAACGCCAGCTGGTATGGTTAAGCTAACCAGGAAGTGTGATATATGGCCGCCTGAAATAATAAGCGCCTGGTATGCTTGGCCAGCTCCAAGGATGGTTATACAATGAACTGGGCAATGGGCCTTGACGTGGCTTTATAGTCACTTACATAGATTGATTGCATGCACGAGTAGGGTTATTACTACTAGGCATGATAATTATGATTATGTGATTTGATGATTTACTACTTATGACCATGATTATGTTTTCTTGCTGAGCCTCGGCTCACAGGTGCTAAAAGGGTGTAGGTAACGGAAAAGAAAAGTTGGACTAGCAATGAGTTTCAGAGCTTCTAGGGCAGAGTGTACATATGCAGCCTACTCGACCACCACGGCCAAGGTTATTAGTTCGAACTAGGGTTGGACCCTGATTTTGCCGCTTAGGTCGGCTTTTGTATTTATTTTTGGAGTTTGTGATAGTTTTAACGTTGTTGGGATCCCATGTATTGAACTCAAACTCCTTTAATAAAAATGGTTGACTTTTGACCCAAATTTTTAGTACCTAGACATGTGGTTAGTTTCAATTACACATTTAAGTCCAAAGAACTTTTTTAGCGAGTTAATCACTATTTAATTACACACTATAATGGTCCTGGATTAGGAGAACGTTACAAGTATAATGGAGAGACTTCAAAGGCCAATGTGGTGGCCAATCCTCCTAACAAAGGCAAAGGAATTGGGAAGAACAAGGGCAATGGATCACTTTGCTTTGTGTGTGGAAAGAACTGCAATGGTCCCATGAAGAATGAGGGATAATTCAAAAGTTTCAAGGGACCTTGCTTTGTGTGTGGCAAGAATGGCCACTGTTGACAGTAAGATTTAGTCAACGAAATATGGATGGAAAACTCAGAAACTTAATCAATATCTAATGAACACAAATGAACTTATAGAAACTTGAAGGAAAATTGCAAGTAGAAAATAGAAAGAAAACTCGTATATTTCCCTTAGAACAATATGATTTTACAAGAATTTTCCAACCCCCCTCCAATGATGAAGTGAGGTCCCCTTTATAGTGGGCTCTAATGGCCCCTAATACATTGTGGTCCCAGGGGACCGGATTGTTCACAAGTACGTTGTCAGTGTGGTGGCACAGGTAGTAGTGGTGCATAAGGTTGCGGTGTCAGCTTTGGTACGTATTCAGGGTCCGTGGGAATGCCTCCGCTTCTTATTTAGTACGAGTGTCAGAGAAGTGGCACCAGACGTAGTGGCACAGGTGGTTGTGGTGTCGACCCTGATACATGGTCAGAGACATGCAGGTAGTGTCTCCACCAATGGTACTAACTTGTACCATCACTACCTATCTAGTATGGACGTCAGAGTTACGCCTCTGTGCTCCTCATGGTCGTACACCCTATTCCCGTACACGTGCCTAGTACCTCAAGGTTGCTCTCGTATATCCAAGATACACCCTTGCTCAAAGCCCATTTTTACTTTGCTAAATATAAGAGGATTTGTAGCCTTGAGTGAGATAAGCTTGTGGTAGGGGTGAACATTTGACCCGAAAAACCCGCAAACCCGCCCGACTCGCAACCCGAAAACCTGTTTTTTGGGAAAACCCGTCGGATTCGGGTTAAATCTGACCCGAACCCGAAAATTCGGGTCGGGTTCGGGTTTGAAGTTTGTTAAAACTCGGGTTCGGGTTCAAACCCGAAATTCGAAAAAATGGTATTTTTGAAAAAAATTGGTATTTTTGAAAAAAGTGTAAAAAAAATTGTATTTTTGCAAATTTTGGCTTTTCGGCCCAAAACCCAATTGGCCTAGTCCAACCCAAAATCTAAAAAAAATGGTATTTTTTGAAGAAAAAATGGTATTCTTAAAAAAAAGTGTAAAAAAAATGGTATTTTTGCAAAATTTGGCTTTTCAGCCCAAAACACAAATGGCCCAGCCCAACCCGAATCAAACCCGAACCCGAACCCGAAAAAACCCGAAAATTTTGGATCGGTTTCGTTACCATTTTTCTCAACCCGAAACCTGAAAACCCGACCCGTGTGCACCCCTAGCATGTGGGAGTAGCTCCCCACTGGTGACACCTTCCTTAGAAAATAGAGGAGGGCTTCTTCAGCGGGGCATATACTTATATCATAAAGGTGTGGCCTGCGAGGCGGCCTCGCGAGATGGGGGCCTCGCGAGATAGGTGTGTGGGCCTGGGCACCTAAGTGCGGTCGAGGCGTGTCCCTACGAGACGGCCTCGCGAGATGGGTGTGTGGGCGCGGTTGAGGCGTGGCCCTGTGAGATGGCCTCACGAGATAGGGGACTCGCGAGATGGGTGCGTGGGCCTGGGCACCTAAGCGCGGTTGAGGTGTGGCCCTGCGAGATGGCCTCGCGAGAGGGGTGCGTCGGCGTGACCAAGGCGTGGCCCTGCGAGACGGCTTCGCGAGATGGGTGCGTGGGCTTGGCTGAGACGTGGCCCTGTGAGATAGCCTCGCGAGATGGAGGCCTCGTGAGATGGGTGCGTGGGCCTGGGCACCTAAGCACGGCTGAGGCGTGGTCTTGCGAGACGGCCCCGTGAGATGAGTGCGCGACACTTAGGCACGGGTCCATAGGACCTTCAGTGAGGTAAGCGTGAGGCCTCGTGTGGGGTGAGATAGGTCAATATCGTAAAGGCCTTGCGTGAGGCCTGGGTCTTTCAGGATCCTATCCAATTTGCAGTGTTCACACTTGACCCCCAGTCTACAAGTGAGTCTTCAGGCTCTCTTGTAGACTTTAGGCTGCGATGCATTCAGGATGTCCACAAGACTATGAGGGTGAATGTGAGCCTATCTTTGTGCTCTGCGAGTCCCAAGGCAAGTGCCAAGCTCCCATTTTGATCATTAATCAAGCACTGTATCCAATGGCTAAGATGAGCCTATGGTTCTTATAAATAGACCCTTATCCTCACATATATTATTTACATCTCATCTCCTTGGCTTAGTGGTTTTGGAGTCTTTACTTCTTTCAAGAGGTAAGGGGTTCGAACCCCCACAACCTCATTTTTGTTATCCTTTTCTTTTATCATTTGTGTTCATTTCTTTTATGCCCATATCCATGCAGGTACTTGGGGACTAAAACACCATTTTCCTTTGTTTTTGCAGACGCATACTTTCAACCCTTTGCCTCTCTTCGATGGCGACGGTGTTGTTAACCCTTGGCTTTCTTTCGACCGTGACGGTGCTTTCGACCCTTAGCCTTCTTTTGACCGTGATGGTGCTTTCAACCCATGGCCTTCTTTTGACTGTGATGGTGCTTTCGACCCTTGGCCTCCTCTTGACCACGACAGTGCTCAATTTTACTTGATTGAGGTGTACTTCCTTCTCTCTTATTCTCAATGGGTCTAAATTAGCACTACTCGGGATGGGTTGCCTTGGTCGGAGCTTGTTGTGAGTTGATCCACTTACATGCCCTTGTTTGTATCCCGTAGTTGGTCATTTAGAGCGCTCATGTCTAGAGGTTTTGAGCCCATTCCTTTGTGTTTTGTAGCAATCCTCTCATTTACACATGCACCCTTATTACCTACGAGACGTGGTTTCATGGCATGTGAGGAATCATCTGGTGCTCCTTCGGGGGTCAAGTTTGTAGACTTATCTTCAGACTCGGAGTCCCCCGAAAGCAACTCTCACCAAGACTATGACACTTTGAGGTAGGCCTGTATACGTCACCTTGAGCATATGGCTAAACTTAGGCGTAAAATCTGGGTGGTGGAGAGCAAAATAGACTCAGTTCTGAGGGGCGATGGAGTTTCTTTCCCCTTTGACCTTAGCGACCACATAGCAAACCTTAGGGTGACCCTTTTAGATCTATAGATGGAGTTGGATTTCATGGAGGGAAATCTCCCGCCCGAACCTCCTGCCCTGTTTTCCCCTTATGGTTGTCATGGGGTCATCTCGAGTTCCCCTCAACCCTTGTTTTCGATTCACGCTTGCTTAGTGCTCTCACACTTAGCGCTTCGGTGGAAGACCCTTGCTAGGAAGAAAAAATGGAGGGTAAAGGGCCATGTTTCTACCTCACTTTTTTCTTTTGGTTTTGCAGATATGACAAAAAGAGTACGGCAATAGGTGGCTTCCGAGGCGCAAGATTTTGGTCCTTTACTGGCGTCCTCCATTGTGTCCAACGTGTCAGAGAATCGGTTGTTGGAGCTATCCGCAAAATATTGCATTGGCAAGGAATACAAGTTGTTTGTTCCTTCCAATACTTGCCGGGCCGATAATCCCCCCAAGGGGTTCGTGGCCATGAGCGAGCATATCTTGAAAGCGGGCGAGACCATTCCTTTGCACCCATTTTTCGTCATGATACTTAATCACTTCAACCTTGCTCCGTTCCAACTAGCGCCTAACAGCTGGTTGACCTTAAGTTGCCTATACATGGCATTCATTGAGCTCAACCAACGCGCTCCTACGGCTCGAGAGGTGCATTTCATGTATAACCTCATGCCAACCCCCAAATCCAAAGGCTTCTATTTCTTACAAAATACCAATTCCTAGGTTTCCCTCATAGAGGGTTCTATATCAAACCCGAGGTCCTGGAAGCAAGACTTTTTTTCGTTAAAGGTCCCCTTTACGTACGTGAACTCTTTCGCTCGTCCCCAAGTAAGTACTTCAAGTTTGTCTTCCTTTTACTTTGAATTGGTTGCTTTGGAGCTTATGCTTATATTAGTAATTATGTTGATTGTGAAGAGGAGTTTGGTGACCTTGACATTCCCCGGCCGAAGTCAGCGCCAGTGGACAAAATCCTCGATGCTGACCCTGACCAGAAAATGGTCGCCCGCCTCTTCACTATAGCAAACCTGAACCGCCACAACTTATCCGCGATTTCAGATCTTGATACGTTGTGGCACATTTCTGAGCGAAGGAAGAATGCGCCTCTAGTTGAGCATCAATTTGACGGGGGCGACACAGAGTGGGTGCCCAAGGAGGTTTCCTCAGAACCTAGACGACCTCGCTGATCATCTGTATCTCCTAGGGGGTGCCCTCCTTTGGCCCCTATGGACCATGACATGGCCTCTCACTCCCACGGTCATCAGGCCATGCCGGGGCACTTTTTCTGTCCCTTTTTTGAGGACTATGATACCCTTCCTCCTACTCCCCTCAATCCTGGTTCGTCAGGGGTTCATTTTCCCGATATTCCTAGACCCCCTCCTCCTTCGGCGAACAGGTCATCTGTCCCC
Source organism: Humulus lupulus (assembly GCF_963169125.1). Taxonomy (NCBI): domain Eukaryota; kingdom Viridiplantae; phylum Streptophyta; class Magnoliopsida; order Rosales; family Cannabaceae; genus Humulus; species Humulus lupulus. The sequence goes on along the minus strand of NC_084798.1, from coordinate 96,742,122 downwards.
ACCCAGCTAGGCGCCCTTGACTCGGAGGGGGCACCTTGGGTGGGTCATATGGCAACCTCTTATGGGCAACGGTATACCCGGGTTGCCGAGGGTCTTCCTGAGACCGATTGGAGAAGTCTCAGGAATTTGTCCATGTCAGAGCTTGGGGAGACTCTTGTGCGCTCCGCCCCTTGGGTGAGTTCACGCATCTTACATTGGTCATACCCCTTTTTTTTTATTCTTTTTTTGCTCATCATCATTATTATTTTTCTTGTGCAGACTTCTCTGGTGGCCCAATGCTTTGCCGACTCGGTGCAGGACCTTTCCTCGTTGAATGCCGAAAGGGACCGTCTAATGGTCAAGGTTCAGGGGATCAAGAGGGAACTTACTGACACCAAGCTTAAGCTTGAAAAGGCCCTAGCGAAGGCATCTTCATCATCGAAAAAGAAGAAGAGAGCGAATGCCAAGGCCGTGATGCTGCAGGAGAAGGTTGCTCGCCTAGAGGCCGATCTTGGTGGAGCAGAAGCTAAGCTCGCAATGTTGCAGGAGAGGGTCACTCTCTTAGAGGCGAATTTGGCTGAAATTGATTACAAATCCATAGAGCGCGCCCTCTATGGAATGTGGAGGCAAAATCCTAACTTCGATTTCTCCTCCTTTGGTGAGCACACCGTTGCCAGGGTGGCTGAGTGGAATGCTCGCGGCAAGAGGCCCTGAGATTCTACTTCTGAGATCTTATCATTTAATTCGATTTGGCTGTATGCTCACTTGAGCTTATCATTCAAAAAAAAATTTTGTTGGAACTTTTATAAGTCTTGTTACATTATCGCGAATCTTTTTTCTATATATATGTGATTATTTGCTTTTGTTCCTCTATGTTTGAGGTCCTTTTGAGCCCGCAAAAAGGGGTTCGATAGGTTTTTTTTATATATATACTTTTTTATTTATCATGCTTGAGGTCCTTTGGAACCCATACGAAGGGGTTTGATAGGTCTCTCTTTGATGCATCTTGATTGTATCTATAAGGATATGTTGACTCTTTGTGTTCTAGTTATCCTTTTATATACGTTTGCGCGCGCTTATTATTCCTTGCGAGAAGCGTCCTTCTCGTCATTATTCATAGTACTATTTTTGCAAGGGTCTCTTTTAGGACCCTTTTTGGCTAGACGGCTTGGTGGCCGCTCTAGGTTTATTGGTGGGTACTTTTCCTGAGGCATTTCCTCTCGCGGAAGCATCTGCCTTTATTAGGAGGCTTTTCTTGTAGGACCTTTTTCCCTCCTTGATGTTCATAAGGGTAGCTAATCCTCATGAACTCAAGTGATGTCTTGCCGAGTCTTCTTCTTTATTCATAAGGGGTCTTTTTTTTTTTGTATATAAGGGTCTCGTTTAGGACCCCCTTTTTTTTTGCTATATACTCTGCCCCCAAGTGGTTGGGGAGATTTATCTCGGCAGGCACTTTGATCATTCCATTCACGCATTTTGAAAATCATTTTGCTTAAACAAGAATCTTTACTACATATTCATTTAATGTCACAACATACTCATTGGAAACAAGTGAAGTACATGGTAACTTAATGTGACTTCGTTCTTACTACATATTAAGGAGTCCAAGTTGAACTTATAGCTATTACATTTAACTTGCTCGTTAGACAGAACAATAACATTCTTGCCTCGACATGGAGGTCTTACTGATAATATTTCTTTAGATGTTTTGCGTTCCATGCTCTATGTACCATGGTATCATCCAAACGTGCAAGCTTGTAGGTGTTAGGGGCACCACCCGGGCAACTTGGTAGGGCCCTTCCCAGTTTTCCCCTAACACACCCGCGCTCGGGTCTCGAGTGTTGGGCAGGACTTTCCTTAACATGAGGTCTCCAACCCTAAACACCTTCTCTCACACCCTTGAATTATAGTATCTTGCGGCTCGTTGCTGATAAGTTGCCAACCTCAGTTGTGCCCTTTCTCTCCTTGCTTCCAACAGGTCCAAATTTTTGGCTAATGCTGCGATGTTAGCCTGGTCATCATATGCTTGTATGCGGATGGAGTTGATCTTCATTTCTATTGGAAGGACAGCCTTGCAGCCATAGGCTAAGGCGAAAGGCGTCTCTCCAGTGGTGGAACGAGGTGTGGTCCTGTAGGCCCAAAGCACATTGGGAAGTTCTTCGACCTAGGCCTCTTTCAACTTTTCCAACTTTATTTTTAGGTTCATTTTTAGGATCTTATTGATGGCCTCCATTTGTCCATTGCGTGTGCTACAGTGGAGAAACTCCTCTTGATCCCCTTTTCCCTACAATATTCTTCGAATAATCCTCCTTCAAATTGCGTCCCATTGTCGAAGATTATCTTGTAGGGTACTCCAAACCTACAGACGATAAATTTGTTGATGAAGGTGGTGATTTGCTTAGTCGTTATGTTGACTAAAGGCTCTGTTCCACCCATTTAGTAAAGTAATCGACCGCTACAACTACGTATTTGTCTCCTCCTCTTCTTGCTAGCAACGCTCCAATCAAGTTAATCCCCCACACAGGGAAGGGCCACGGACTGGTCATGCTCACCAGCTCATTTGGTGACTGTCTGGGGTAATTTGCATGTCTTTGGCACTTGTCACACCTTTTCGCGAAATCGCTCACATCCTTCTCCATGGTAGGCCAATAATACCCCTGGCGTATGGCCTTTTTTGCCATGGACTGCCCCCCAGCATGATTTCCACATTCTCCTTCGTGTATCTATTGCAAAAATTTTAAAGCCTCCCCCTTTTATATGCACCGTAGGAGCAGGGTAGAGAAGCCTCTCTTATATAAAAATCTATCTACTAGGGTGTATTGGGCGGCTTTGTAAGTCAGCTTACGGGCATCTTTTTTGTCCAAAGGCAAGGTCCTGTCACTTAAGTACCTCAAGATTGGTGCAAACCATGACTCCTCAGGGTTATTGACCATGTGGATCTCTTCTTCTGCTATGCTCGGCTTGGAGAGGTATTCGACAGGGATGGACTCAAGCGTGTCTTCGTCTCGGGTAGAGGCAAGTTTCGTGAGAGCATCGACATTTGTGTTTTGCTCCCTTGGGATCTGTTCTATGGTGTATTTTTTGAACTGATCCAAATACCTTTTCACTTTGGCGAGATACGCAACCGTTTTTGGGCCTCTGGCTTGGTATTCACCCTTCACCTGAAACACTACCAGCTGTGAGTCACTAAAGACATGCAAATGGGTTACCTTCAACTCTTTAGCTAGCCGCTGGCCAGCCAATAGTGCCTCATATTCTGCTTCGAATCCAAATCTTAAGGCACAATACATCTTGTGCCCTTCAGGTCCCGTAATTACTATGCCAGCGCCGACTCCTCCCTCGTTAGATGCCCCGTCTACATGGAGGCTCCATTCTTCAGGCTGTTTTTCCCTTTCACCCACCGGTTCATTCTCTTCTACTTCTCCCTCCTCATGGGGTCGATGTGAAAATTCAACTATGAAATCTATAAGTACCTGCCCGTTGATTGAGGTCCTTGGGGTGTAAGTGATGTCAAACTTACTTAATTCAATTGACCACTTTAACAACCTTCTTGAAGTTTCTGGTTTGTGCAAGACTTGATGCAAAGGGGTGTTGGTGAGCACTTCAATAGCATGAGCGTGAAAATAGGGCCTCAGCTTTCGTGAAGCCACTATCAAGGCATATGCTAACTTTTCTATTTCTGGGTACCGGGTTTCTGTGTCTACCAATCGCTTGCTCACATAGTACACGGGCTGCTGATGCTTATTTTCTCCTTTGACCAGGGCGATACTTATAGCATACTTTGATACAGCTTAATACAAGTACAACTTTTCCCTTTTTTCTGGCTTAGCCAAAAGGGGTGATTTCCCAAGGTGTTCCTTTAGCTTAGTGAAAGCTTCCTGACAATCTTCATCCCAAGCGAACTTTTTGCTCCCTTTTAGGATGTTGAAGAAAGGAAGTCATTTGTCAATAGACCTGGAGATGAACCTATTGAGGGCCGCTACTCTCCCAATTAAGCATTGCACCTCCTTCTTGCTCCGTGGTGGGCTCATTTCCAACAATGCGTTGATTTTGTCAGGATTGGCCTCGATACCTCGGGAATTCACCATAAAACCCAAGAACTTCCCTGACGAAACTCTGAAGGTGCACTTGAGCGGGTTTAGCTTCATTCTGAATTTTCAGAGGGTGCCAAACATCTCACTGAGGTCATTTGTGAGCTCTTCTACCTTCTTTGTCTTTACCAACATATCGTCTACGTATACTTCCATATTCTTCCCTATTTGACTCACAAAAATTTTGTTCACCAGCCTTTGATAAGTACCACCTGTGTTCTTTAAACCGAAAGGCATCACTTTGTAGCAATAAAGCCCATTGTCTGTTATAAACGAAGTGTGCTCTTCATCGGGCGGGTTCATGGGTATTTTGTTGTACCCGGAATATGCATCCATGAAGCTAAGTAGCTTGTGCCCCGCTGTGACGTCTACTAACTGGTCTATCCTAGGAAGTGGGAAGTTGTCCTTAGGGCAGGATTTATTGAGATTAGTAAAATCCACAAAAGTCCTCCACTTTCCATTGGGCTTTGGGACTAAAACTGGGTTTGATACCCATATTGGATAGAAGGCTTCTCAAATAAACCCATTTGCCTTCAACTTGTCAACCCCTTCTTTTAGGGCGTATCTTTATGGGTCTAGTGTTCTCATTTTCTGCCTCACAGGCCTTGCTTTTAGGTCGATGTTTAAGTGATGACACATGATTGATGGGTCTATTCCTACCATGTCCTCGTGGCTCCAGGCGAATACGTCGAGGTTGGCTTTCAGAAATTCTACCAGCTTCTCCTTCACGAAACCCGGAAGGTTTCTTTCTACCTTCAACCTCCTTAATGGCTCCTTTATGACCGTGACTTCTTCCAACTCCTCTAGTGGCTCAGCTCTGGGTTCTTCCATGACTCACGGGTCCAACTCGTGCGGGTTTGCACCTTCATACACAACCATTGCCATAGGCACTGATGGCTATATGGCTGTGTGGAGGGATCTGTTATAACATTCCCTCTCTTCCTTCTGCTCTCCTTTCATGCTTCCTACTCCCCCAGGAGTTGGGAATTTCATAGCTAAGTGGTACACAGAAGTTATCCCCTTCAATTCTCTTAGGGAGGGTCTCCCTAATACCGCATTGAAGGCTGAGGTGCAATCCACCATGACAAAGTCTGCCATTATGGTGGTTTGTCTGGGTTGTTCCCCCATGGTGAGGGCTAACTCAATTCCACCTAGGGGCTGTATTGAATCCCCTGTAAATCCATACAGGGAGGTATTGTAGGGCTTTAGGTGCCAGATGTTCAGTCCCATCTTCTCCAAAGTTGGGCGATACAGGATGTGTACAGAGCTTCCATTATCCACCAAGACCCGATGCACTCTCATGTTTGCAAGTTGGACAGTTAGCACCAAGGGATCATTATGAGGGAAATTCACGCCAAGTGCATCTTCTTCTATGAAGGTTATCGAGTCGTTCTCCCCCTTAAAACTCTTCGGGGGGCGTTGCTCCAAACTTAAGACGCACGGCGGTGGACTTCGCCTGGCCTCCCTATCATATTTATCTCGTCCCTTCCTTGATTTGCCTCCGAATCCTGGCCCTCCGAAGATGGTCCTGACTTCTTCTTGTACCTCTGGGGCTACCTCCCGTGCCCATGGTGAGGATATTCCTTCTTCTAGCCTTTGGTTCTCTTTGCAGACGTCTCTACCCAAATGTCCCCTATGTATAAGCTCTTCAATTTCTATTTTCAAATAGGTGCATTATGTGGTGGTGTGGCCGATATCTTTATGATACTGGCAGTATTTACTGGGGTATCTTTTTTATCGATATTTTTTCATCGGCGGGGGCCTTCTAAAAGGGACCTGGTTTTCATTCATGACGAAGATATGTTCCCTAGCGTGGGTGAGGTCAGTATAAAAAGTGTAGGGGTCCTGTTTGCGCTCATCAATGCGTTGGGGCTTCCGAAGCCAATCATCTCTTGACCCTTCATAGACCCTCTTCTTCTTTGCACCACTTTTGCCTTTCCGTATTAAGGGTTTTGGTGGGGACTGGTCTTTTCCGGCCATAAGGCTTTCGTGACCATCCTCAACACGAATATATTTCTGTGCCCGCTCTTAGAAATCGTCCAAATTCGTGACCTCTCTCTTAAGCATGTTATCCCATAACTTACTTCCCAGGAGTACTCCGGCTGTGATGGACATTTTTAACTCCCTACGGGTCAAGTTCCCTACTTTGGCTGCCTTGAACCTATGGATATAGCTCTTTAGACTCTCATTTTCTCCATGTTTCACGTTAGCGAGGCTGGTGCCCGACATTGTGTAATCACGCATGGTGTGATGTTGCTGGAGAAATTCATCAGAAAATGGTTGCCAAGACCTGATGGACCCTGGTCGGAGTCTTTTGAACCATTTGTATGCAGGTCCTTTCAACATGACAGCAAAGCAATGGCATCTGGCCTCGCTACTAATTCACCTTGATTTCATCAGATCGTTAAACGCTTCTAGATGGTACTTGGGATCCGTATTTCCTTCATATGGGGTCATATGAGGCTCCTTGAAGTTGGCTGGGATCCGGATGGCTTAGATTTCCTTGGTGAAGGGTGATTCATGGTCGAGCTCATCATCGACGGCTTGTCCTCCAGATGCGGTGATTATCTTGCTCCGGAGGCTCCTCATTTCTGTGTCTAGGTCTTGCCTCTTCTTGTTCAAGGAGTCTCTCAATGTGGACGGGTTAGCGTTTCCCTTTCCCTTGTCTTCCCAGGGCGCCATAGGAGGTGTAGTCCTTTTATCCGCCCTTTTCTTATTGAGCTTTTCCCATAAGTCTGGGGGTGTTCTCCTTGAAGTGACTTCGACTTCGTTACGAGGGTCAGCGTTGTTCTTTCGCTCTGGCCTCTGGGGCTGCTTCGGCGGTCTAGGACATTCGCGTTGCTTTGTTCGGGGGTATTACTGGTGGAGAGTCGAGTCCTCCCATCGTCCACTGGGACCGTGGTTTCTACCCCCTCTTATCCTTTCTCTTTTCGCCTAGGAAGAGATATGTTTGATTTTCCTTGTAGTCGTCCATTCAACACCTCTTGCATGTTCTCTAAGGTGGTTACTAGCCTTTAGTTCTTCTGGTGCAGTTCGCGTATCTCCTCCTCATAAAATCGGGACCTAGAACTTGAGCTCACGGAATGGACTCGAGGATTCTTGTTGGGCTTGCGCGTCGATGGGCTCGGATCTTGCCGGCCAGAGTTCAGCACCTATGGCAGATTTGGGGGCGGGAACTCGTCGATGTCTCTCACGGGGGCAGCTACTGACCTCGGACGATGATCATCAGGTAGGACGGCTGAGGATGAGGCCTCCCTTTCACCTTTGGGAACCCCTGGCTCCTTTGATGCATGCACACTTTTGGGTGGTGGAGGATTCTTCATGGAGGCTTTCAGTTGATCTCCATCTAGGTGTACCTCAACCTCCCATGGTTCTCTCAACCGCTTACAGCGTCTCGGCATCTTTGCTACAGAAATCGATGGAAGAACAGTTGCTTGGCACTTATCCTTCCCACAGACGGCGCCAAACTGTTGACGGTAAGAACTCGTCAACGAAATATGGATGGAAAACTCAGAAACTTAAATCAATATCTAATGAACACAAATGAACTTATAGAAACTTGAAGGAAAATTGCAAGTATAAAATACAAAGAAAACTCGTATATTGCCCTTAGAACAATATGATTTTACAAGAATTTTCCAACCCCCTCCAATGATGAAGTGAGGTCCCCTTTATAGTGGGCTCTAATGGCCCCTAATACATTATGGTCCCAGGGGAATGAATTGTTTATAAGTACGTTATCAGTGTGGTGGCACAGGTAGTGGTGGTGCAGAAGGTTGTGGTGTCGGCTCTGGTACGTAGTCAGGGTCCGTGGGAACACCACCACTTCTTATTTAGTACAAGTGTCAGAGAAGTGGCACCAGACGTTGTGCACAGGTGGTTGTGGTGTCGATCCTGATATATGGTCAGAGACATGCAGGTAGTGTCTCCACCATTGGTACTAACTTGTACCATCACTGCCTGTCTAGTACGAACATCAGAGTTTCTCCTCTGTGCTCCTCATGGTCGTACAACCTTTTCCCGTACACGTGCCTTGTACCTAAAGGTTGCTCTCGTATATCCAAGATACACCCTTGCTCAAAGCCCCTTTTTACTTTGCTAAATATAAGAGGATTTTTAGCCTTGAGTGAGACAAGCATGTGGGAGTTGCGCCCTACTGGTGACACCTTCCTTAGAAAATAGAGGAGGGCTTCTTCAGTGGGGCATATACTTATATTATAAAGGTGTGGCCTGCGAGGCGGCCTTGCGAGATGGGGGCCTCACGAGATGGGTGTGTGGGCCTGGGCACCTAAGCATGACCAAGGCGTGGCCCTGCAAGACGACCTCGTGAGATGGGGCCTCGCAAGAAGGGTTCGTGGGCGTGGCCAAGGCGATGGCCTCGCCAGATGGGTGCGTGGGCCTAGGCACCTAAGCGTGGCTGATGCGTGGCCCTACGAGATGACCTCGTGAGATGGGTGTGTGGGCCTGGCTGAGGCGTGGCCCTGCGAGACAACCTCGCGAGATGGGTATGTGGGCCTGGGCATCTAAGCATAGTCGAGGCGTGGCCCTGCAAGACGTCATCGCGAGATGGGGGCCTCGCGAGATGGGTGTGTGGGCTTGGGCACCTACGCGCGACTAAGGCGTGGTCCTGCGAGACAACCCCGCGAGATGAGTGTGCGACACTTAGGCACGGGTCCATAGGACCTTCAGCGAGGTAAGCGTGAGGCCTCGCAGGGGTGAGACAGGTCTATCTCGTAAAGGCCTTGCGTGAGGCCTGGGTCTTTCAGGATCATGTCCAATTTGCAGTGTTCACAGCCATTTTTCTAGAGATTGTAGATTCAAAGAGGAACAATAACAATGAATTAAGAGTAAACTCAACCAATGAAGTTCTAGTGGAAACACTATGTGAAGTCAATGCCATTCATGAAAAGGTGAATAGGTGGTGGTATGATACTTGTGCCACCATTCATGTTACCTATGATAGGTATCTTTTTAAGACATTTCAATCTTTGAAGGAAGGGCATGAGATAAAAATGGAAAATGAGAAAAGGTCCAAGGTTTAAGGCAAGGGGACTATTGATATGTTCTTCACATCCGGCAATGAGGTTCTACTCACTAATGTTTTGTATGTACCGGAAATGAGTAGAAACATTGTGAGTGGTAATTTGCTTGGAAAACTGGGAATCAAGGTTGTGATAGATTTTGGAAAGCCTATTTTGTCCAAGGGATATGTATTTGTGGGAAAGGGTTATGCATGTGATGTCTTGTTTAAACTTTGTACTTCTATTGACAATGTGAAGAATAAATCTTCCTCTTCTTCTTGTTATATGCTTGACTCAAATTCTATTAGTTTGTGGCATGTTAGGCTTGTACATATAGGATTTATCACAAATAAAAGAGCAATTAAATGTGGATTGATTGATTATGATAATGTTGAGCATGATAAATTTGAATTATGTGTTAAATATAAGATGGTAAAGGAACATTTTCCAAGTGTTGAAAGAAATCCTAAGCTGTTAGATTTGATACATAGTGACTTATGTGAACTAAATGGAATGTTGACTAGAGGAGGAAGTAGATATTTTATTACTTTCATAGATGATTGATCTAGGTTCACATATGTATATTTTCTCAAGAATAAAGATGAAGCATGTAATGTCTTTAAAGCTTATAAAGCGGAAGTTGAAATTTAATTGGAAAGAAAAATTAAAAAGCTTAAAAGTGATAGGGATGGTGAATATTTTTCAAATGCTTTCAACTTGTTTTTGTGAAGAGCATGGAATAATACATGAATGTAAAACCCCTTATACCTCACAACAAAATAGTATAGCAGAAAGGAAAAATAAAACATTACTTGAGATGATTAATGCTATGCTATTACATTCTAAATTAAGCTTTAGTTTGTGGGGTGAAGCCTTGCTATCCGCTTGTCATATATTGAATTGTATTCCCATGAAGAAAAATAATAACTCTCCATATGAGTTATGGGAAGGAAACAAACCAAAAATTGGTTATCTTAAAGTGTGGGGGTGTCTTTCTTATTTCTGGAGCATCGATCCTAAAAGGTCCAAGGGCTATAAATGTGCATTTATGGTTTATGCCCAAAATAACAAAGCTTATAGATTGTTATACTTGGAGTCTAATGTAATAATTGAATCAAGAGAGGTTGAGTTCTTTGAGAACATGTCATGAAATGAAAACAAGTTAATAGAACCAACTCAAACTAGAGAGCCTCAATAGGAGACTCCTAAAATGGTTGGTGAGCAACCTCAATTGCCAAGAAGGAGCCAAAGGTTCAAAGATTTGGGATCAAATGAGAAGTGTTCTCAAATAGAGACATTATACCTTTGTTGAAGGTGATAATGAAGAAGTTACTTGGAAATATCCAATAGTACTTCAATTAGAAGATGGTCCCAAAACTTTCAAAGGAGCAATGTCCTCAAGGGACTCTATTTTTTTGAAGGAGGCAATGAATGATGAAATTGGCTCAATTATGTCTGACCATACTTGGGAATTATTAATTCTTCAAAAGGGGTCTAAAATAATTTGGTGTAAATGGTTATCTAGAAGAAAATACCATACCGATGGCACCATACAAACCTTTAAGGCTAGATTAGCAGCCAAATGATTCATACAAAAGGAGGGAATATATTACTTTGACACTTATGCACTAGTAGTAAGAACTATTTCTATAAGATTGATATTTTCCTTATCATCTATATATAACATTTATGTTCACTAAATAGATGTCAAAATGACATTCCTAAATGGGGATCTTGAGGAAGAGGTCTATATGGAATAACTGGAGGGTTTTGTTTTTCAAGAAAATGAATATAAAGTGTGTAGACTTGTCAAATCATTATATGGTTTGAAACAAGATCCAAAACAATGGCATGAGAAGTTTGATAGATTCATTGTTTCTAATGGATTTAGACACAACAATGCAGGCAAGTGCTTATACTGTATGACTTGTGATGACCATGTCATATTAGTGTGTCTATATGTAGATGACATGTTGATTTTGAGTAATGACATAAGAGCAATAATAGAAACGGAGATGTTTCTATCTTCTAACTTTAAAATGAAAGACCTTGGAGAGGTGGATACCATTCGAGGTATCAAAGTTAGAAGGAATAGTGGGGGTTTTGTGTTGAGTCAAACCCACTATGTTGAGAACCTACTCGACAAATTTAGTCATCTCAAAATCAAAGAGGCAAATACATCATTCCATTCAAACATGAAGTTTGAAAAGAATGAAGGAAGAGGCAATGCTCAATTAGAATATTCAAGTGCAATAGGAAACATAATGTATGTCACCCATTGCACAAGAGCGGATATTGCATATACGGTTAGTAAAATTAGTAGGTTTACTAGCAATGCAAGTATCAAGCATTGGAAAGATATTGAGAGATTTCTTGGTTACCTTACGGGTACCAAAGAGTATATGCTTCACTATAAAAACTTTCCAAGGATTCTTGAAGGGTATTCCGATGCTAGTTGGATATCGGGAGTGGGAGATAATCTCTCCACCACCAGTTGGGTGTTTACTCTTGGAGAATGTGCAATCTCATGGGGCTCCAAGAAGAAAACTTGTATATAACACTCAACCATGGAAGCGAAGTTTATAGCTCTAGCGTCAACTGGCAAAGATGTCGAGTGGCTTAGGGATCTCATGTTTGATATCCCCTTTACTGCGGGTATTGTATAAACAATTTCAATACATTGTCATAGCCAATCTACACTTGCTAGAGCATATGATGGAAATTCTAGATATATTAGTCTAAGAGATGAATATATGAGATAATTGATTCAAGATGGAATCATATCAATCTCATATTTTAAGACAAGTGAGAACTTAGTGGATCCATTTACAAAACATCTTATGAGAAGGTTTGTAAGTTCCACTTCAAAAGGGATGGGATTGAAACTCCTAGAAGAATAAATTCACCAATGATGGCAACCGAACTCCAAACTTATGAACAAGAAGGGAATTAGTTTGTTGACGGTAAGAAATTGTCAACCAAGTTAGATTGGAAAACTTCTGATCTTAAAAGTAAATGAAGAGTTGTGAATAAACTTAGAAGAACTTAGGATAGCTATCTGAACTTAGAATAAAGTTGCAGAGTAAAAATGGAGAGAATATTCATATCACTCAAGAATTTATGGTTACAATACATCATTTTGGATCCCTTTCTTAGTGAAGGAATGTCCTATTTATAGGGGAGCTCTAATGGCTCTTAGTACAAAAACAGTCCCAAGGGGACAAAGAGGTGGTGGTATGACAGGGCCCCTTAGTGGATCATGGAGCAGGCATCAGTGGTGTCAGGCCTCAGGCCTATTGGTTCTGACATTTGTCCAAGGCGTGGGAGGAGGTGACCTCCACTCTCCTAACTTATGTATGGCCACTACTCTTCTGATGGTCGTGTCTGGTTTGTACTCTGTACTACTTAGGCCTTTTTGTACATCCTCTTTACCCATGCCTTAAAAAGTCCTTGAGAGTTTGAATACAAGACATTTATAGCTCGAGGTCGAGGAGGTACTTTGCCTCCAAGCTATACGGACTTTATGAGCTTATTTTCTTTCAAGCTTGGTGATGGCCTTAAGTTGGTATTCCAAGTTTGTTGAGGCCCTCCAAATCATCTCCTTGGCTTCTAGGGAGTCTTGCACATGTTTCATTGTTCAGGGAGGGGTTGAACATGTGCTTGGGCTTCACGGGGGCATTGAACTCGCCCCCTAATCTCTCCCCTCAGGTGAGCTTGCCCCTCTGCTTAGCTCACCCCAGGTCACCCCCTAGGTGAGCTCGCCCCCCCCCCCCCCCAGGTCACTCCCTAGGTGAGCTTGCCCCTGGGATCCTTGGGGGTGTGAGCTAGGATAGATTTTTAATATTTTTTAGTCATAGTTTTTTTAGTTTTATTATTATTATTTTATATTTTTAGTTCTTTTTATTTGTGGTTGTTGTATTTTCCAGGTTGTTATTTGTTAAATGGATATTTGAGAAATATTTCAAAATTTATTTGAAATATTATCTTTAATCAAGAGAAAAAACAATAGAAGATATTTGTTTGAATTGATTGGAGAAGATAAAAGAGAATTCAAACTTAAATTGTTGGAAAAATCTGAGATATTTTGAATCTGAGATAGTTTTGGTATTTTTACCATACCTCTAGACTCACTTATGTGATTTATGTGTTCTTGGTGGCGTTGGAAAGCTTATTCAAAGATCTACGGAAGCTTATTTCACAAAAAAAGTCAAATTCAGACGTTTATATGGTGATATTTGACCTACAAGATTACATAAGCTAGAGTTACGAGATTTGAAATTCAAATAAAGATATTTTGGAGCATTATCAAGTAACAAATGGAAATATCTAGAAATTTCTTTTCACAACCTTATCACTATAAAAAGAATGCTTTAGACTATTTTAGATCTCTCTCTCTCTTTCTTCTTGACCTCTCTCTATTTCCTCTCTTTCTTCTCTTACTTATTTTTCTATTCTTTTTCATGAACTAATTTTCTTATTTCTTCTTCTTTATTCTAATATATATAACGTTTGCTTAATGCTAGTAAATACCTGATCAATATTTGTTTGATTTATGATTTTGATTCAAAATTTGAAAGATGAGAATTGAATATGATATCGTTATATAGACATAGGTTACATATTGGATGAAAGTACATGTATGGCTTGTGTAGTAATTAGGTTTCTATGCTTAATGTCTGCTATATGTTTAAGTTTACCACAGAGATGTAGAAAACCTTCATATAGGATGAGATCTTATATCTTGAAAAATAATATGAATCGATTTATGTTAACCTTCTATTAGAATAAGAAGAAAGAAATTTAGAATTGATTAATAAAATTAGTCGGATGAAAAGTTGATGAAGTTAATACCCTAGGTCTTTTTATTATTGAGTATCAAATTAGTAATTTTTGTTCATAGTTATTTAAAATTTTATAATTAGATTTATTCATCTAATTTTTTTTGCCAAATAGAAATTAAAGAACAATTATTGGTAATTGGCTAATAGTCTTTGTGGGAATGATACTATATTTACTATCTATATTACTTTAATTGATTGCGTGCACTTGCGTATCATATTTTCACGATCAAAACTCCATGGAGGCTTGAGCTCCCCCCAAGCCCTAGGGAGGTTTGAGCTCGCCCCCAAGCCATAGGGAGGCTTGAGCTCTCCCCCCAAGCTCTAGAATGGCTTGATCTCACCCCCAAGATTTAGGGGGCTTGAGCTCACCCCCAAGCCCTAGGGAGGCTTGAGCTCACCCCCAAGCCCTAGGGATCTCAAGCCTAAGCTCGCACCCAAGCTCTACAGAAGCTTGAGCTCTCCCCCAAGCCCTATGGAGGCTTGAGCTCGCCCCTAAGCTCTAGGGAGGCTTCTGCTTTCCCCCAAACTCCAGGAAGGTGTGAGTTTAATCCCCAAGGATTTTCTTATCTCTTGGGACTCCAATTGGGTGCATTAATTGATGTGGAATTTTGACATCCACACTTGCCCTCCATTCTATGAGAGGGCCTTTAGGCGTTCTTGTAGACTCTTTTTGTGCCATCATTATGACATGCAAGGAATAAGTGTGTTTCATTGTTTTTGAGATATGGAAAAGCTTACTTCATGAGTGGTGATCCTCAAGACTCCTTTAAAGTTTAATTAATGCCAATCATTCATTGGTATAGATCCCATAGATACCATTGGTATACACAACATCGTGTCACACGAAGGAGCTTGAGGCAGACTACTCAGAGGGGCCGAAGAAGTAGCGTTTAGCCATTGTGAGCCCTCATGTGGTGCTCATAAGGCATTGCTCTGGGCTGTTTGTGTGCATCCATCGCTAGTCAGATTTTAGAGTGAAGAGTGCTTTTTCTTTCTTGTAGTCCCTTCGTCTTGTTGGCTTCTTCTTTATTGTTAGCAGGTTGACTCAACTGTGAAGTCTACCAGTACTTGCTCGTTGATTGATACCCTTGATGTATAAGTGATGTCGAAAAAATATCTATCTTTGCCCAGGGCTGAGAATGATCAACTTACTATCAAGATTTAGGGACTTGAGAATCATCTTGCTGAGGCCACACACAAGATAGGAGTAGCTGTAGAGAAGACTTCCGCTTCGTCTAAGAGTAAGAAAAGGGCAGAAGCTAAAGTTCTTATATAGTGTTGGAAACAGAATCTTGGCTTTGACTTCTCCTCATTTGTTGACCACGATGTTGCTAAGGTTGTTGAATGGAGTGCTCGCGGCAGGAACCCATGAAGTTTTTTCATACCCCATCTTTTGCTCCCATGTGTGGGCAACATCTTTCTTTTTACTTTGATTTGGTTGTAATGCTACTTGAATTATTTTGCCTAAAAGGTTTTTCTAGCTCTCTTTTTTTCTTCATGAGGAACTTTTAACAAGTCCTGCTCTATCTTATACTTATTTTGTGACATAACATTATCATGTCCTTTTATGCAAGTGGGCTTCCTATTAGCACCTCTTTATTTTGAAAGGGTTCCCTTTGAGACCTCTCTATTGCGTGTGATTTGTGTCTGTTGGTGCACCTTGACTACTTTTAAGGATATGTTAACCCTTTGGGTTCTCGCTTTCCTTTTTCATATTTTTACACGCGCATTTTATTTTGTGCGAGAAGCGTCATTCTCGTCATTATGCATAGTACTATTTTTGCAAGTGTCTTCTTTGTGACCCTTTTCACAAGCGTCTTCTTTGAGACCCTTTTTGGGCTAGGTGACTTTGGTCGACTTAGGATTATTATGAGGACCCTTTTTGGTCCGTGAGGTGATCTCCCCTTGGGTTTGGACCCTTATAGGGAGATGGTACTTATGAAACCTCGCAAGCACCTATTTTCAAGGCCCTTTTATTGATTGCGAGCGAGTTTTTTTTTTTTTTTTTTGCAAATACCTTCTTTAAGGCCTTTTTTCCCTTGGTAAGGCGACTTGATCAATCTAGACTTAGGATCTCTTTGGGCTCCCCTTTTTTCTTCTGCGTCATGGTCCCTTTGTAGGGTGGGTGTGTTTGTGAGGAGGTAAATTTTGAGGGACCTTTTGACTTTCTTAGATTCTATAAGGGTAACTAGTCCTTAAAGATTCAAATGTTGTCTTATAAGGTTCACCACTCATATATATATTATAAGTATTTATATATATATATATCTCAAGGCCAGGCACCTTTTTTGCACTTGGACAGGCACCTATTGAGGCTCGTGAGGCTAGGCACCAATTTTGCACATGGCTAGGTGGGTTTTGAGGCTCGTAAGGCTTGGCACCTATTTCGCACATGGCTAGGTGCCTGCTAAGGCTCACGAGGCTAGGCACCTATTTTGCACATGGATAGGTGCCTGGTGAGGTTGGGTTTAATACCTCCCAAGTGGTTGATGGGATCTATCTTACCAAGCACTTTGTTTTTTGTTCTCTCCAATATGCTTTGATAATTCCAGCTGAAATTGGCAGAATGTGCGTCATATAAGTGTCCTTGGAGATGAGAAATGTAATATATAAGATAGGTGCTTAACATTAATAATAGTAGACAACGTGCAAGGGTAAGCACAATGTCATTGTCATATTACATCCTAGAGTCGGCTTGGTGACCTATTTGGATCCTATCAAGATCAATTACATCTATGGGAAGCCAACTATGGTGAAACTTTTGATTCCTTACGAGGGATAACTCAAATAAAGAAAAACTACTACTACTTTATGGGGGCCAATTGAGATGACTTCTTTGGTTCCTAAGCGACTTAAATAAAACGAGTCTTATTGGAGGTTATCCTTGATGAATCCCACTCACTTCTCCTTGAAGCCTTCTTGTAGACATCTTCCAATCTTCAACTTGATCAGCGACTTCTCTATCACAACGATCTCTTCTACATGAAGTCTTCAGACGTATTGGTAGAAGGGTGATTGGAGGAAGGTTTGCTTTCCCCAATATGCAAGTTCTTATGGCCCTCTTCCACACGTATATACTTTTGTGCTCTTTCGAAGAAGTCATCTAAGTTTGTAACCTCCCTATTGAGCATGTTATCCCATAACTTGCTTCTTGGATGAACTCCAGCTGTGATAGCCATCTTGAGCTCCACTTTAGTTGTACTTCCCAGCTTAGTTGCTTCCATATTGAATCTGTGGATATAGCTCTTCAGGCTTTCACTCTCGCCTTGTTTTATGTTAGCTAGGCTGGTACTCAGCATAACATAATCACAGACCGCGTGGCACTACTGATGAAATTTACCATAGAATAGCTGCCATGACTTGATTTTTCTTGGCCTTAACCTCTTGAACCACTTTTACGCAGCTCCTTTGAGTGTATTGGCAAAGCAATGGCACCTTTCCTTGCTATTGACCCCTCTTAACTTCATCAAATCATTGAATGTGTCTAAGTGATACTTTGGGTCTGTAATGCCCTCGTACGAAGTCATGCGCGAATCTTTGAAGTTGGTGGGGAGTTGCTCAACAAGGATCTCCCTTGTGAAGGGCGACTCTGTTGGGGTTTTATGCCCTAACTAAAGCCAAATTTCTTTGTAATCTCATTTTATTATCAATAAAATAATAGAAATCATTTTTGGCTTGGTCAATCACTCTGCTCACATGTTTTATTTTCATGATTATTTGTTTAATATAAACTTCTATTAAATCTCGAGCATATAGCTAATCATATTTATAGTGACGTAATCATAGTGGAATATAAATATGATTATATATTCATAAATAAGTTAGTCCTAATATTAGTCATTGCACATGATTTACATTGACTTGTCAATCTACGATATAATCTACTTACACATTATAGTTTCATGTTCTTTCCAGAACATTAGAAAAGTATATAAGATCGGATGTATTTGTTACATTGGACTGGACTGATATTGACAGTAGATAGGATAAGTAAACATACCATTATTATTTATTCTAGTCATATCATATAGTTGACCATAGGTTAATTCAATCTCAATTATGAGTGGTTAGTATTCTAACTGATTGTATTATTTGAGTTATTTGACTTATTCGTTATTACCTTACCCTACAGACTAGCCCATACATACATCTTGGGAACTCGATAGTATAATTGAGTGGGATTGTTAATCATAGATATGAACATCTATAACTTCTTATGAAGAAGTAAAATGTTGTTTTCCTTTTAGTTTGGTTCGAGGTGCTAAATGATAGAGATCTCATTTCAGTAATTCATATTAGTTTACTAAAATATCATTTACAAGGAACTAAGTGTGTTAAGGATAAAATACAATGATGGGTAAACCGATATTTTAGTCCCATCACATTGTAGACCCTTTATAGAGGATTGAGTGATAATTATGGTTGTAGCAATGGATAACTAATAAAGTATCTATATTGCTTATAAAGTGTTCTATGAATTCAAGAGTGTAATTCTGAGTCTTTAGTGGAGTCACAAGGAATTAATAAGTTAGTAAATTTATTTGTTAAATTTATGATAACATATTGGAGCTTGATTTCATAGACCCATGGTCCCCACAGTACCTTGGATAAAATCATCTAGACAGTCTCAATTAATTGATTTAATTATCAATTAGAATTATCAAAGTTGACTTGGTCAATTTTGGATAATTTCACAGAGTTATGCAATTTAGAGAAGAAAATAGATTTTAGGGAAAATTTATTAATTAAGACAAATTGGTGTCTAAATTAATAAATAATTTTAAATCAAGGTTAAAATTATAAATAGCTAATTTGATAAAAGATTTAAATAATAATTTAATTAATTAATCAATAGAAAATAATACATGCCTTGAATTTAAGTCTAATAAATAAATGGGAAATTTCGCGGCCCTAAATCCCTTGATAATTTTGACCTAATGGCTGATATTACCAATTATTTTATTGATTTTTTTTAATTAAATAAGTGACATAATTGAGCCTTTAAATGGAATGTTAAGTGAGAGTTGAAAAAAGATGGTCTGGAGATCTAGTTTTGATGCTTTAGGGTTTTAGACTCTCTCTAAAACAAAATTCATTTTCTAAGCCTCTATATTCTCTTCTCTTCTTCTCTCTCTATATCTATCTCATGTGCTGAGAATTGTCCACTCTAGTCTAGGTGATTCTAAGGATACTGTGGAAGGTTGTGAAGAAATTTGAAGATCGGTTCAGTTTCTTGGTGATGCCCTGCGACAGAAAGGATACAAGGGTTAGAGAAACTGAAGGAATGACTTATTCATTCTGCTGCATATAATGTAAGTGTTCTTATCATTATCTCTATTTAATTCCATTATAGAAACATGTTCTAGGTTTTCTTATATTTATTTGTTTAATATATGATATACATGAAAATAAATAAGATCTTGTATAAGTATTCCATACAGACTTGTGGTCGAATTCATTTTCACCTCTGTGCCCTCCAGGTGCAGTGACTATCTTGCTTCGAAGGCTTTGCATTTTAGTGTCTAATTCCCCCCTCTTTTTGTTTAAGGAGCCTCATGGGTTCATAAGGTGAACCCTTGCTTTGGTTGTGTCCCTTGGGGGAGCTGCATGGGTTGTGGTTTTAACCACAGAACCCTCTCTGCTTAAACTTCTCCCTCATGTGAGGTGAAGCTCTTTTGGAGGTAGTCTTGGGTTCGCACCTCCTGTAGGTGGGGTTCGCACTAGGTTTCATCGTTTGTGTATAATCTTCCTTGCATCTTGGGTGAAGGGTATGACTAGTGGAGAGTTGCGTTTTGCCACCGTCCACGGGTATGGTGGTTTCTCCTCGTTCACCTCTCTATGCTTGGGAAGGGGCATGCTTGACTTCCCTTGCAGCAGGTCGTTCAACACCTCCTGCATGTTTTCTATTGTGGCTTCCAACCTTTGATTTTTAATGTGAAACTCGCATATCTTATCCTCATAAAAGCGAGTTTTGGAGCTGAAGCTCACGGAGTGCCCCCGCAGACTGTTGACCGGCCTGCACGAAGAGGGACCTAGATCCTGGTGGCCTGAGCGCCATGCCGATAGTGCTCGAGGAGGAGGGTGCGTACTCAGGCCACCCACACGGGTGACAGATGGTTCAGGATGACCTCCGCTAGGTTGGACAGTCGAGAATGATGCCTCCTTCTCCTCTCCAGGAGTTGGATGTTCCTCCGGCATACCTCCATCCTCAGGTGGTGGAAGGTCTCTTCTGGAGGCTCTTAGTTGGTCTCCGTCAAGGTGGTTCTCAACATCCTGAGATTCCCGTAGGCATCTTGAATGCCTTGGCAGTTCTTCTTGTTGGAATTGATGGAAGAACAACGAATTCATACTACTCCTTCCCACAGACGGCACCAAACTATTGACAGTAAGAACTCGTCAACCAAGTTAGATTGGAAAACTTCTAATCTTAAAAGTAAATGAGCAGTTGTGAAGAAACTAAGATAAACTTAGGATAGCTATCTTAACTTAGAATGAAGTTGCTGAGTGAAAATGTAGAGAATATTCATATCACTCAAGAATTTCTAGTTACAATGCATCATTTTCTGACCCCTTTCTTAGTTGAAGGAAGGTCCTATTTATAGGGGAGCTCTAATGGCTCTTAGTAAAAAAATGGTCCCAAGAGGGAAAATAGGTGATGGTATGACAAGGCACCTCAGTGGGTCATTAATTAGGTGTTAGTGGTGTCGAGCTGTAGGCATGTTTGGCCTGACATTTCTCGGAGGCGTTAAAGGAGGTGTGCCTCCTCTTAGTACTTTGTACGACCACTACTCTCCTGACTTATGTACGACTGATAACTCTTTAATAAAGAGTTAATTTTCATAATTTTGAGCTTATAATTTTAGACTTAGATTGAGTGATGTTTGTGTATTTTGTTATTTTAGTTAATTCTTTTCCTTTTTGTGTTCTTGTGTCCTTTATGGTGTTTTAAAGCTGAAGTTAGTAATTAAGGAATTTAGGTATGAAATTGTCCAAAGAAAATAATGAAAAATGAAAAGGCTCTTATTTGTTTATTGTGTGCTGAAATATTAGGTTTGCTGGAGCAAAAAAAGTTTTGCTGGAGCATTTTCAGCAAGAATCAAAGAGGAAAAGTCAGCATATAAGGGAAACACAAGTGGCATTCCATTAATTGATATGTAAAAGGGTGGTGAGGCAGCAACAAATCAAAATGTTATCTGCATTTTAGAAGGAAGATTCTAGAGAAAAAAGGAGGGGCTCACGTGGAGTGCTTTGAGGGCATTTTTGGAAAGAGAGAAAAGAAGGTTTTGTACCCTAGCAAAATGGGAGAAAAAGACAACCTCCATTACTGAATATTTTGGAGCCATTTTTTTTGGAGATTTTGGAGAGAGCTGGAAGGACTGAGAGAAAGGAGGAAGGAGATGTACAAGAATTCCAAGAAGAGAAAAGAAGAGGAATCTTACATCTCCATTGAAGAAATTTTGTTCTTACTCTCTCTCTCTCTCTCTCTCTAAATTTGTATTTCTTCTTTTGATTTGTGAATTTCGATACTCATGGGCAGAATTGAAAGTGGATTTATGCTCTTTAAATTAGCCATGAACTAATCTTTTGTGGCTTGAATTGTTGATGAACTCTATGTCTTAATTCTAATTTCTAGCATTTTATTTTAGCAATTTACCCATTGTTCATTCAATTGTGCTTAATGATGAATTCTTGTTATTGCTTGATCACCAATTACAATATATTGAGTTATATTTATGCTAGGAAGTTTGAATATAATGGATAGATTT
Organism: Humulus lupulus; assembly: GCF_963169125.1. Classification (NCBI taxonomy): domain Eukaryota; kingdom Viridiplantae; phylum Streptophyta; class Magnoliopsida; order Rosales; family Cannabaceae; genus Humulus; species Humulus lupulus. The sequence continues at coordinate 96,720,424 of NC_084798.1, read as the reverse complement.
GAATGACACAACTGGATAATCTTGTTAGATTATGTTTGTGAATAACATATGAATGTGTTATTTTCCTTGTGTAAAAATGATGAATTGATGCTTAATTCTGGGTTCTTTAACTTGATTGGTAGAGGAATATGTTAAATTAGGTGGAAGAATTAATATCATGGGTCTTGGAAAAGTTTCATGATCGTGTTTTGAATTCTTGTTAACTCTGGGTAGTTTGCTGAGATTTTGTTGCAGCAAAACGTACAGGTCAATTAACATAGAGGGATTTAATAATTCAAGCCTATTTTAACCAATCGCTTTTATATCATTTTTATATTAGCATTGCAGTTTATTTTTGACCATTTTTAAGTTATTCCAAGTAGTGGCTTACAAAAACCAAAACAATTTAATTTGGTTACTCTTGTATAATTGTTTGGTAATTAATTGACGCATTTAGTTTTAATTTGCAATCCCTGTGGAGACGATCTTGTATACTTATCACGGTATTGCTTGTTTTGTGACTGTGTACACTTGCACATATTTGATTGAATATTATCACAACAACGACCACAAATCTTCTGATGGTCATGTCTGGTTCGTACTCCATACTACTCGAGCCTTTTTCGTACATACTCTTTACCCATGCCTTAATAAGTCCTTAAGAGCTTGAGTGCAAGACATTTATAGCTCGAGGTCAATGAAGTACTTTGCCTCCAAGCTATAGGGACTCTCTGAGCTTATTTCCTTTCAAGCTTGGTGATGGCCTTAAGTTGGTATTCCAAGTTTGTTGACGCCCTCCAAATCATCTCCTTGGCTTCTAGGGAGTCTTGCACACGTTTCATTGCCCGGGGAGGGGTTGAACCAGTGCTTGGGCTTCAGGGGGGCCCTGAGCTTGCCCTTCTGCTGAGCTTGCTCCCCTAGGTCGCCACTAGGTGAGCTCACACCCCGGGGTCCTAGGGGTGTGAGATTTGTCCTCGTATCTCCTCCATCTCTTAAAAGCAACTCTTGGGAGTTGGCATCTTGTTTGGCTATGTATATATATATATTCCAAAATAGTAGTTATGTCTTAGTAGTTTTTAATGGTCCGAGGTCTAGAATTAGTAGGGGCATTACAGTTGGTATCAGAGCCCATAATTCATATGCATGAAGTTCTCCTTGATACACACGCAAAAGCTCCGAATTTAACTGCCAATGTCAGTGCTTATATTATGATTATTATGTTTATGTTTATAACTAACGTTTTAGTCATTATGTTTTCAGCCAAAATGAATGGAGCTTTGACCTATCATGATATCCGAGCCATTAAGGTATTAAAAAGGATTAGAGAACCAAGGGATACAATAGGAGTGCTAGAAAGAATCACTCAAAGATTGGTCAAATTTCACAAGGAGATAGTTCACCTTCAAACCAATAAGAAAATTATGATGAGAGCCTTGGAACAATATGTCTTAGTAATTAGGCTTTTTAAGGATTTTCCTTTTGTAGTTTCAAAATTAGAAGAATTATGGGAGACTATGGATGATGAAGATGATTTACCGATAGCCATGAGATATTATTTTTTTATACTTAGGTTTACCTCTAAGTTTGAATTTCAATTCACTAATGAACAAAAGTATAATATCTTAATGAATATTCCAAGAGGTAGTTTTGAGGCTCATAGTAATGATGATTATGAAGAAATAGATGATAAAATGTTAGATGAAGGGTCAGATATAGAAGATCCTGATTTTTAGAGATTTACTCTAGTTATTATTAGCATAGTTTCTTTATTTTATTTTTATGATTGTAATTAGTGAAAATCTTTTTCCAAATGAATAAAGTTGTTATTTTTTAATGACATGTATGAGTTTGATTTTTTTTTTTACAATCATAATAAATTTACAATAAATAAATAATGACTGAGTTCGGTGAGGGTGGATACAAGTCAATGGAACGGGGTCTGTAATGAGAGTTTAGGGGGCCATAGTAGTGGGAACGATTTTACTGATCCCAGCCCTCCCTCAATATGGTTAACTTTGGAACAACGACGAGCTTCAAGCCTGAGAATTAAGTCATATAGGGAGGTTAGAAATAGACTGAGGAATAATAAAGATGGCTTATTTTTCTAAATATACAAACACATCTTAATTATAAAGAAGGCTTACAAAAATTTTCATAAGAAATCATAACCGATAGGTCTGAGTTATGTTTGCTTAGACTAAGCTTTTTCCTTAGAAATTATTAGGGTAAGTTCTAATGTGTTTTCTCAACTGTTAGAACTTTGCTGAAGATGTCGCTACGAAGGTCTGCACGCACGAACGCCAATGCCTCTAGCGTCGCCAACGAGACTAACGAAACCCCTCCAGTTCGAAGAAGGGGAATGCGTGCTACTACTACTGCTGCCAATAGAAATGTACCACCTCCTGTGGACAACACCATGGAGATTATCCGACTACATCAACAAGTGGAAGAACTGCTGCAACAACAACGACAACAACCTCAATCGCAGCCTTAGCCCCAGCCTCAGCCGTAACCTCAGCCGCAGCCTCAACCTCAGCCGCAGCCTCAACCAGCAGCTCAAGCACCTAAGCAAGTAGGATATCAGTATGGGGGATGGTCGGTGGCAAACTATGGGCCTTATCCAGCGCAGTACATAGATCCAATCTATGAGCATTTTCGTAAGCAGCACGCTCCAAACTTTGAAGGGACAACCGACCCCTTTGAGGCAGAAGAATGGCTCAGGAATGTACAGCCTATTCTAGCATACATGAACCTCGATAACGCGGATCTCATATCCTGCGTTTCTTCTCTTCTGGAAAAGGATGCTAGAATCTGGTGGGAAATAGTACAGCAAACTCGGCTGTTATCGCTACGAGGGTGGAAGAGTTTGCCAGTCTGAAGCATGGCGATTTTCCGGTAGTCGAGTATGCTCGACAATTTGATCGTCTAGCCCAAGTTTGCACCAGAGTTAGTTCCAACTGATTTCTTGAGGGTTACCAAGTTTACTAGGGGACTCAAACCCAAGATTGAGCTCAGAGTCAAGCTTGCAAATCCTAGAACCACTTCTTAAGTCGATGCTCCAGAAACAGCTATAGAAGTTGAAAGAATCCAAGCAATTGTTAGTAAAGAGGACACAAGCAAGTCTGAACCCAGGTAGCAAAATCAAACTCAAAATGGTAGAAACAACAATAGCCACCAGCACAACAATAATGGGCACAAGAGAAAGCATCCTGATAATAAGAAAGTTGATGGTGACAAAAGAGCACGAAATAATAATGGAAATAATAGGTCGAGTTATGTAGAATACCCTAAGTGCTCCAAGTGCCAGAAAAGACATTCTGGGGAGGGTCGTGCAAACACTAAGGGTTGTTTCAATTGTGGCCAAGAAGGTCATCGAAAAAAGGAATGTCTGTAGCTCAAACAAGAAGAAAAGAGGGACAACAAGATGGTTCTAACCAAAGTCTTTGCCTTGACCCAGGGAGGAGCCGAAGCTAGTAACAAAGTAGTCACAGGTCAGCTTCCTATCCTTAATAGTATATGTTCAGTATTGTTTGATTTGGGAGCAACACACTCGTATATCTCGTTAGGAATGATAGAAAAATTAGACAAACCTTGTGAAAGATTTAGAACTAGGTTTGTTACGAAGTTTCCCTCGGGTGAAGTAGTTCTATCATCACGAATAGTACGAGGAGTACCAATCAAAATTGAGGACACGGAACTAATATAAGATAACCTAGAACATGTTTCTACAATTGAATTTAAATAGAGATAATGATAAGAACATTTACATTATACGCAGCGGAATGTATTAGTCTTTCCTTCATTTTCTCTAACCCTTGAATCCTTTCTGTCACAGGGTATCACCATGAAACTGAACCGATCTTCAAATTTCTTCACAGTCTTCCAAAGTATCCTTAGAATCACCTAGACTAGAGTGGGAAATTCTCAACACATGAGATAGATACAAAGAGAATAAGAATAAAAGAGAATATTGAGGCTTATAAAATGACTTATGTTGTAGAGAGAATATAAAACCTAGAACATCAAGAATAGATCTTCTGATCTTCTCAAAAACAAGTGATTCAAAAATCTGATTTCAACTCTCACTTAACATTCCTTTTATAGGCTCAATTAGGTCATTTATTTTAATTAAAAAATCAATAAAATAATAGATAATATCATCCATTAGGTCGAAATTATCATGGGCTTTAGGCCCGTGAAATTTCCCATTTAATTATAAGCCTGTTGGACTTAAAATCAAGGCCTGTATTATCTCTATCAATTAATCAATTAAATAATCATTTAAATCCTTTATCAAATTAATTATTTATAATTTGAACATTGATTTAAAATTATTTATTAATTACACACCAATTTATTTTAATTCATAAATCTGCCCTAAAATTTATTTTCTTCACTAAATTGTAAAACTATGTAAAACTATCCAAAATTGACCTGGTCAACTTTGATAATTCTAATTGATAATTAATTCAATTAATTGAGACTATCTAGATAATTTTATCCAAGGTACAGTGGAGACCATGGGCCTATGAAATAAAGCTCCAATATATTATCATAAATTTAACAAATAAATTTACTAACTTATTAATTCCTTGTGACTCCACTAAAGACTCAGAATTGTACTCTTGAATTCATAGAACGCTCTATAAGCAATATAGATACATTATTAATTATCCATTGTTACAACCAACAGTCACTCAATCCTCTATAAACGGTCTACACTGAGATGGGACTAAACATACCGTTTTAACCCCTAATTGTATTTTATCCTTAAAACACTTATTCCTTGTAAATGATATTTTTGTAAACTAATATTAATTACTAAAATGAGATCTCTACCACTTATCACCTCGAACCAAACTAAAAGGAAACCATCGTTTTACTTCTTCATCTGATGTTATAGATGTTCATATCTATGATTAACAATCCCACTAAATTATACTACTGAGTTCCCATGATGTAAGTATGGGCTAGTCTGTAGGGTAATCTAGTAACGAACAAGTCAAGGAACTCAAATAATACAATCAGCTAGAATACTAACTACTCAGAATTGAGATTGAATTGACCTATGATCAACTATATGATATGACTATAATAGATAATAACAGTATGTGTAACGACCCAAATTCGCTAATAAGGCTTAAGGGCCTTGATTAGTGTGCCTGGAGGGCATAATGGAAATTATGTGTGACTTTGATGAGTAAATGCATGATTATGATTTAAAGCATGATATATGACTATTTGAATATTTGAGATGCATGACTATGTGTATTAGTATGCATGTAGGCCCTGATTAGGTTAGAAGGGCATAATCGTAATTTTGGCCATTATGGGCATAACTGTTTTGATATATGTGATAATTTTCGGGACCACATTATTATGTGGATATATCTGTGATCTGTGACTCGAGATGATCCTAGTGAGCAAAGTAGCGAAAAAGTCATGGCGGGGATTTATACCCGGCTTGGGGTGAGCCTAGGGGTATAAATGGGAATTTAGTGAGTATATTGGAGTCTATTTTGACATTGAGGAATATTATTGGTGATTAATTAGGTATCGGGAGTTAAGCGGGAAATATTAGAGACACTCGAGGAGTTAGTGGGAATTGGGTAAAATGACTAAAATGGCCCTAAGTGGACTAAAGGGTTTGGAATTAATAGGGAGGGCATTTTGGTCAATTGGCATCTCAGAGATAGATAAGTTAAGGCTTTATGTTAGTGGAAGTTGTAGAAAAATATAGAAGTCTGAGGAAAGGGAGAAAAGAAGGAAAAGGAAAGGGAGAAAACAGAGCTGATTTTCTCTAAGGTCGGTTTATGGTTTCTTCATCAGTTTCTTGAGAATTTTGGAGCAAAGCTCAGGGAGGAGCTAAGTTAGGCTGAGCATCAAGAATCCTAAGCTAGGCTTGGAGAATCGGCAGAGGTTTAGAAAGAACACCCCAACACTTGAGGTAAGGTTTTGTAGTTTCTTCAGTTTCTGGTTTTGGTTTTTTTGAACCATGGTGTGTAAGCTGAGTTTGATGGGAAATTTAGGGAATTCAGACCAAAGGTTGAGGGAGAGCAAGCTAAGGAGGTGTAGAGGTTGTATTGAAATCGAAACCCCAATAAAGGTATGAATTCTAAGCTTCTAACTCTGATGTTTTGACTGGTTTTTGCTGAATTTCCGAGCTTAGGATCAGCTATGGTGAATTTTGGGATTAGGGATGCATGTGATTGGGTTTTGAGTATTTGGGGTGCTTGGGATGAGTGGAGTATGTTCATAAGGTTGTTTTTGAGTTTGGTGAAGGTTTGGAGAAGTTTTGGTTGAGTTTGGTTCGAGGAAATCGCAGGAAGGGAAACTGAGGTGGTGCCTGTCTGTGACTAGCACTACAGCGCTAGCCTTTGGACGCTGTAGCGCTAGGCCATGCATGCTGAGGGGATTTTGCTTCTGTTTGAAGCGCTATAGCGCCCTCCAATGAGCGTTGTAGTGCCACCCTGTCTTCTGAAAGGGATTTTAGGGTTATTTGTAAGGGTTTTTGACCAAGGGTTTGGGGTTTGATTCCACCACCTTGTTTGGTGGAACTAGGACTTCCCGGGGGCTCGGGATTAGCCCCAAGGCTAGCTTTTGGACTTGAGGTTTGATGATGACTTTGGCCTATGGTTGTGTATAGGTGAGCACTAGGACTCGAAAGGGATCGTGCTCGAGGAGTCGAGTGATCAAAGCTAGCGAATTGAAAGGTAAGAAAACTGCATCTGGTTATATATATTTGTGATGGGACTAAGTGCTCCCGATATCTGTATTATGTCAATGATGGTATCATGCCATGGGACATGTGTTAGCGGCCTAAGAGTGTCGTACACAATATTTGCGCACAGGGCGCGGCTTGGCCACTGGTAGCCGAGGACAGCTTAATATTCACTGAGCTTGGTTTAAACGGGCCGGAGTCAGTGGGATAACGGAGGGAGCGGCCTGAGGGCGCTAGCCCTAGTTATCATTTGTGAATTGATATATGATATGAGTTGTTATGTTTAGTATGTGGAATACTTGATTATATTGAATGCTTATTTGGTTGAGAATATGTGATGCAACATGAGATATTGAGTTGTCTACTGATTGCTTATGCTCTGCTGTTGTGTTTTCTTGCTGGGCCTTGGCTCACGGGTGCTACGTGGTGCAGGTAAAGGCAAAGGCAAGCTGGACCAATCCTGAGGTGGAGAGCTGGGGGGTTGAATGTACATAGCCAGCTGTTCGACCGCCATGGTCGAGGAGTGGATCAGGACAGGGATTGCCTAATTGTCTTTTTTGCCTTAATATGGTTTGATATTGTATTTAAACCTTATGACTTTTGTAAACGGTCTTTAATCTTAATATTTTTGGGTTCCCGTGTAGACAGGAAACGTTTCTTTATGAAAATGTGACTTTTGAGACCAAAACGTTTTAACCATAGTTCCTTTATAGTTTCGATAACACGTTTTTAATTAAACGACTTGATTAGCAAGTCTAGCACTTTATAAACACACAGTGTAACGGTCTTGGCTATCCAGGGCGTTACAGTATGTTTACTTATCCTATCTACTGTCAATATCGGTCCAGTCTGATGTAACAAATACATCCGATCTTATCTTATAACGACCCCAAATTCGCTAATAAGGCTTAAGGGCCGCAGGTGTCGAACTCCGGTCGGTAGGATCTGG